>NC_066874.1:21797698-22114781 GCF_022985175.1 Labeo rohita | reverse complement strand
TATTATTATATTGATGGCCATTCTGCCTATGTTTGTGTCCTGCAAAATGCTTTTATTTCATTTTTATTTATTTATTTATTGATGGCCATTCTGCCTATGCTCGTGTCTTGTCAAATTTATTTATTTATTTTTTTTTTTTTTTAGGCCATTCTATGTTTGTGTCCTGCCAAATTATTTTCATTTTTATTTTATTTTATTTTATTTTATTTTTTTGGATGGCCATTCTGCCTATGTTTGTGTCCTGCCAAATGCTTTTACTTTTATTTATTTATTTATTTTATTTTACTGATGGTCATCATCAGTTTTGTGTGTGTGTGTGTGTGTGTTTTGTTGTTGTTTTTTTGCATGAACTTGTTTAACATTTTATGTATAAAATGCTTAATTTCTACTGCATGAAATTAGAGATGCACAATATCTGTCATATTGTTTATCTGTACTTTTTAAATGTTATCTGTTGATATTTGATACATACATTTTTTTTTTTTTTTTTTTTTTTTTTTTTTTTGGCCATCATCTGAATCGCGCTGTGAATGTGCTTTTTAATGTGTAATCATGTATTTTAGAAGATTGTGATGCTTAAATTCAGTTGTGGCATTTAGAATGATATTATATATTTATTCTATTTGGTAACTATATTTAATGCATTAGCTAACATTAACTAACAATGAGCAATATATTTGTTACAGTATTTATTAATCTTTGTTAACATTAATTTATACAAATACAGCTGTTCATTGTTAGTCCATGACATTAATAATTACATTAATAGATACAACTTTTCGTTTTAATAATATATGAATACATTTTGGAATAAATATTAACTAAGATTAATAAATACTTTAGAAGTAATTTTCATTGTTAGTTTATCTAATGTAGTTAACTAATGTTACAAAGGAGACTTTAATGTAAAGTGTTACCAATTTATTTTTTCAAAATAATATTGAAATTTAATATTGATTATTTCAGTTATCTGCCAAAACATGAAAATGCATCCCTACGTTTAATATGCTAGATCTTAGAAAGCATAAAACATAATATTGAGTTTACATTGAACAACTTGGTTGTATAAAAGCTGCTCTGTAGCGTTGAACTTTTAATTTCATACAGTCATGCATTTTAAGTCTGTATAAAAGCTACTGAAGTCACAGCTCACCTTTAAATGTTAATGTGGTATGAATGTTTTCATTTAAATTTCCCCAGTGCCACACTTTGTCTGAAAACCTTTTTGTTATTTTATTCCTCAGTGGACCAAAGCATGTTTGAGAACTGCAACGCTGCGGAACAGCCGAAGCTGAACTTTCGTCAGGCGGGCAGCACCCTCAGTCCAGCAGCCTCCATTGACACATCTGCAGGATCAAAGACCGGAGGCAGCCAGCACCTAAAAAACGCCCTGAACTTGGGTAAAGCCATGGGGGCGAAAGTAAACGACCTTCTCCGCCGAAAAGATCCCAGCACCCTCGGAGACATCGGCGTCACAGAGGTGAATAAGAACGTGGAGCCGGTGTGGTCCAGCCTGGCTGAGATGGGCCACACTACAGCAAGAAACAGGTACAGATTTCACTCTCACAGCTGCAAACACCAATGACCTCAATACGGTCATTATATTCAATTGACTTCACGCTTAGAATAAAATTGCTAGGAAGTTTTCAGCCGTGGTACTTGCTCTTGACATTTAAGGCCCGTAGTGCTTCCACAGAGACAGATTCAGAGCTGGACTGCGTCATGTCCCAATCCGATACCCCCTCTTCAATGTCCTATCTAATAAATGTCAAATAAACAAGGAAGCAAACATAATATTCCTCTAAACGTGGGGTGATTTTTGATCTGGTTCCAGTACATTTTCATCCACTAGTGCTGAATGAATGTGTTACATCACAAAAACAAATGGAAAAAATGGAAGCCTGTTTCCGCCACTGAATAAAATAAATTAAAAAAAAAATTTATTGCGAATTTTTTATCTCACAATTCTGACTTTTTTAAAATTTGCGTGATAAAAACGTACAATTGTGAGAAATCAAGTCAGAACTCTGAGATAATTCTTGGTTCTGACTTTTTTCTTGCAAATGCGATTTTATATCTTGCAATTCTAACTTTTTTCTCACAAATGCAAGCTTATATCTTGCAATTCTGACTTTTTTCTTGCAAATTCAAGTTTATATCTCGCATTTCTGACTTTTTTCTCACAATTTTTACTTTTTCTTATAAATGCTAGTCTGTCGCAATTCTGACTTTTCTCACAAATTCAGATTTATATCTCATAATTATGATTTTTTTGTCTCACAATTCTGACTTTTCTTGCAAATTCAAGTTTATTTCTTGCAATTCTGACTTTTTCACGCAATTTTGACTTTCTTATAAATGCTAGTCTATATGTCGCAATTCTGACTTTTCTCACAAATTCAAGTTTAAATCTCATAATTCTGACTTTTTTCTCGCAATTCTGATTTTTTTTTTCTTGCAAATTCAAGTTTATATCTTGCAATTCTGACTTTTTTTCTCACAAATGCAAGTTTATTTCTTGCAATTCTAACCTTTTTCTTGCAATTGTGACTTTTCTTGCAAATGCCAGTTAATCACAATTCTGACTTTTTCTCACAAATTTGAGTATATATCTCGCAATTCTGACTTTTTCTTGCAAATTCAAGTTTATATCTTGCAATTCTAACTTTTTTCTCGCAAATTTGACTTTTTTTTATAAGTGCAAATTAGTTTATAATAGTTTATATCTCACAATTGTGACTTTCTCACAAATTCAACTTTTTCTTTCAAATGCGAGTTTATATCTTGCAGTTCTAACATTTTTCTTGCAATTCTGAGCTGTGCAATATTAACTCAATTGCGAGTTATAAAGTCCAATTTTGAGGGTGAAATAAAACCGATATGTTCTCAGAATTGCAAGATTTCACAATTCTGAATTTATAACTCGCAATTGCAAGTTTATGTCATGCTTTTCTTAGAAAAAAGGCAGAATTGTGAAATGTAAACTCACAATTTTGAGAAAAAAAGTCTGAATTGAGTTAATATTTCACAATTCTGACTCAAATAAATGCTGATCTGTAGAATTTTCTGTTCATCACCTTAAAATGTATTACTGTTTCCACAAAAATATTAGGCATTACAACTGTTTTCATTTATAAGAAGAAGAAATGTTTCCTGAGCACCGAATCATCGTATCTGATATGAAGTATTATGTGACACTGCATGAATGGCTTCTAAAAATGGCTTTGCCATCACAGTAATAAATAACATTTTAAAATATTTTACACATATTTCAGAATATTACTGTTTTTACTGTATTTTTTTGATCAAATAAACGCAGCCTTTGCTAAACATAAGAGACTTTTTTAATAACATGACAAAATGATAAAAAACAGTATATTCCTGTTTTTATGTTATTATTCCTAATGTTACCGACACGTATGTCAGTAGTGTACCATATGTGTGTTGATCCATTCATTCAGTCCTTACAAGCCATCATTCATCATGGTAGATTCATATTTCTCTATGGCAGCTCATATCTCTTTCAGCAGTGAATGTAAAAACAGGAGAAAAGTCTTTGAGCCCTGTTATTATATGTGAACACCATTACAGCTTTACAGCAGAGATTTGACTGACGTCTCTTTGAGAGGGTGAAAAAAAAGGCTTTTCATGCGGCCATACACAGCCACTGCATCTGCCGTCATTATCAGCAGCCTTCAAGGGAATGGACATGTGTCTGTTTGTGTGAGTCCATGTGCATGTGTTGCATCAGAAAAACTTTGACTTGTGTTGAGGGTTTGGTTTAATTGGCTGGAATCTTACCAGTTGTGTAACATCTAGAATACACGTTCCTTCCAGCGTTTTATTATGCTTGCTCACAAATTTGTTCATAAATAGTAGAGCTTGCTAAGACGGTCATTGAAAGACATTACTGTAATGCTCATACTTGGAGTTAGCACTACAAATGCTAAACTTAAGTAGACACGAATAATAGATAAAATTGTGCTGCTTGATGAGAAGAGGTGTTGTTTTTTTTTGGTTTTTTTATTTTTCATTTTCATTGCCTGGTGGAATGATGGATGAAAAAGACCTATAGACTTTATGGCTTTCATCAGCATTCATATCTTCAACAAGTACAAATTCCACTGTCATAAAATTGATAAATTATGCATTTACAAGAAACTCCTTATAATCTCTAGTAAGGCTATTATTGCACAGATATGGTGCATTAATGAGGAATTTGTGCTGTTATCATGGGATATTTGTGACCCTGGACAACAAAACCAGTCTTAAGTAGCATGGGTGTATTTGTAGCAATAGCCAGAAATACATTGTATGGATTAAAATAAATGTTTCTTTTATGCCGATAATCATTAGGATATTAAGTAAAGATCATGTTCGATGAAGGTATTTTGTGAATTTTCAACTGTAAATATATCAAAACTTAATTTTTGATTAATAATATGTATTTCTAAGAACTTCATTTGGACTTTAAAGGCAATTTTCTCAATATTTGGATTGTTTTTTTTGGGGGGTTTTTTTTGGGGGTTTTTTTTTGTTTGTTTTTTTGCACCCTCAGATTACAGATTTTTTAAATAGTTATATCTTAGCCAAATATTGTCCTAACAAACCATATATCAATGGAAAGCCTATTTATTCAACTTTCAGATAATGTATAAATCTCAATTTCAAAAAAATGTACCCTTATGACTGGTTTTGTGGTCCAGGGTCACATTCATGGAAAGTTTATTAGAAGAATGTGTCACTAAATGACTGTGAGCATCTCATGTGACTTGCAAAAGGCAGTGACACCATTGCATTTGCTATTTTTGTCCACTGACCTTTTTTAACATGTTCTAATATATTTACATATATTTTACACTTCTGTTCAAAAGTCTGGGTTTTGAAAGAAGTCTCCTATTCTCACTGAGGCTGTATTTATTTGATCAAAAATACAGTAAAAACAATAATATTTTGAAATATTTTTACAATTTAAAATAACTCTTTTCTATTTTAAGGTATTTTAAAATGAAATTTCCTGTGATGGCAAATTGTGAATTTTCAGCAGCCATTACGTCAGTCTTCAGTGTCACATGATTCTTTAGAAATCAGTCAAACATACTGATTTGGTCAAGAAATATTTCTTCTTATTATCAGTTTACGTCATGTGAAATTCTTTACTGTCAGCTAATTGATCAATTAAATATATGATTAAAAATATACCTTTCTTAAAATAAATAAATAAATAAATTACCCATGGAAGTGTTTATTTATATGGAGCATTTTATTTATTTAAAAAAACATATTTAAAAAGTTTATAATTAGTTAAAAAATACATAACTTTTTCTGTGATTTTTAATACCTTTCTTAAAAAAAAATCATGAAACATTTTATATGGCGAATAACATCACAAAAGTATTCTAAGTGAACTACAACCTTCACAGTCCAAGTTTAAAAGTCAAATCAACTTTCCTCCATTGGAAATATTGCAAAGCTAATGAGTTGTCCAGCTGTTTTTTGCTCCTCCTTTTTATCCTGCCCAAAAATGATCCTCTGAATTAAACAGAAAGCCCGTTCTGCTGTTTACTTTGCCCCTTTCCCTGTAGACTTGATCTGAGCTTTAAAATTTACTTTTAATAAGATTTATTCAAATGAAGCGTATTCTTGTATTACCAAGGGAAATATCTGGAATATCACAATGAGTTGATGGTAGTCTTTGAAATCTTAAAGTATCATTTTGGACAACCATGTGCGAGAATAAAATTCATTCTGTCTTGCATGATCACATTGTGATTATTTGTTTTCTCTTTATCTCACACAGTCACATCTCCTTGGATTCCTTCCCCCGGCTAGATCCCCCACCTCCCACCGGCAAAAAGCGTCTTCCACGTGCCCTGAAGACCACCCAGGACATGATGATATCCTCTGACCCCGTGGTAGCCTCCCCAGAATCCTCCTTCGTCTCCTCGCCCGAAAAGATCTCCAAAGATAAAGCTGAGCTTCAGCCCGAACCGAGCCCTGAAAAGCCCAGCTTTGAGAAACCTTCAGAATCCGGCGACCGTGTCGACAGCCAGACGGAGAAGACGCCCGGTTTAGAACTAAAAAACGAGCCCACAGCTGTGGTGACGGATGAGAAGAATTCAGAGGATGTCGATCCATCACAGCTGCTGCTCTCCGTTCCAGATCTCATTCACAAAGACAATCTGGACCCAAAGAAACTGGCCGCCTCAGAAACTAGAATGGCTTCCACCCCTTGTCCAGGGAAAGGGGGCTGCCGCATCAGCGTCACCGAGGGGGAATTGTTGGGGAACGGCACAGTGGATTACCGGATTTCCGTCAACTTGGAAAACGAAGAATCTCACCCTGACCTGCTGTCATTTGAATAACAGGCTGGAGATCCTTAAGATCTTTGATTCTCCAAGCGATGACGAAAGTCATTTAAACTGCTTTTATTTTGCATTTCATATTTTGCCTTTATAGCAAAGTACCACTGATTGTACTTAGTTATGTCGTAGATATAATTATTGAAATGATGAAATCACTATTGTTTTATAATCGTAGCACCATAATTAATTCAAAAGATTGTATTTTAAAGTATTTGTGGACCTGTATTAAAAAAAAAACATGATGAATCAATTCATGAATTAGAAACCAAAGTCAATACTACACTGCAAAAAAGAGTTTTTAATTAGTATTTCTTGACTTTTTTTCCAGTTTAATATTCCACTAGAACTTAAAAAGACAACACTGCATAAGATATTAAGATTTGTTCTTGTATCCTAAATATTAGTGAGTTTTGTATTTCTTACTGCACTAGAAGATTTTCACTTGTTTTAACTATAAACAAAACTAATGTTACAAAAGATTTCGGGTTCATACAAATGCTGTGCTTATGAACTTCAAATCAAATAATCCTTAAACAAATGTAATCAATCAGCATATTAGAATGATTTCTGAAGAATCTTAAGACTGGAGTAATGGCTGCTGAAAATCCAGCTGTGCCATCATAGGAATAAATTAGATTTTAAAATATATTTAAAAAGAAAAAAAGCTATTTTAAACTACTATTTCACAGATGTACTGTTTTTACTGTGTTTGGTCAGTTAAATGCAGCCTTTGTGAAAGAGAGACTTCTTTTAAAAAAACCAAAAAATCTTACCAGCCCCAACCTTATATTATTGAAAATGAGTCTTTGTAGTGTTGTAGATTTTATTTATCTTGTTTAAAGACCATTTTACTGGAAAAATATACAAAAATACTAATTAAGAATATACAGTTAAAGTCAAAAGTTTACATACACCTTGCAGAATCTGCAAAATGTTAATTGTTTTAAAATAAGAGGGATCAAAATAAGAGGGATCATGCAAAATGCATGTTTTTTTTTTTGTTTTGTTTTTTTTATTTAGTACTGACCTGAATAAGAAAGATGTTTACATATACTCCACAACAGAAAATAACAGTTTAATTTATAAAATGACTCACATACAGCACATACAGCACATACACTTGATTCTTAATACTGTGTTGTTACCTGAACAATCCACAGCTGTGTTTTTTTGTTTAGTGATGGTTGCTCATGAGTCCCTTGCTTGTCCTGAACAGTTAAACTACCCGCTGTTCTGTAGAAAAATCCTTCAGGTTGCAAAAATTTAGATTTTCAGCGTTTTTGTGTATTTGAACCCTGTCCAACAATGACTGTATGATTTTGAGATCCATCTTTTTCTTCAGGACAACTGAAGGACTACTACAGAAGGTTCAAACACTCACTGATGCTTCAGAAGGAAAAACTATACATTAAGATCCAGGGGGTGAAAACTTTTGAACAGAATGAAGATGTGTACATTTTTCTTATTTTGACTAAATATCATATTTTTTTCATTTAGTACTGCCCTTCAGAAGCTACAGAAGGTCCTTACATGTTTCCCAGAAGACAAAATAAGTTACATTCACCCTGATCTTCAAATTCAAAAGTTTTCACCCTCCGACTCTTAATGCATTATGTTTCCTTCTGAAGCATCAGTGAGTGTTTGTACCTATTGTAATAATTGCATATGAGTTTCTCAGTTGTCCTCAGTGTGAAAAGATAGATCTCAAAATCATACATTCATTATTGGAAAGGGTTCAAATAAAACAAATTGCTGAAAAACCAAAGAATTTGTGTGACCTGAAGGATTTTTCTAAAGAACAACAGGCAGTTTAACTGACTCATGAACACACACAAAAAAAAAACACAGCTTTAAATCATTCAGGTAGCAGCACAGCGTTAAGAATCAAGTGTATGTAAACTTTTAAGTCATTTTTATAAATTCATCTATTATTTTCTTTTGTAGACAATATGTAAACATCTTTCATGTGAAATATCTTATTCAGGTCAGTACTAAATAAAAAGTAACAAGCATTTTGTATGATCCCTCTTTTATTTTGGTCAAATAATTAACATTTTGCAGATTATGCAAAGTGTATGTAAACTTTTGACATCAACTGTAATTTTTGCAGTGTTACCATTATACCTCCAAAGCTGTCTTTGCAGTTCATAAGTGGGCAGCATTTCATGTCTTATGTGTTTTTTGTTTGTTCCATATCAATTTTACATCTGTCGCTTTCAAGTTTTCTCTGAACTAATTTCTTTCTAGTTTCCACATCTCTGAGCTTGTGCTCAATGTCATAATCAGTGACTGTATGAGCGAGCGCACATGGCCTTGAGTCAGTCTATAAAGCGTTATGCACCTAACGCCAGCAGTATGTACTGCTTCCATGTTGTTTTTGACACTATGCGACCTCTAGATCAACTTTCTCAGTCTCATGGAGAAAGTCTAGGATCCTACCTATGTAAGCCGTGTCATAGCAATAATAGTCAAGGTGATGATGGCTGGAGGAATGTCAGTAATGAGGCTCAGTCAACATGAAGGTATGCAGAAGGGTTCCGAAATTCCCTGGAATGCCATAACTCAACACTAATCTCGATTCTCATCCTCATGTTTGTGTAGACAGCCCGACTCCCATGACATTCTCTCAAGCCTGTTCTTTATCCCACACAGTGGTTCCTCCAGAGAGATTTCGGGCTATTCTGATGCTAACAATGCCACTATTTACGCTCCCGTTATTTATAGAGATATACTGACATTCTGCGTAGATGTACTGAGATGTTGATTGTAACTCAAATCTGGGATGAAATAGCTGATACGGATTATAAAAGATGACTTAGAAGTTGTATGTATTGGCATTATAGCATTATCTAAGCGCTTTATGAATTTTTATTTTTTTTTCATACCATGTTTTGGTAACACTACCATTTGTGCAATGACGCATAAGAACTCATAATAGTGTAAACACTAAAATGAGAATTGAGAGTAAAGCAGATACATTTGCTGTTGATAAATCAATATGGACCACATACTATGTTACTTGACCGTCAGATATGAAGTCAAAGTATTTTATGATGCCTGTGTATATGGTGATAAAACAGCTGAATGAATGACAAAAAAGCATATTTATCTTATAGTTTAGCTTTTTTAGACGTTGTTTAGAGTTGAGAAGATTCTTGATGGAAACTTAAAGGAATAGTTCACCCAAAAATGAAAGTTGGATGAAAATCCATGCACTCACCCTCAGGCCGTCCAAGATGTAAATGAGTTTTCTTCATAGAAACAGGTTTGACAAATGGGTGCTTAAAAATTTCTTTAGAAGTAGTTTGGACTGTTTTTGCTTTTAAACGGTGCTTGATCTGTACATATTTCTCCCTGATTTAGGCCAGATAGCAATATTATGGATTGAGAACTCTAAATGTTAACTGATGGACTGGAACTTGTGGATTACTTGTGAATTATTGTGATGTTTTTATCAGCTGTTTGAACTCTCACTCTGACGGCACCCATTCACTGTAGAGGTGAGCAAGTGATGCAATGCTAAATTTTTCCAAATCTGCTAAAGAAACAAACTCATCTACATCTTGGATGGCCTGAGGGTGAGTAAATTTTCAGCAAATGTACATTTTTGGGTGACTGTTCATTTAACCTGATGGAAATGTTTTTTCAGTTTTTTTTTTCTGTGTAATGATTAATGTATTTTAATTTCAATCAAAGTGGTCCCATCATTGTCTGTTTGAATGAAGAAAAAAAGAATGTTGAAGGAAAAACGCATGTAAATGAAGGTTTTATGAGTGCACTGAATTGTATTTCGAGAAGCTGGGTATATTAAAGTGATTTCTCATTATGCTAACTGTCTATTCATGATGAAGTTTGGGTCTGGGTGCCTTTATTTTCAGTAAATGGATTTTATGCAACTTATTTTTCATTCAGGGCAGTTTATAGAGCAGAATTTACAGGGTCTGCACCACTGGAATTAAATGGCCTGCTTTATGGCATAACAACAGTAAAGCAGGACTTGATTGCTTCGAGTCCTGTGTGGTTTACCAGAACTGTTTCTTAACCATGAGGTTACCGTCACTCCAAATCCAGACTAAACTGTCTGGATATTTCATTCCACTGTCCAACTTAAGAAATATTTCATAGATTGATGCGCATGGACAATATCACATGTATTTACAGCTGCTTTTATCATTTTACTACTTTTTATTAGCTGCAAGGTTATTAAATATATATATATATTTTTTTTTTGTCTAGTTTGTCCACTTCCTCAACTATTGTTTGAAATTACTTTTTCATTTGTTTCATTCCAAAATCATTTTATCTGTCACAAGACTGTATTCTGGTGCTCTGTATAGTTTTATCTTCAATTCAGCTTTTGCTGAACTCAAAAATGACTGTTAACAAGACACAAGGTGTTAGAAGTAATTCTCCAGTGAATTTGGGGCAGTGGGTGGGATCTTCATCCTCTATCCTGTTCTGTGACAGTCTCAGTGTTTATTGTAGTCTTATCCTGTTTTACAGTTTCCTTTCCTAAAATATAACCTTGTGTCCTATTTTATCACCAGCCAGACATTGTGTTTAGACTGACTACTTTAAGCGTGAAGGTAGCTTTTAATCTGAAGAAAAGATTTTGTCATACGGGTGGAATAATGGACAACAGCAGAGTACTGAGATCAGTTTTTTTTTTTTTTTTTAAGAGTTTAATTATTTTTCTCTCAGTATGTGTTATATATGGGGTTGGTGTGGAATTGAACTCATGGTCATTGTTACAGCAGCCCACTTTGCTCTAAACATGTCTCACCTGTTCCTGTGCAATTCAGTCTGTTCATCATTGTAATTGTTGTACTTGTACTTGTGATTAAGTACATTATGAAATAAAATGTGATTCGGGCAAATGACATTCTGTTGCATTTGATCTATTTGGACTTGCATTGTTTCTCAACCCTTTCCAACAATGACTGTATGATTTTGAGATCCATCTTTTCACATTGAGGACAACTGAGGGACTCATCTGCAACTATTACAGAAGTTCACTGATGCTCCAGTAGGAAATACAATGCATTAAGAGCTTGGGGGAGGGGGGTGTAAACTTTTGAATGGAATGAGGATGTGTACATTTTTATTTTGCCTAAATATCATATTTTCTTCAAATCGTAGGAGACATCTTGAAGCGCTGCTTGCTGATTAAGGACCTTGTAAATCATACTTTCTTCATTTAGTGGTGGCCTTCAGAAGCTACAGAAAATACTTACATGTTCCCCAGAAACAAAATAAGTTCAGTTTACCCTGATCTTCATATTCAAAAAATTTTCACCCCCTGGCTCTTATTGAATCATTTTTTGCCTCTGAAGCATCGGTGAGCGTTTGAACCTTCTGTAACCAAAGCGGGCAGTTTAACTGTTTAGGACAAACAAAGGACTCATGAACAACTATCACTAAACAAGAAGAAAAAAGAAAAAAAAAACAATAATAGCAGTACTAAGAATCAAGTGTATGTAAACTTTTAGACAGATTTTTTTATCAGTTGAACTATTATTTTCTCTTGTGGACTATATGTTAACATATTTTATGTGAAATGTCTTATTCAGTTGGCGCCGATAGCCTTATGGGCAGCGTACCGACATACAGTGCCTTTGCACTACGGGCGTCCCGTGTTCAAATCCCGACTCAAGGACCTTTCCTGATCCCACCCCCGTCTCTCTCTCCCACTTTGCTTCCTGTCATATATGATCTGTCCTATACAATAAAGGCAAAAAAAATCCCAAAAATATTTGGTAAAATAACATTTAGCAGATTCTGCAAGGTGTATATAAACTTTTGACCTCACCTGTATATCTCAATTCAGAATTGTGAGATACAAAACTCACAGTTGTGAGGGAAAAAAGTCAGAACTGCAAGTTTATATCATGTATTTGAGGAAAAAAAAAAAAAGTCATAATTGCGAGGAACTCGCATTACTGATTTCATTGTGTTTTAGACCAAATAAATGTAACCCTGGTCATACCAGCCCCAAAATTTCACATGGTTATGTAAAGTCATTTTGAAGAAACTCTCACTTCAAAGAATTGCTGATATAGGGAGTTAAGATCAAATGAGACATTTCTCAGACTGGACGTCTCTGCTGCTACCAGACGTCTTGAACGAGGGAGGGATACTTTAATTTACTGCTGGATTTCCTGCAGGATGTGAAGAATGCATTGTCAGAATTCATTTGTTGTCCTTGTACGTCTCTCTACAGAGTTTGAAATATTTGTGTTTTTTTTCTTTTCTTTTCTTGTCTCTTTTTTAGTCCTATTTACCTTTTCTTGTATCCCAAAACATCCTGCCCTTATACAATGTTTAGAAGTTAGGCTTAAAGGAGAAGTCCACTTCCACAACAAAAATTTACAGATAATTTACTCACCCCTTTGTCATCCAAGATGTTCATGCCTTTCTTCAGTCGTAAAGAAATTGTTTTTTGAGGCAAACATTTAAGGTTCTTTCTCCATATAAGGGATTTCAACTTCCAAAGTGCAGTTTACATAAAGCTTCAAAAGGGCTCTAAACGACCCCAGACAAGGAAGAAGAGTCTTATCCAGCTAGATGATTGATTATAAAAAAAAAAACATTTACAGATTTTAACGTCAAATGCTCGTCTTGTCTAGCTCTGTGTGAACTCTGTGCATTCCGGTTCAATACAGTTAGGGTATGTCGAAAAACCAACTCATTTTCTCCTCCAACTTCAAAATCATCCTATATCTCTGCAGAAGAACCAACCCAGTGTTTACAAAGTGAACACACAAGCAGGGATAAACACCCTTTACAAACAGCAATGTTAGCAAGGTAAAACAGCTATTTTTGTTGTTATTTTGCATATTTTATTCACTGAGAAAATCTTTGTATTTTTATGTTGCTATAAGTGAGGAAAAATACACAGAGATGGAACTTCAGGTTTCCCCAGTGTAGTCACTCAGCAGGGTCCCAGGAGATGAGAAAGGGAGCGGAAATACCACCGTTGCCATATTGGCTAAAAGAGACAATTTTGCAAGGTGAGAGAAAGTTTTCCAACGGCAAAACTCATTATTAACTCAACAACACAGATCAGGAACTATTGCGTCACCCACCTGGAGCTTCTGGCAGTTCTGCAGGCATTGTTCCACTTCCATCCTCACATCCAAATCAAGTGCTTCCTGTTGCACACAGACAACATGTGCTTTTGGCAATACAGACACAGTCTTTATTTGATGTCATCTAACAAAAATATGAGATTTGTGATGATAAACCACATGAGCTTACATAATATGTAGCTTGCTATTTACAGGTCAGCAGCAGTAGAAACCAAAAACAAGCACAGGAGGTTAGAAAAAAAGTGTTAGAAAAATCTACTAAAACAATGGTCAGCAGTCTGTATGCTAATGTGATAATTCTTAATTTGCATGACAAAGAACATCAAAACACAACCTCATGTAGGCCTGGTTTGATAAGCATTACTACCTAATTGCAATAGATGGATGATTTATTCTTATTAGTGCTGAATGTAAATTCCAAAATAAATCTGTGACCCACAATAATTTATACAGATGAATGCATACATGCATGAATAAATCAATGAATCAATGAATATTCTTAACAAAGGGCAGTGCATTTGCATGAGGTTAACCTCTGTGCCTCTTCTTCTCCTGTCATGTATTGTTTTATATTTAAGACGTTAATGCACTTGTCAGATTTCTACCATCTTATGCAAACAAACAACTATCTGAGAATGACAAAATGCAGTGTGCTATCTTTGTTGTTCTACTTGTCCCTCTTCTCTTTGGGTGATATTATTGGCAAGCACATTAGCATTTGAAGGCCATTTTTCTAATGTCTCTCATTCATTGCAGGATTTTTCCACCTCATAAATACACGTTTTAAAATATCTTTCTATTCGAGATGCAGAAAAGCTCAAGACTTGATTATTGTAATGCCTTTTTGGCTGAATGCCCCAGTCTTTCCATAAATAAGCTGTGGCTTGTTCAAAATGCAGCAGCAGAAATCAACCAAATCTAGAAAATATGATCATAACAGTCCAATATTCACACATAAACTCAGATCACCCTCTTAGTTTAGTCAAAACTGAATACTTATGTGATTCCCATAGTCTGCTTTTAAACTGCTGAACTACCTCCCTATCGGGGAGCTATTTGTTTCTATTATTTTTAGACATCCTTTCCTTGTTAGAAGTATTAAAGGAATAGTTCATCCAAAAATGAAAAATTTACTCACCCTCAGGCTGTTCAAGTTGTAGATGAGTTTGCTTCTTCATCAGAACATATTTGAAGAAATTTTGCAGAAAGGATATTTCTACAGAAGAAAAGAAAATGCTTAGAGGTTTGCAACAACATAAGAGTGAGTACATAATGAAGGATTTTTTGTTTTTAGGTTAACTGTCACATGAAGTCTTTGACTATTTTGAGACAAAAAAGGATTCATATCTTATTCATTTCACTCCGAAAACACAGGTAGAATGTCATAACCCTAAAAAAACAACTCTATATAATGCGTGCCCTTAAACAAGAGCAATAATCATGTAATGATTGCAAAGTTGCAAAGTGCAAAGTTCAGAGCCCCTTGCTAACACAAAATCTTTTTATTATCAACCTATTTTATTATTTTAACTGTACATGTAATACCGTAAGTGTTTTGGTTTTGTTGTTCTTGTTAAAACGTAATTTTTCCCAAGATACGTAATTTGAACATATCTAATCAAACTCTTTTACACTTTTCCTTCAAATCAATATTAATGCACCTATCAGCATCTTACTGCTAAAATCTGTCATACACCAAATTGAAAGAATATTTGGTATATTCATTCTATTTATACCTGATGTTATAGCAGTAGGGACAGAAACATCATGTATGTGCTAAAGCATCATGCTGAAGGTAAATGGAACTTAATTATGTAGATCCTAAATGAAACAACATTATGTTTTGCATTTGCACTATACTTTTGAAAACAATTAGGGCCGGGGTTATTTTGAAACATTTAAATGTAATGTCATAAATAATAATAATAAACAAAAGACAATAGCTTGAACAGCTATACAGGTGCCCAAAAACCACTATTATTCATTAAATAATATTAATTGTTTAATATTAATAAATAATCTGTGCAAGTACATGTGGAAAAGAGCATATAAAATGATAAAATAGAAGAAAATTAAATCTGTGCAGGTACATGGGAAAAGAGCATATAAAATAAAATAAAATAAAATCTGTGCAAGTACACAGGAAAAAAGGGCATATAAAATAAAATAAAAAATCTGTGCAAGTACACGGGAAAAAGAGCATATAAAATAATAATATAAAAAAATAAATAAAAATCTGTGCAAGTACATGGAGAAAAAAGAGCATGTAAAATAAAAAATAAAATAAAATAAAATATCTGTGCAGGGTCTGTGAGACACTATATGTTCATTTGATATTTTAGTATGTTATCACTTGCACCAAAGATAAAACATGTTTCGAGTACTTCCTTCCTGATCTAACGGTTGGTGAATTAAGAGGATTTCCTTGTTATAGCAGTAAGGACAGGATTTGAGTAATATGGCATTTGTTCTCAGATTGCTGGCAATGTTTGAACTCCTGAGCAGAAAAACAGCTCATATCAACTTCCCCTAGAAGAAATAAAAAAATAATAATTTGGCTTCTTAGGTATTATAATTACATATTTGCTCCAACGATTCATATCAACCTCTGGGAACAATGGGTGTTATGCATTTAATGGTAATAAATAAGGTTAGTTAATAAAAATGCAGTTGTTCATTGTTTGTTCATGTTAGTTCACAGTGCATTAACTAATGTTAAAAAACACAACTTGTGATTTGAATAATCCATTAGTAAATACTGAAATTAAGATTAACTAAGATTAATAAATGCTGTAGAAGTATTGTTCATTCTTAGTTCAACTAATGTATAATGTTAACTAATGATCCTAACTGTAAAGTATTTCATTTTAAAGATTAAAAGACTCTTCCATTATGAATGTTTATATATTTCCATTATCAACCCAAGTCTCTTTTATGCATCAAGGCATATTAAGAACATAACAATTATACAATATGTTGATTATACAGTATCATTTACATGTTAAAAAACATTCTTTTCAACATTTTTTTCTAGAAACTGCAAAACACCAAATGTATTTGTTGTTCCCTAGTTCATTTCCCGATGCCCTTGAGAGTCTTCAGCCTGCATGACTCTTTATTCAATAATAATACTCAGCTAGAAGTCCAGTTTGAACCAGGAAGGTTATGCTGTGAAATATGGAAAAATAATCATGTCAGCGGTAGGGTGCTAAATAAAGATGACATGCTGCGTATTCACAAATCTGTCTCCTGTTTACATTCCAGCTCCCGTTCATCTATCTGCCAAGAGAAGACCCAGAATGCTGTTTGTGTAAAGAGTCTCTGCAGCCACAATAGTGAAGAACAGAGTTTCGTTTGTTATTGTGTTACTATGGCGACAGAAGGTCACCTCTGTGCCTTTGTGCAGTCAGCCCAGGCATACGCAGGATTTTTGACATGCAAAAATTACCACTTGCCTAAAAAAACGATGTGAAAACAACTGGAATGTTTATGTCGAGAATCGTCCAATAAAGAATAAAGGAATAGTTCGCTCAAAAATGAAAATTCTCTCACCTTCATGTTGTTCCAAACCCGTAAGACCTTCGTTCATCTTCACAAATTTAAGATATTTTTGATGAAATCGGAGAGCTTTCTGACCCAGACATTACCACGTTCAATGCCCATAGTAAGGACATCGATAAAATAGTCCATGTGACATGGTTCAACCGTGATGTTATAAAGCTACAAGAATACTTTTTGTGCCCAAAGAATACAAAAATAACGACTGGTAATGTTTTTCAATACAACTGAATGGGGAGTGAAGCTTTCAAGCTTCAAAAAGAACTCAAAATCACCAAAGTATCATAAAGTGGTCGACAGGTGCATCTCAATAAACTGGAATGTTGTGGAAAAGTTCATTTATTTCAGTAATTCAACTCAAATTGGGGAACTTGTGTATTAAATAAATTCAATGCACACAGACTGAAGTAGTTTAAGTCTTTGGTTCTTTTAATTGTGATGATTTTGGCTCACATTTAACAAAAACCCACCAATTCACTATCTCAACAAATTAGAATATGGTGACATGCCAATCAGCTAATCAACTCAAAACACCTGCAAATGTTTCCTGAGCCTTCAAAATGGTCTCTCAGTTTGGTTCACAAGGCTACACAATCATGGGGAAGACTGCTGATCTGACAGTTGTCCAGAAGACAATCATTGACACCCTTCACAAGGAAGGTAAGACACAAACATTCATTGCCAAAGAAGCTGGCTGTTCACAGAGTGCTGTATCCAAGCATGTTAACAGAAAGATGAGTGGAAGGAAAAAGTGTGGAAGAAAAAGATGCACAACCAACCGAGAGAACCACAGCCTTGAGGGGTTTGTCAAGCAAAATCGATTCAAGGTGAGCTTCACAAGGAATGGACTGAGGCTGGGGTCAAGGCATCAAGAGCCACCACACACAGACATGTCAAGGAATTTGGCTACAGTTGTTGTATTCCTCTTGTTAAGCCACTCCTGAACCACAGACAGTGTCAAAGGAGAAGAAGAAATGGACTGTTGCCGAGTGGTCCAAAGTCCTCTTTTCAGATGAGAGCAAGTTTTGTATTTGTATTTCATCTGGAAACCAAGGTCCTAGAGTCTGGAGGAAGGGTGGAGAAGCTCATAGCCCAAGTTGCTTGAAGTCCAGTTTTAAGTTTCCACAGTCTGTGATGATTTGGGATTCAAAGTCATCTGCTGGTGTTGGTCCACTGTGTTTTTTGAAAACCAAAGTCACTGCACCCGTTTACCAAGAAATTTTAGAGCACTTCATGCTTCCTTCTGCTGACCAGCTTTTTAAAGATGCTAATTTCATTTTCCAGCAGGATTTGGCACCTGCCCAAAAGCACCAAAAGTTGGTTAAATGACCATGGTGTTGGTGTGCTTGACTGGCCAGCAAAAACTTATTTTTGACTGAAGAAAAAAGACATGAACATCTTGGATGACATGGGGCTGAGTAAATTATCAAGAAATTTTTATTCTGGAATTGAACTTATCCTTTAAGAAAAAAGACTGTTCTAGTTGCTCTTTTTCATCCAATTACAATGAACAAAAACAAAGCTTTCAAACTTCAAAAAGGACACAAAAGCTCCAGGAAATATCGTAAAGTGGTCTATTTGACTTGTGCACTACATTCAAAATCTTCTAAAGCCACATAAAGCTTAGTGTAAGAAACAGGCTGAAATTCAACTCATTGAATCCAATTGCAGTAGTTACCAGCTCACTGAAGTGAAACATCAGTTAATAATGACTTAAATTTATGTTTCTCACACAAAAGTATTATATCGCTTTGAGTCATATGGACCACTCATTGTAACTGTATATAAAAATGACCAATGCAGTACTTCAGAATGTTTGTGTTTGTGCGCCACTGCAGAAAGAATGTCATTTGGGAATAACTTGAGGCTCAGACAGAATGACAGAATAAACCTATTGATTGTTGGGTACAGTGCCCCTTTAAACATATACGCACAGTCCAGAGTACTTGCTATATCTTCTTTCCAGAAATAGGGAACGACGTCAAGATTGTGAATTGACGGACAGTTAGATAAATGTGCCTGAGATCTGGAGACAGCGACGTTGATAACGATCAGCCATCACTGAATGCAGTGTACTAAAACGCATAAGACTCCTAGCCGTGTGGATATGGCCATCTTTCCCCGTGGCCTGTAATCACACCAATCATTGATGTTTGGGTCTCACACAGATTGCCATCAGTGATATCCTGACCTCCGAGTGCTAGAAGAGAACACAATGAGACTGTATGAGTCAGCTTCAACCACTGAGTTATCATTTATCTGCCTTATTGATCGCCACCGTACAGCACACGTGTGTGTATGTTTGTTTCAGATAAGGTGCAATGTTTAGTAAAGAGCTTTACCCCCAGTGAGTTTCTGTTTTATCTCAGGGGGGAATATAGCATTCATCTGGGTTTATGGTCAGGCTATGTCTGAGTGACAAGGTGAGAGAGTTGAAGGAAGAGAGAGGGTGTGTGTTCTATTTTTAACATGTTTGAAATCAGCAGCACAATGAAAATAGCTGGCATTAAGGAATGGGCAGTACAGCGGCAAAGTAAACACGCTTTTCTGGCCGTCTCAGACCTGTGCTTTGCAGTCCCCGCAGCTTATGATTCCATCCACTGTAACCGAAGGCAATGTTTTACATTTTTGCTGTTCAGTCAAGTGTGATGAGGCATGAAGCATCACTATTTCATTCAGGTCTAGGTCGAGTTCTAAGTTGTAAGAACGGATCTCTCAGGGATGGCCCCAACAAAAAAGCACTGTGCAGTTCGTTCTGTTTTCTTTAAATGTATAATTACGCTGCACACTTTCTGCTTTTCTCTGTATTTGTAATTGAAAGTAAAAATCCCACATGAACATTACAGAAGATCAAGTTATATATCATTACAGAGTAGACTTTCCCACCCCTACATTTATCAAAAAGAAAATAACATTTAAATAATAATGAAATCTAAAATAATATATACAAACAGAAGAAATTAAATATTAAAATAAAGAAATAACATTCACCAACGTATATTAAAACAACAACAACAACAAAAAAAAAATAGGAATTCAAATTACAGTCATCATTACATACCATTCCACTTTATCTGTTTACAAATTGCTTAAAAGGGGACCACACATTTTTGAAAACCTCCGCTTTACCTCTGATTGCATATGTTAATTTTTCAAGAGCAAGGTTGTCAGACATTTCTTTAGTCCACTGTGAAAGAACAGGTCTTTGGATGTTTTTCCATACTAAAGCAATCATGCGTTTAGTTTGTATCAAACTAAAATCTATGAGCTTCTTTTTGCTTGTGTTTACTGACACATTTTAAGGATGTATATGCAATAAACACAGCTTTGGTTCCATAGGAATATTTTCGCCAGTCATTTCACAAACCGCACCAAGAACCTCCTTCCAGAACATTTGCAGCTCCCTACACTCTCACATACAATGAAACAATGTACCGATTTCATCCTTGCATTTTGTACACATATCCGGAATGTTAGAATTAATCCTATGACTCAAGACGGTTAGGGTATGTCGAAAAACTCCAATCGTATTTTCTCCCTCAACTTCAAAAATAATTTCAAAATCATCCTACATCACTGCAGAAGTACCGACCCAGTCTTTGCAAAGAAGATCATACACTCTTTAAAAAAAAGGTAAAACAGCGATACAGGACGATTTTGAAGTTGAGGGAGAACATGAGATGGGAGTTTTTCGACATACCCTAACTGTCATGAACCAGAACAAAAACAGTCCAGGTAGAGTAAGCGTTTGGCATTAAAAAGTATATAAATTGTATTATTTTTATTAAAATAACTGATCGTTATGCTAGATAAGACCCTTCTTTCTCGGCTGGGATTGTTAACAACCGCATTTGGGATCGTTTGAAGCCGCATTTAAACTGCCCTTTGGAAGTTCAAAGTCAGGGCACCATACCAGTCCATTATATGGAGAAAAATGCTGAAATGTTTCCCTCAAAAAACATAATTTCTTTACGACTGAAGAAAGACATGAACATCTTGGATAAGAAGGGGGTGAGTACATTATATGTGAATCTTTGTTTTGGAAGTGGACTTCTCCTTTAACGACAAAAACCTTATGAATGTATTTTAATACAACATCTGAACAATATTTGATGTGGTAACTCTATAGGTGGAATAATTGACTCCAGTCTGTTAAATCATTACAAAATAATGCACACCCGAGGTGCAGTGAGATAAAAATGATATCACCACCTTGGATGTGCATTGTGTTCTAATAATTCAACAGTGTAACGGTGTTACTACCTCAGGTGTGCATTATTTCTAATAATTCAACAGCCCTTCGTCAATTATTCCTTACATGTAAGTGTTTACTTTCTCAGAAGAAAATGCAAAAGTACACAAATCCACCATAATGTATCATAAACGTGATCCATACATTTAAATAAATATACAAAATTATATATAATACTGTATATGTATTATTATAATATTCTGTAATGGTCACACTTTAATTTAGGGACTGTTTTTTACTATTAACTAACTATTAACTATGACTTTCATCTCAATAAAACCAAATTTGCTGTGTATTAATAGTTAGAAAGGTAGTTGTTAAGTTAATAGATAACAACTACTAATAGACAGATAATGCACTCACACTGTAAGACTCTTCTTCCTCGGCTGGGATAGTTTAGAGCCCTTTGAATTTGCATTTAAACTGCATTTTGGATATTCACACTCGCGGGCATCATTGAGGTCCGCTGTATGAAGATAATTCCTGAAATGTTTTCCTCAAACAACGTAATTTCTTTATGACTGAATAAAGGAAGGCATGAACATCTTGAATGACAACGGGGTAAGTACATCATCTGTAAAAATTTTGTTCTGGAAATGAACTAATCCTAAGGGATCTAAAATATGGTCATGCAGAATATCTTATTAACGTATGCTTTAAAAGTACTAATAAACAGCCGATATGCTAGTAGTATGCATGCTAACATGTAGGCATAGGCAACAAATGAATAGTGAGAACTGATCCCTAAACTAAAGTATAATATAATATAATAATATGATCTTTACTTAATATCTTAATGATTTTTGGCATAAAAGAAAAAAATATAATTTTGACCCATACAGTGTATTGCTGGCTATTGCTACAAATATACCCGTGCTACTTCTGTCTGTTTTTTGCCCAGGGTCACATATACTAAACATTACACATTATATGTATTTTAACAATAAAATAAAAAGTAGTTCATATGACTCATACATTTATAACTAGAAAATGACACATTATGATCTATTATATATTAGATCTACGCAAAACCAAGTTTTTAATATGACAAAAGAAGTTTACTTACTTAAAAAAACAAATAGTTCACCTCTTCTTAAAAAGCTGCATATCTGTGGCAGAAATGGTGCGATGTGAATGTGCTGAAATTTCTACATACGGATAGGGGTTTATTGAAATCCCTAACTATAAGTAAGAACTGTAGGAATATTGATGCTTGCCTTAACAAACAACACTAAAAATGTATAGGCTTGGACCCTCAAGACTGAGAAAAGTTGCTCCATGGTATGATTTTTAAATTGGATAGTCCTCCTCTCAAAATAATAAACAATCCGACACAGCCAAGTGTTGTACAGCTTCAATTCCTGAGGAGAAAAAAAATGCATGTTGAGGTAAGCACGTTTTCTTGCCTGTTCCAATGCAGAACTCAAGGAAACATGCTAATTGTGCAATAAGCCACATGTGCACATCCTCAGTATGGCGATAAACACTTGGGTATCCAGAAGGCAGTGATCCTGAACCATAACATCCCCTGTATTCCTCTGTCATTCTGCCATACATATGCTGAAACAAGATTGTGCAGCCATGCATGGGTATTTTGCAAATTTAAGTGGCAAAGGCTGCACACAAGTTAACATTCACTTTCTACACGCTCTTTTATCCCAGAGAATCCTGCACTAATTAATACCCCCCTCATTAAAACCGCTTCTCTTTTGTAATTCACTGAGTTGACAATGTTGGGAAACTGCCTACCTCCACGAGAGCCCCATACAAGGCCTCTTTTATTAGACTGCAGTAAATTGCTGAACCTTTAAACTGGCAGGGATGTGGAGCTATGGAGAACCACAGGAAACTTATGATACAGACATGCCATGGGGGTGTTAGGAATGTAGCCGCCATGAAGGGATATTTACTGTCCGAAATCCTAAATGAGAAAGACAACAATTCATAAATAAGTTGCAACTTTTTTTATTTATTGTTTTCTTAGTTTTAGCTTTTTTTAGTTTGTTTTTCTAATGTGTATCCTTCTGATATGGTAAAACAAAATTAATAAATAAAAAAAAAAGGACAGGTGCATCTGTCACCGTAAAGCAATCTGCCCTTTTCGCTGAATTTCATTCGTACTAACCAAACTTACTCCCAGGACTGTGAAAGCCCGTTTTCACCTCTGAATAAAAAATAAAGTTTACATTTCGCAGTTCTGACTTTTTTCTCAGGATTGTGAGATATAAACTTGGAATTGCAAGTTATTAAGTCAGAGTAGCAGGATATAAACTCGGAATTGTGAGAAATAAAGTCAGAATTGTGAGAAAAAAAAATTTGCAATACTGACTTTTATTTTTGCAAATGCAAGTTTGTATCACACATTTATTACTTTTTTCTCATAATTGTGAGTTTATATCTTGCAATTCTGACTTTTTTTTCCTCAGAATTTAGAGATATAAAAATCGCAATTGAGAGGTTTAAAGTCAAAATAGTGTTAAGTCAGAATTGCGAGATATAAACTCGGAATTGCAAGAAATAAAGTCAGAATTGTGAGATAAAAACTCATAATTCAGACCTTTTTACATCGCAAATGCGATTTTTTAATCTTGCAATTATGACTTTTTCTCACAGTTGCAAGTTTTTATCTCGCAATTCTGACTTTTTTCCCCTTAGAATTGAGAGATATAAAATTGCAATTGCAGGTTATTTATAATAGTGGGATATAAACTCGGAATTGCGAGAAATAAAGTCAGAATTGTGAGATATAAAATTGTAATTGCGAGTTTTAATAACGTCATATTAAATGAGATATAAACTCCCAATTCAGATTTTTTTTCTCAGGATTGTGACATATAAACTCGGAATTGCGAGATATAAAATTGCTAATTATTATTAAGTCAGAAAAGCAGGATATAAACTCAGAATTGCAAAAAAATAGTAATAATTGTGAGATAAAAACTCACTTTTCCTCGCAAATGCACATTTGTATTACGCAATTATGACTTTTTTCCTCGCAATTCCAAGTGACTTTTCCTCAGAATTGTGAGAAATTAAATTGTAATTGCAAGATCTGAGGTTAAAATGAAGATCTGAGGGTAAAAATATGTTCTCTTAGTAACTCGCATTTGCTTGTTATAAAGTCAGAATTGCAAGATATAAACTTGCAATTCTGAGGGAGAAAAAAGGTCACAATTATATTTTTTTAGTTTTTATTGAATGCCGGAAACAGGCTTTCATACAGAACAGATGCTTGGTGGGAGTATGGGAAAGAAACAGAAGCCATTTAAGTCACCATTAGAAAGATTTAGATGCTGATACCTCAAAGTTAAAAACATCTTACATAGAATTGCTTTAAATGTGGGAAATAATACTTATACTAAAAATAATAATAATATTTCATAAAGGGTGAGGAACATGTGGAGCTTTTGGTGGAGGTCTTATCAGAAAGTTATTTTACCCTACTAAATTATTCTAACATGTTTTTACAGCTTGCATTTAGTAGCAAATTTGCATGAGTAATTCAGTAATGATATCCATTTTCACAATAACTGTACACATTGTTAAGGCAGTAACATTTTGAAAGGTAGTGCTGTCATCTAGTGGTCAGTAGCCTGGGTGTATGTTGGTTCCTAAATCACTCAGATTATAGGAGCCTTTGAATTCTCATTTCAGTTTGAATAAAAACTATTCTGTCATGAAGCAGCCATTAGGGAAAAAATGGCTCTGCTTCAGAAGTTGAAGCATGTAATCAGAAAAAACCCATGAAATACACAAGGTCATGATAACAGACATTAACATTTTATTGTGAGAAACATGAACATTATTCATTCCATCTAGAGCTCTTAAGTCACAGTCTCCCATGATCCTTAATGGACGATCATTTTACAAATGACATCGACAACATCTTTTTACTCTAATACAGAAAACACTCATCCTCACACTCAATGTTAGATTATTTTTAAACTTTGTAGCATCTTCAAATTCAAGTGTAGATTTGGTTTCCCTGCCACATATTATGTGGACTTTAAGGCAGAGCTTCACAAAGAATTATCTTTCGCCCAATCACATCTCAGCCACAGGGATAAGACACAAACAAAGAAGGTTAAACAAGAACACGATTGTCCAAATATGGAGCAAAATAATAGTAATGCCGACCGTCGGCACCACACCTCCAATTCATAATTCATTTATTATTTACTTTAACTATACTTTTTATTTAAATATACTCATTTTAATCTCTTGTCAAATTCAAAATTTGACAAGAGATTAAAACAGATTTGCATAACCCAAAGAATATCTTTCATGTACAGGACCTGTTAGACCGTAAAACATTTTTAATTCTTTGGAGGGAATTTTCACTGTTGAAAATCCATATTGTAGGCAACAATGAAATAATTGGCAAAGATTTAATATGAAAAGCACAAAAACATGTTTTAAAGGGAAGCATCATAAATGGAATCTGCGTACAAAACATTGAGAGACATTTAATCAGAATTCACATCATTATCCTTACTGCTTTGAAACTATAAACCCTGCACTTCAACCATTAATGCACTTGCGTACCACAAATGTACTGTAAACACTTTTGATCATGTTACTATACGCATTACATATTTTTTTTTAAGTCAGCATGTTACCACGACTTCACTGCAAACAGTAGATCACACATGAAATCACTTTGGCTGTTTACTCCGCTTTCAGATTAACAAATGATTTGAACAATCATCTAAACTTCTGATTCTTCAACCCACTGCAGAAAAAAAAAAAAAAAAAAAAAAAAAAAAAAAGAGACTTTCTTGATTGTTTTTCACCTTAGCAAAGCCACATATTCAGTTTCTGACCTTAACCCTTATAGTTTATTATCTATATTCATGTCAACTTATCACCTTAGTGCCTTATAAGTTCACAGTTCTCTATTAATGACTGTACTCTCAGGTGAGTTCTTGCCCTTTTCCTTCAAAGGTCACATGCATGCTATGAGATATGCGTGGTACGTATGAGTGTACTTTCTTTATTGCAGTATTGAAAACAAGCCGATGCATTTTTAAAGAGGAAATTATGATCATATGAAGGTAGAAGACAAAGACGTTTGAATGCATTTTCTCTATTCCTGATTAGAATTTCAGTATGTCTGCTCTAGTCAGCAGCTCAACATCTTTCTCAACGTTCAAGCTGCCATTTAGTTCTCCAACCTTTCTGGAGTTATTAAGGCCCAAAGAGCATTTCACTCCCATGTCTGTCTGTGGTTACACCCTGCAGTGTTTTCTCTTGGGAGGTTCATTATTCACTACACAAACACAAAGGCCAGCCAAACTCCAGCACTGTGCTTTACTGTTCATATGATCTCTGGTATCCAACTGGAACGCATTTTAATGTTTCTGGACACATCTAAAGATATTTCAATGCAATTCAAGATAAATATATATATATGGCTTCCCTGCAGCCTTGGGTGTTTCTCCAGGGTTGCTGGTGGGGGGGGGAAGAAAGAAGGCTTTGAAACAATTTTGGCACTTTTCTCACAGTCTAGCATTTACTGACTGTGACATTATTACAGCATACAAAAAAATTAAGGCAGCATGAAATGATCCCTGACAGACACCCATCTCAGGTTCTATGCAGTAGTTAATAATGAAAAGAAATCTTTGTGCTTTTCCAAAGTGTTAGAAGGGGCCTCGGGGCTCTATTTGAGCAGCTTTGATGATATTGCTTGAGCACAAAGTAATGGATAAATTAGAATTTATTGTGGATTTATATTAATAAAGAGTTTAATTAAAGCATGGATGGCAGTGCAAATGCACTTAAATTGACTATTGCTATTGTCACATTTAAATGAACTAAAATTCACTAATATTCACTTCACTGCATCCGAATCTTTTCATCATCCAAGACTTCACATCAACTGGATTGTCAAGCTGGAATCTTCCAATTGGTTAAAAAGATGTTCTGATGCATATGAGCAATTTTCCTTAACTCACATTAGACCTACACTATTCACATAACAAAAAAAATTTCTATGTAGTTTCATAAACTACATAGCATGATAATAATATAAATTTTGGAATTAAAGGAATAATTCGCCCAAAAATGAAAATTCTGTCATTTATTACTCACCCTCATGCTGTTCCAAACCCGTAAGACCTTTGTTCATTTTCAGAACACAAATTAAGATATTTTTGATGAGATCAGAGAGCTTTCTGAGCTTTTTGTGCACAAAAAGAATTCTCGTAGTTTCATAACACTGCGGTTAAACCACTTACGTCACATGGACTATTTTATCAATGTCCTTACTACCTTTCTTGGCCTTGAACGTGGTCCCTGTCTATGCAGGGTCAGAAAGCTCTTGAATTTCATAAAAATATCTTAATTTGTCTTCTGAAGATGAGTGAAGGTCTTACAAGTAATTCATGACAGAATTTTCATTTTTGGGTGAACTATTCCTATAATACTAGAAATTCTTGTTTCAGAGTATATGTATTATGTTATTATCCAACACTGTAAAAGCCAATTATTTGTTCACTATAGGCATTCTCTGGCTCAAACAGGAAGTGGAATAAAGCAAGGCAATGAAATGGTTTACTTACTATAAATCAGTATTGTAGGCTACTTCATTCATTCATTCATTCACTCACTCATCTGAGCTCATACAATTTCTCTCTTTGCATTTAGAAAGTTTCTCCAAACATGTAACAACTACAATTAGTAGCACAATCCAACGCCCAGTGCATTTCAACATAGACAAGCTCAAATGTTTCATCAACTGAATCTTTCCATCCCAGAGTCACATTTACTAAAGGCAGCAATTTAGATTCATATGGGCATGATAGTCCAAGATCTCTTGCTCACCATCTCCATAATTCTCTCAAATGTCACCATTAATGTGCAAGAGTGAGAGAGATGAGTGTATAAAATCTAGATCAATCACACCTTCTTTCCAATGCTCAGCGCAAGATTTAAATAAATTACCCAGATCTGGAATGACACACACTCTCAATGCAAGAACATGCAAATCAGCTCAACCAAAGTGCCCTTTACCTACAATAACACTCCTATCAAAAAGAAAACAAAAAAACAAAATGAGACTAAAAATAACAACTATTGGCCACAATGCCATCTAATGCACAAAAAAGCATGTTTTAAGTTTACCTTACATCTAGAAGATCAGCCTGATCTTTCCTCACATTGCCTTGTACACTTCTAATATTAAAGCTCACTGCCCTGGAAGTGAATATCATGTTTCTAGACTGCAGTATAGAGAAAATTATGGCATTGATTGGACGGTAGAAAGAAAAACACTCAACCTGATGTTCACGAAACTAATGAGAACACTCTTACAAACAACTGCTCATGTGTCAGAAAGCTGTGTAGTACTATTAAAGACTCAACATCATGCAATCACAGACAAACTGACTGGAAAACACAATGATAGCAGGAACTCTATACCTATCACAACTGGAAAAGCTTTTAAATAATGTTAGGACTTCAAAATCACTCACCATTATTGTACAGATAGTAAAATCCATTAATATGGCTGATACAACTGACTTCAACATATCTATAGAAAGCATTTCAGCTTTAACAAGAGGTAAAAGCCTTTCTGAAACATAGTTGTGTTACTGTATCTTTAATAGTAAAGCAAGCAAGTCTCACAATAACAGCATTATTTATCAATGAATCAGGGCAGTCCAGCTTAATGAAGATATGGAGTAGATTATTTGCTCCTGAATCTTCACATGTGTGCTATGAAGGTATGAGTTACGTTGCTTTGCACAACATACCACATGTTTTAACACTTGAGTATTTTCCGAAGAAGTCCACTTGACGTGCTTTTGATGAGTTTTTAGACAATTTATACTCAAACTAATATTATACTTTGGAATTCAAGTTCAAAATTCTAAAACGACAATACATTGTTCAATAAACATTTGGTTTTGGATGAGACAGATTGTGGCTTTTATGTTAGACATGGAGTCTCATTCCAGTCAGCCCTGAATAAGCAAAAAAAAAGTCACTTAAGAATGATCTGTAGCACAAGGCTACCCACTCTGTCATATTTGTGCTCTCTCTGCAGATTTCCATCTTCGGTTTAAAAGCAGTTAAACAGCTTTCATGGTCAACTTGAACATAAATGTTAACCACGCCACAGTGCATGCAGGCCAGTGTATTTTGCCAGTAGTTTATAAATATGTGCATAATTACTGGAAATACCTACATACCTTTACTAAAACTATCAACGGAAAAGAACGGAAGAAAACAGGCCACATAAACTACACATTTTTGGAATCGTAGACATTCAAAGAGCATGTAAACCTAGTCTCTGAATTGATGTGTTGTTTAGAAGGCAGTGTAAACCAAAGCAGTGCAATTTCACTGCAACAAAAAAATTAAATAATCAAAATGACAAAGTATGGAAGCGTATGTATTGAATCTCTGGCAACCAGCTATCACACGGTACATGTAATTGTCTTATTATGGTGTGATCGTTTAGTAAAAAAGGAAGTAGGAAGCAGGCACTAAAATGTTTCTCCTTAAGGTAAATTGCATGTGTGCCTATATTCACAACAATGTTGTTCTTAGTGACACAAGTGAATATTAAAGGTAGCACTATAGATTAATACACAGATCAAGAGTTTAAAACCAGCCACATGATTGTAATTTACATGTTTTGTATGGAGGCGTGTGTGCAGCCTTACTGCACAGTTTGGTATAAGTAACCTCTCTTATAGGCACTCAGTGGATAAAACGTAGTGACCACGAACTTGCCATCAAACGTTCGGCCTGTTAGCAGTCTCTGGGCTTCTTTGGAGTCTCCAGCATTTGCATACTCCACAAACACCTGCCAAGACGATACGAATGATGAATCTACAGAACTGGACAAAGTACATAGCACATTACGCTCTGAATTATTGTCTTTCTATCCACTAGGAGGTGGAAATGACTCATTCTGTGTTATTTTGCTGCTTCTGAACCTACTTAAAGGGATAGTTCACTCAAAAATGAAAATTCTGACATTAACCCTTATTTCGTTCCAAACCCGTAAGACTTTTGTTCATCTTGTTTTCTTTATGAAATCTGAGAGCTTTCTGACCCTGCATAGACAGCAACGCAACTACCATGTTCAAAGCCCAATAAGGTTGTAAGGACATCATTAAAATAGTCCTTTCTGGGCCTTGAACCTTGTCTATGGAAGGTCAGAAAGCAAAAATAACTTAATTTGTGTTCCGAAGATGAGCGAAGGTCTTACGAGTTTGGAACGACATGAAGGTAAGAAATTAATGACAGAACTGTTACCAAATTAACATCAGACTCACTTAGTGAACTGTAAGATATTTCTCCATTGTCAAACTTTCAAATAAACCAGAAATTGTTACTCAGAGTTTCCACACTTTCAGAACAATAAATTTACATTGCTTTGAGCTCTTTGTGGTTACTGGATAAGGATACTTTTATATACATTTTATAGAGATGAACACACTAAAACACTTTCTATACAATTCAATTTTATTTTATACTATTTTATAAGGATAGTACCATTGGGATATGAAGTCTCTTCTTCCAATTATTAGGTGAAGGGAATATCTAGAATAATTCACATCCACTATTAAAATTGCATTTTCCTCACCTGTCCCTTGCCGGGATTTTCTTTTGGGATCAATAAGGATACGACTGTGCCATACTTCTGACATTCTTCTTTCATGTCCTCTATTATATCTAAGAAAACCAGGAAATAAATGTGATTTGAGATCTAAATAAATAAACCACATACAATTAAGGTCAAAAGTATCCACAGAATCTGCAAAATGTTAATTATTTTACCAAAATAAGAGCTGAATAAGATGTTTCACATAAAAGACGTTTACATATAGTCCACAAGAGAAAATAATAGTTGATTTGTAAAAATGACCCTGTTCAAAAGTTTACATACACTTGATTCTTAATACTGTGTTGTTACCTGAATGAGCCACAGCTGTGTTTTTTTTTTTTTTCAGTGATAGTTCTTCATGAGTCCTCTGTTTGTCCTGAAAAGTTATACTGCCTGGTGTTCTTCAAAAAATCCTTCAGGTCCCACAAATTCTTTGGCTTTGCAGCATTTTTGTGTATTTGAACACTTTCCAACAATGACTGTATCATTTTGAGATCCATCTTTTCACACCAAGGACAACTGAGGGACTCGTATGTAATTATTACAGATGCTTCAAATGCTCACTGATGCTCGAAAAGCAAAAACGCATTAAGAGCCAGGGGTGTAAACATTTGAACTGAATGCAGATGTGCACATCTTTCTTAATTTGCCAAAATATCATACTTTTCCCCCCCCATTTAGCATTGACCTTCAGAAGCTACAGAAGATACTTACATGTTTCCCAGAGGACAAAATAAGTTACATTTACCCTGATCTTTAATTTAAAAAGTTTTCAAAATCATACAGTCTTAAAATACACAAAAATGCTGAAAAACCAAAGAATTCGTGGAACCTGAAGGATTTTTCTAAAGAACAGTGGACAGTTTAACTGTCCAGGACAACAAATATCTTGAAATATCTTATTCAGATCAGTACTAAATAAAAAATAACATGCATTTTGTTTGACCCCTCTTATTTTGGTAAAACAATTAACATTTTGCAGAATCTGCAAGGTGTATGTAAACTTCTGACCAACTGTATTACTATAAAGAACAAGTAAAGACAAAGACTCACCTTCATACTCATCCTCATTATACAGGTGGCTGTCATCTATTACGTTTAGTAGTCTCAAGACAGGTGTAGGCAAAAGAACCAAATCTTCAATATGAGGTGCTGAAACCCAAAGCAGTTCCTCACTCACACAGTCCTACACCAAATTGATCAATATAAACAATGTTATAGAGGCGAAGTAATACAAACCAAAGGGAATGCTGAAGAAAGGGTTGATTAATGCTGCCTCAGCTGTGCTTCTCAGTTTTGGGTCATTGTGAAGCATACTGGGAATGGAAAAACATATATTGCTTATCTTAGTCATGTCTTAAGAACACACTAGTACACCACTTCGATTGCTTCTTACTGTACCTTTTGATCAGATCCCTTAAATGAAAAACAGGGATAGCCGGGTAAACCAAAGCATTGCTTGAAAAGATATGGTCTACTATTGCAGAACTGTTATCCTGTTGAAACACAACACAATGCCATTTTAGCAAGTGTAACAGGTCAAAATGACATGAGGAACAGTTTACTCAGAGAAAATTTTGACGCAAATTGTTATTACACTAAATAACATTTTAAGAGTGCAGCTTCACAGCTGTTTGGCTATCAGCTGACCTTCCATTCCTGAGACTTCACAGTTTCTTTCAGTTTGATTCCTGAGAACATCTCCAGAAGAATGATTCCCAGACTCCACAGGTCCACAGCAGCTGTGCAGCCAGAGTCGCTCTCCAGACCTGCCTGGGCCAATGAGTTCTGCAGCTCTGCTTCAGGTGCCCGGTATCCATCTGTCTGGATGTACTTCACATCCTATAAGAAAAAAAGACAAGAACACTTAGGCTCACTGCCAACCTATATCTAAATTCTGAGGCACATTAACGCTACACTACCATTTTAAAAGTTTGAGGTCAGCATATTATAATGATTTATATGTCATTCATATATAATCAGCATATTATAATGGTTTTCAGCAGCAAGTGATGGCTGCTTTCAGATTTCAGAATTCAGATTTTACATCTTGATCAAATAAATAAACACTTGGTGAACAAAAGAAAAAATTATACAGACCCCAAATTTTTGAACGGTAGTGTATGTTTGTGCATGTGAATAAATTAAGACAGCAAATGATGGAGTGTCTCAGGCAAACCATATCAACTTCTCACCTGGTGTCCCTCTTTAAAGCTAAGGCCGAAGTCAATGAGCTTAAAGCACTCGTCATCAGCGCTCCAGAGAATGTTGCGGGGCTTGAGGTCAGCATGTACGTAACCTTCTCTGTGCAGGAAGCTAAGGGCCTCCAAAACATCACGGGCACAGTGCTGAATCAACCACATGGAATGCCCCTGATTACTCACCCTCACCAGCAATTCTGACACACTCACATCCAATAGCTCCAACAACAGGCAATGAGTGGCCACACCAAATGGGTTGTGGTTGGTGAACATTCCATACAGCGTCACTAGAGCAGAAAATACCAACGTTAGAATGCTGGAATAGTATTTGGATCTCCAGGTGCCGGTTGTTTAAAAAATTTAATCTGGATCAGAGTGATCTGGATTTGGAAATCCCATGTTTTGCTATTCAGGATCAGGTAACCCATCTTACTTTGGTGCTGGGTTTTCAAAGCAAAATTGAATTGGATCACCCTGATCCAAATACACACTTTTTCAGTGTGTATTTAAAAAAAAAAAAAAAAAAAAAAAAAAAATTAAAATGCATTGCACAAATAACCACTTCAAACTGGTCCATCTCTAAGATTGTGCCAGTGTAGTTAAAAATAATTCAATTAAAATAAATTTAATATTTTTGTTTGATATTGACAACTTGTTTGGGATTTGGGGATATATTACATGTTAAAATGTTGTATTTTTTGGACCAGTTTTAAAATTGATTACATTTTTATTCCTGAAATCCACACTTCTGCTGGGATCAGAATAATCTTTTTCTTTTTTTTTTTCTTTTTTTAATCAAAAGTATCCAAATCCTACCAAAATGTTTTGAACAACACAAAACATTTTTGTGATGTAATCCAAATTCAGAATGCTTTTTTCCTTTTGAATGACTCATTTTCAAGTTTTGATCCAATCTGATGGCCAAAATCTGATCAGACTACTTTTGAACCACCAGTCCTAGGAAAATAAACTTTAAAGGGATAGTTCACCCAAAGATTACAATTTTGTCATCATTTACTCACCCTCATGTTCTTTCAAACCTGTATGAGTTTCTTTCTTATGCTGAACATAAAAGAAAATAATTTGAAAAATGCTGGTAATCAAACACTTGATGTTCCCTATTGACTACTATAGTATTCTTTCCCTACTATGGAAGTCAATGGGGACCCACAACCGTTTGTATTGTCAAAATTCTTCAAAATATCTTCTTTTGTGTTTAACATTAAAAAGAAACTTATACAGGTTTGGAACGAAATGAGGGTAAATAGATGATTAAAAAAATGTTTTTGGGTGTACTATTCCTTTAAGATTTATAGCTATAAACTTTATCTAGATTACAGCTTATTGATGATTATTATTAACTAATTTCTCTCATGGTGTAGCAAGGCCCCAAATAATGTTACTTAATTTTCTGAAAGCTGTTTTTGTGTAATGAACGGGAATCATGCAACAGTTTACTTAACATTCAATTCAACAGAATTTAATTTTAACTTCTGCATGATTTTAATACCAATAAAATGGCATATAGAGCTGTTTAAATCAGTGGTTCTCAACTTTTTTTGACTCCAAGGTCCCCTTTGTCCAAGAGAATATTTTAAGGCACCCATATCTAAGCTTGTATGTATTTTTAATGATGTAAATAAAAAAAGCTCAAAGATATTATGTCCATTTTATGTTGTACATTTCTATTTTTATAGCTAAGAGTATGTTAATATATTTAGATAATTTTAAAACTTATTGGGGCCTCCAGGAAAGTTCTCATAGTGGTCCAGCCCCCTTGGTTGAGAACCACTGGTTTAAATGTATGTTTTTAACTTGTCTTGATCCCTGTATGGCTTACCGATATTTTTATGTCCCTGAATCTTCTCCAGCACAGAGCTTTCCTTGAGGTACCCGTAATCTCCACCCTGCGCGTCCACCTGAAACTCCTTCACTGCGGAACTCGCTCGGCCGGCGTTCACCCGGTACACCGAGGCCGAGACCCCCTGACCCAAACGAGCCTGCACGTTCCAGATCTTTCCGTAAATCTCAAATACCACCGGGCTTGTCTTCTGATCCACGGCGTCTGGCGTCACCGCCATCGCCGGTGTGCTGACATTTGGACTGGACATTTTTGCATTGGAACCAGAACTACAAGCCATGAGTAATATCAGTAATAATCGGAGTTAAATTCTTTCAGGTTTACAATAAGTAGTGTTTGCTCCATTAGGTGCCCTTTGCAGAAACTTTTTTTTTTTTTGCTAAACTTATCTTTGCATAGTGCTAATCTGCAAGCCAAAGTTTACGGCTAACTACCAACTGCTGACGAACATGGATTCAAATGCCATATTTTAACGCAAACGCACAAATTGGTGCTAAGTGCCGCACCATAGTCGGATCTTAAAGATCCGGAAAGCCAGAGTGGCGCTTCAGAGATACAGCGGACCCATGAAACCAAGTTTTGGACCGAGCAGACAAATTCTTGCCACTGTTTTGGTGGCCATGATACCGGAAATGACGACAATGTTATTCAAACTGTTTTTTTTTTTTTTTTTGTAAAATCAGTTTTACCAAAAAAATCTATATAAATTATTTTAAATCTGTTAAGTAAATTGCTTAAAATGTAAGTAAATATTTTCTACGATGATCAAATGAATCAGTATTAATTAATTAAATATTACTTGATTAAATAATAATTTAGTTTTGCTACATTTGGCTCGCCAGATGTCGCTTTCAGAATGACATCCCCAACAAGAAAAACGCAGGTTCATTCACCTCAGGTACTGTGCAAATTTTTAAATAGACTAAATAAATAAAGACCGAAACAAAAATGTATTTTTTCCATTGCGGTATTATTTCTTGTTGAGCAAGTCCTACTTGTTTCACTGTTGGCTACGACTATGTGAATGACAGCTCACTTGTCTATTCACGGACCGCATAGACGTTCTAAGACCCGCCCATTAGACCGAGGGGGTGTGGCTTGCCGGAATACGTGTGTGAAAAAGTAGTGCGTCTCATTGGTTGGTGGGTGTCTGTGCGTGTCCTGCCACGTCAGTCTCTGACGGAAGTCAGAGGAGTATCCCGGGCAGGGAAGGCGGTGCTCTCCGGAGATGTAGCCGTGTTTTCAGTCCTACTGAAGTACGAGGAAAGTAATAAGAGGTCAGCGGTTGCTCGAAAGGTAAGAATGTTACGATGTTGTTAAATTCACCATGAGAAAACATTTCGCAAGGTTTGGCTGAGCAGAGAGCTGTACTGTTGTCAAGGATGAGGTGCAGGCGGCGGTGCCACGCAACTCTTATCAAAGACAGTTTTACCTGTCTATCGACTTGAGTCTGAGGGCAAATGTGGGCTAGATATGGGTCATTCTTACGGGGTTTTGCATGTAAAGACTGTATGTTTCATTTTATAAATGGCTATGACAAATACTGATACCTAGTTGTCAATAAGCCAGGTGTTTTCATTCATTGAGGTTGAACAAGTAGGCACAAGATGTATTGTGTAAGACAGTTGGGATTTATGGAGCAGGTGTGATCTTTAATCAGGAATTAGGGGAAGCATCGGACTTTTATCAAACTTGATTACTTCCAGTAGGTATTCAGATAACCAGAAATGATCTATGTTGCGTTCCAGCCAATCAGAAGTGATGTTGATCTTTGAGCAGAGGTAAAGATCACACCTGACCTTAGACTTAGCCTACCTCAAGTTTATTTGACTAAGCACGTACACAGAGTAGTTATCAATTTATGGGTGGGATCAGATGGGTAGATCTGCCAGAAGTTCTTGAGACTCATAGATAAACAGTGTCACTTCTCTGTTCATCACTGACTGATCCAGATCTAAAGGAAAGACCATGGACACCAGCAAACTGGCTGAGAGACTCGTTGAAGCCGGGCAGTCTCACCTTCTCCAGTTTTGGAGCCAGCTGAGCCCTGAGGAACAAGCTGAGATGATTGTCGATTTGGAGAGCATGAACTTCATGGAGATCAATAACTTCTATAAAAATGCCATGAAGACGTCTGGGCAGACCTCGCAGGAGAAGATGGATACCAGGATGGAGCCGGTGCCCAGAGACGTTTTGGGAAGCATAACACGCGATCATGAATGTCTTAAAGGATGGGAAGAAGAGGGTGAGTTCGGATACTTTAATGATTAACAGCTCTCCATCTTACGTATTGTTTTTTTTTTCTGGTTCATTTCTGGTTTAACTAATCTCTCAACCTGGCCAAGCTGAAGTTTAGCTGGTCAGCCAGTTAATTTCCCAGTCTGACCAATTTAAATACAAGACATTTTAAACAACTGCAAAAGCATAATAACTTACATTTCATTTAATAATAAAACCCAAATGTGTTAGTAAGTCTTCGAGCAGAAAAAAATGTTGCTAAGAAATATTGCACAACAAAACACAATGAGTGATGCAATGTCTTCTCCACCCAAATGGACCCCAGAGAACCATCCTTGTAAATGAGAATGCATGACCCCCAAGAGATAAGTAATCAGCAACTTAGGATTTCCTTCCGGAGTCTGTCTAAAATCCATGTTGTTATAGAAAAAAAAATAGGTTTTAAATTTGAATAAACATTGTTTTGTCCCAGTATTGAGACTGATGCTTCAAAACGGATTGAAAACATCTGGTTCTGGTTAGATTTGACGCAGTTGCTTTGCTGAAGTCATGCTGAGCTCATTCAGCATCACATCATCTTGAATCAGACCACATTACTTTAGTGTGTCAACTAATTTTAAAATTTCAGGGTTTTTTTTTTAGGGCTGTCAAACGATTAATCGCAATTAATTGCATACAAATTAAATGTTTGAGTTTGCCTAATATATGTGTGTGTACTGTGTGTAATTATTATGTATATATAAATACACACAAATTAATGTATATAATTTAGAGAAATATGTTATGTACAAAATATTTGTATTTATATAGAATATAAATGATATAAAAATGTTAATATTTATATATACATAATAATTACACCCAGTATGCACACATGTATTAGGCGAATTTATTTTGTATGCGATTAATCATCTAACATCTCTTTTTTAAATCCATAAAAGGCATATTTTAGCATATTCCAGGCTGTGAGTGGGTGATGTAACATCATCAAGCATAACAGTCATTTATGTTAGATAAACCAGGCATCATAAAAGTTTATAATCACCCTTGTTATCTGCAAATAATTAACACAAACTGTTTTCTTAGAATCCAGACATTTTATACCTACAGCATCTGTCTCTTTATTTTATCCATAGCTAAGTGAGTTTAGTTTGTACATGAATGTAGCAAATTTCACTTTAAGGACTCATTTCATTGGAGCAGTGAGCAGCATATTTGTTTAGTCCTTAAATTGTATGACATAGTATTAACACCTGTTTGATAAAGTGACCAAATCTCCCATCATTCCACACAGGCCTGCGCTGTATATCGGAGAACAAAGTGGCAGTTCTTCTATTGGCTGGGGGTCAAGGGACACGGCTGGGTGTATCATTTCCAAAAGGCATGTATGATGTGGGCCTCCCTTCCCACAAAACCCTCTTTCAGATCCAGGCAGAACGCATCAGAAGACTTGAACAGCTCGCTGAAAAACAATACTCAAGGAAGTGCTGTATTCCATGGTAAGATGATAATTAAACACAATTCAAGTGTGACCTGTTTCGGTGCATTTACATTTTAAGCCGCTGACAACCATTTCCAAAATTCCAAAGGAAGTAGTTCGAGTCAATGATTGTTAAACCTAATTACTTGGAATTGCAGACTTGTTTCGACCTTAAGGAAGTTTCTCCCCACTTACCGTAATGCAAGTGTCCTCCCTGCTGTGAATGTCATTGCATGGTTTAGTCAGTGTGAAATTGGGTTGACAAAACCAGCATGTCACCTGAGGAACTAGGTCAGACCTCAGGAGAAAAAGAATTTTAGAGCCAATCCCTACCCAGAAGAATTGACCTTTGACACATGACGCATGATGCCCTAATCATCAGCTCTAATCATAACTCATTATTTAAAGACAGATTATAACGCAACGTCACTGGATGATTGCCATAGTCATATAACAATATATTTAAAAGAACATCATAATACAACCATCGTTTTAGCATCCAAAATTTAGTGTCCAAAAAAAAAATCATGCTTTTTTTTTGTTTTGTTTTTTTGCGATAAGGCCATAAGTATGTTTTTTAGAAGAAGTAAATGCATTAAATCGAACAAAAGAAACAGTAAACACTAATCCATGTAAAAAATTCATGAAAGCATCCTGAAAAATGAAGTATCATGCTTTTCACTATAGTATTAAGCAGCATAACTGTTTTCAACAGTGATAATATTAAGACGATATATTCTTGAGCATCAAATCAGCATATTAGAATGATTTCTGATCATGTGACACTAAAGACTAAAGTAATGGCTGTTGAAAAATCGGCTTTGCCATCACAGGAATAAATAACGTTTTAAATCTATTCAAATAGATCAAATAAATGCAGCCTTGGTGAGCATATAAGACTCCTTTCAAAACTTTTGACTTTTGAACAGTAGTGTACTTACATTTTAAGCTATGATGCTGTCAAGAGATTGGTCTTGCAGTGACGTGATTGATGGTTTGATTCATCAGGTACATTATGACAAGTGGCAGAACAATGGACATGACCAAAAAGTTCTTCACAGATCACAAATACTTCGGCCTGAAGGAAGAGAATGTGTCTTTCTTTCAGCAAGGCATGCTTCCCGCTTTGGACTTCAATGGGAAAATTATTCTAGAGGGCAAAGGCAAACTGTCCATGGCACCAGGTAAGTTTTTAAAGCAAGGTTAGTATCTGTAGTTGTAAAGACAACTTTAAACATTTCACATAGGAGTTATGACTTTAAATAAAGTTACTTACAAACTGTAATCTGTTACTGATTCCAGACTACTTTTTGATTACTTTTAGATTACTTTTGACTAGGGCTGTGCAAAAAATCGAATGTGATTATCATGCGCATCTCATCAGTAATGCCGGTTCTGTGATTAGTCGTAAATCTCCATCATGTGCTGTCAGATGGAGTGGCATTTACTACGCAGAGCCGTAGTTCACTGACTAGCTAAGCAATATGGCGTTCATCATTGGATATGTATTGCCTCCAATAATGCATAGCTTGTCTGTGAACTACGGCTCTGTGTAGTAAATGCCGCTCCATCTGACAGCACGTGATGGAGATTTACAACTAATCACAGAACCAGTGTTCTGACGATTTGTGCTGCCCTGTCAGATTTTGCTACCTCTCATTAAAACAGATGGTAGCATTATTCCACAGTGAAAAATGCTACCTATCAGATTTTGCTTCCAGCATGATATTAATGTTGTGTGAGGGTTTATTACAGTTTTTATCAATTGTTTAAACACATTTCTTGAAATTATGCCTCGCTTCTGCGAAACTCTAAACACAAATCCGTAACTTCTAACTCAATTCCCCGAACTTACTCCACTCAAAACGACTCAATCTTGCTGAAAAAAACAAACTTTGCTCTCAGACATGACACACAAACCCTCAAAAACATACACACTACAACACAGTTTTATACACTGATGAGATCAATTCAAAACAATACTACGAAAACTGGTAAAACTTGGAAAAAAAATTCATGATGAACACAACAAATGTATGCATTTGCAAGTGTTTTAATCCTTAATTTATTGGACTGTAGAGTATAGCACAAAACAGCAAACAACAACAAAAATAATTACTCTGCCCTAGCATCCTGTCTTTGGTTTGGGACAGGTCAAAGAACCTCCTCAACATCACAGACTAAATTGGCCCTGGACAGGCAGCAGGGGTAAAATCCTCTTGCATGCCTGACCCAACCCTGGCACGCATCAACTAAAATATATAAGACTGCTTGTTTTCTTGCCCTTGCCCTTCCTATTTCTCTTCCACGTTGTTGTCGTCGTCCTCCTCCTCCTTCTCCTCCTCTTCCTCTTTCACCTCCTACTCTTCGTCTTCGAAATTGCATATTACTGTACCCGCATACTGATATTGATTGAAAAAGACTGGATAGGATTCACAGTTACACTTTTACTAGTGGTCTGACGGGGAAAAAAAAAAATATATATATATATATATAAACATAAAAAAATAAAATATAAATACATTACAAAGTCATTGTGAAATAGAAAAGAAAAAGGAAATATGGGCAAAGGCGGAAATATAAATTAGAAAGTGCACTGTCAGAATTTGTAACTCTTGTGTTGTCCTCTGTCTATATATGCTTTCCAGTTAAAGGTTCGTGAGATGTTGAGAGCCATTTCAGAGAACTGCTTTATTATTGGTTGATCTGTAGACTCTACATTAGTGCAAGTCAATATTCACTTGAACAATTCATGGCAAATTTACAAAAAGTCTAATAGAAATGTGTAGAATATGCTTGACAGTTTATGACAACTGGATCAGAAATTTAGCATTTACTGCAAAGACATATACGATGAGCTAATGACTTGATGTTTTGAGGGGTAAGACTATAGCACAGAGAACTATATACATGTAATACATTTTGAACAACATGACAATAGGAACTGATAATGTAAGAAAACCGCAGACAAATCAGTTGCATAATCAGTTGCATGAATGTACCAAAGCAAATGCAACTTGTTAAAAAAAAATTAGAAACATTTTATGATGTGCACAACCCTGGTGAAAAATCCAGCATATCCTGGTAGGTATGTTTTGATGCTGGAATGCTGGCTAGGTAGGTTTTGATGCTGATTTAAGCTGGTCCTTTGCTGGTTTATGCTGGTCCTTAGCTGGTTTATGCTGGTCCTTTGCTGGTTCATGCTGGTCCTTGACCAGCAACATGACCAGCAAAAACCAGCTAAGGACCAGCTTAAACCAGCAAAGGACCAGTTTAAACCAGCATCACAACCTACCTAACCAGCATTCCACCATCAAAACATACCTACCAGCATATGCTGGTTTTTTCACCAGGGAAGTGACTAGATGTGGAGGTTGAGCAAGTAGTTTTGAGAATTTCATTTCTGATCTGAGAAAAGCAACGAACTGTAAACTGACTTTGGCCCTTTTATCTCCATCGAAGGTTCTGATTGGTGTGTGATAAATTTTGACTCCTAGTGTTTCCACTTGACTAATCGTGTGCTAATTGAGCTCAAACTTTGCAGACTTGAGTGAACAATATTGAATGCTAGTGCTTTCTAAACGACCACATGGTGTAAGCACTGAGAAATGTAGGGATTTGTGTGCAGAGTTTTGCAGTAACAGTTCACCAAATCTGACTCATGTGTTAAAGCAGGGGAATAGTGTTCATAGTTCAGGGAAATGGGTGTGCTGTTTGAAAAATGGCATTATGGTTTTGAAATTTTAGTTCAAAATATTGGTTATAGTGTTTTAGCAATAAAGAAAAACTGTAACTTGTACACCTACCCCAACCCGAAACCTAACCTTACAGTATGAAAAATACAGTGTTTTTTTTTTTTTTTTTAATTTGAATTGAATTAATAATGATTATTGAATATTGTGTGAATATGTAATCACATAATCAATAAAAAAGTAACTGTAGTCTGATTACAAGTATTGTAAAATGTTATATAATCTAATAAGTACTTAATTTTTGGAATCTGATTATGTAATCCAGATTACATGTAATCAGTTACTACCCAGCGTTGATAATGTACAGAATGTTGCAGAACAAAACATCAAAGCCTATTCAAGTAATCTTAACCACAGACCTTTTTTTTAATAAAAAAAGCACTTTTCTAAAAGCTCATTAGAAATTTCCCAGCAAATTCTATGTTAATTAGCCTTACATTTAGCCTACATCATGACTGAACATCTTGCTATGATTCATAATTAGAAATACTCTAGTAGTGAGTATTCAGAACTTGTATGTTGACTGTAAATCTTTATATTCAGATGGAAATGGGGGCCTGTACAGAGCTCTGGGGACACAGAACGTTGTGAAAGACATGGAGACAAGAGGAATCTCCTACATCCATGTCTACTGCGTAGACAACATTCTTGTGAAAGTTGCCGACCCTGCTTTCATAGGCTTCTGTACACTGAAAGGAGCCGATTGTGGTGCAAAGGTCAGTCCTTAACCTACCCAGACCTCCCCTTTGCAGGTATTTCCTCTTCTTTAAATAATGCAAAAAGCTTTATGCAAATACAGTGCTATTACAAACAAGTTGTCCCATATTTAAAACAAAGCCTATTTTTGCCCACCACTAGATGGAGCACCTGCTCCGAAAACAAAAACAGTATATACAGGAATTTACACTATTCAAACATGTTTGGGGTCTGCTTTTTAAAAATAATTAAATACAATTTTATTCAGCAAGGACACATTAAAATGATCAAAAGTGACAGTAACAACATAATGTTACAAAAGATTTTTGTGTCAAATAAATGCTGTTCTTTTAAACTTTCTATTCATATGTCACGGTTTCCACAAAAACTCAGCTGGTTTAACTGTTTTTAACACTGATAATAATAAGAAATGTTTTTGAATAAATAAGCTTTCCATTGATGTATGGTTGGTTAGGACAGGACAATATTTGTCTGAGATACAACTATTTGAAAATCTGGAACCGTGAGGCTGCAAAAAATCGAAAGTATTGAGATAATCACCTTCAAAGTTGTCCAAATGAAGTTATTAGCAATGCATAATGCAATGTTTTAATGTTTAAGGTAGGAAATTTACAAAAAATCCTTATGGAACAAGATCTTTCCTAATATCCTAATGATTTTTGGCATAAAAGAAAAATAGATCATTTTGACCCATACAGTGTAATTTTGGCTATTGCTACAAATATACTCATGCTGCTTAAGACTTTTAAGGTTTTGTCGTCCAGGATCATATATTAAATGATTTCTGAAGGATCATGTGACACTGGAGGCTGCTAAAAATCAGGATTTTTGCTATTACAGGAATAATTTACATTTTAAAATATATTAAAATAGTTGTGAATCGTAATAATAGTTCACAATATTGCTGGTTTTACTGTATTTTTTTAACAAATAAATAATAATAATGAAAAAAACGTACAGGCCACAAACTTTTGTTACTTTTTGATAATTGTTCAAATTGTTGTTTAATGATGTTTACGGTAAGAATGTTTTAATTGGGCCCTGCTCTTAGCCGCGCATCCTACAGCAATTAATTGTGGTTCCTTAGAGTGTAATTTCAGGTATCTTGTTCACATGTGCGTTGCAGTCTGCGTACACAACAGCAAGAAGGGGAAAAATACTTTCACAAGGAACAGTGGTTATTCTGGACATTTTAAATGGTCTCCAGTCAGGAGCTAAATTGCCTTTAAAACTCTTATATAACCAGCCTAGTGATGCAGGATACCAATTAATTTAGCCATTATTCTCAGTGTAGCCTCACAGTTTGTGACGTATTATAGTGGTTATTATGATGCAATGGAAACCAGATTGCTAGGTCGAAACTGCTATCATGCATTCCTGTTCACATTATCATTAATGAAGATGTTAGTAACAATGCGGATGTCTAATGCAAAATGCTAAATGTGTATCTGTGATCTATTATCATGAAATGTTTCACAGTAGGTGTGTCAACATGTTTTTCTTGTTTGACCAGTTAGTGACATAATGACTGTACTATTTAATGGAATCTGGAAGTGTTTGTTTTGTTATGCCTACACAAATATTTCTGAGTTACCTGCCCTTTTTTTTAATTCTTTCTGTTTGTTCTTTCTAAATGGGATTTTTCTTTAGTAGTTGTTATTTGGAAGTGTGAATGAAATGTCTTAAAAGCGTCCTTTGAGTTTTAAATGGAATCATTAGCGTACAATATGTGATTCATAAAAGTATTTGCATGTGATATTTGGTTCAGACATAAATACTCAACAGCTGGTTTTGAACTTTCTGAAGCTGCTAGCAATTAAACAGTTCCTGCGTGACAGGGGGACGATGGTAAGAAAATTTGGACCCACCCACCCCTCATAATTTCTGAAGCATGCACTTAAAGTGGCTTTAGCCTCGAAGCCTCCCCCCAGCACTAACCCGTCATCAGCCGAGAAGTTTGTAATTTGTTACTCAGATGAATGGAAAGGGTTTTCTGCTTTTGCCTCTGCTGTAATTTAGCACAGACCTCAGGCAAACACGGCACACAGGAGTGTGTGGCCCATTTAAACACGCCAGCTAGATATTAGTATTGATAGATTTGTCTTTTCAACCTAAATTCCTTTAACATATGGTTTTAGTCTTGGGCTTAGTACTTGACTTTAAAAGGTATGACAAATTGTTATCAGTCGATATATGATACAATCTTTATGACAGCTGATAAACGCAACCTAAATTAAATCATTAACAAGAGTTTACAGGGTTTGTTACGGTAAATTGTGTAAACCTAACTAATTTAACTACTCCTAAGATATAGACAACAATAACAATAAATGTCTATAATATATATTTTTTTTTTTTTTACTCATCAAGGCTAAGTTTTATTTGATTATAAACGCAGTAAAAAGTAATATTGTGAAAGATTTTTTGCCATTTTTGTTTTTTATTTTAATATATTTTAAAATGTAATTTATTCCTGGGATGGCAGTGCTATTTTGTTTTTTTTTTAGTGATAGTTGTTCATGAGTCCCTTGTTTGTCCTGAACAGTTAAACTGCCCGCTGTTCTTCAGAAAAATCCTTCAAGAAATCTCACAAATTTTTTTTTTTCCTAATTTTTGTGTAGTTGAAACCTTTCCAACAATGATTGTATGATTTTGAGATCCATCTTTTCACAATGAGGACAACTTAGGGACTCGTATGTAACTATTACAGAAGGTTCAAACACTCACTGATGCACCAAAAGGAAACATGGTGCATTAAGAGCCAGGGGGTGAAAACTTTTTGAATTTGAAGATCAGGGTAAATTTAACTTATTAAGTCTCCTGGGAAACATGACACTGTTTTTTGTGGCTTTTGAAGGGCAGTACTAAATAAAAAAAAATATATATATATATGATATTTTGGCAAAATAGGAAAAATGTACACATCATTATTCTGTTCAAAAGTTTTCACCCCTGGCTCTTAATGAATCGTTTTTCCTTTGGATGCATCAGTGAGTGTTTGAAACTTCTTGAACATTTTGTAGATTCTGCAAGATGTATGTAAACTTTTGACCTCAACTGTAAATGGAAATTATCTTAAAATATTTTAAATAAGGGGGGGCTCTGCAGGTATTGTACTCGCAAGAACATATTGATACTAACAAAACTGATACATTGATACTAACAAAAAGTAAATGCATTAATCTTGTGCTGTTTCCAAACATTCATCTGTTGATTCTGATTGGCAGGTTGTGGAGAAGACCAATCCAACAGAAGCAGTGGGCGTGGTCTGCAAGGTGAATGGGCGTTATCAAGTAGTGGAGTACAGTGAGATTACCTTGGCAACGGCAGAGAAGCGAAGCACCGACGGACGACTTATGTTCAGTTCCGCCAACATAGCCAATCACTTCTTCACCCTCACATTCCTCAAAGAGATTGTTAGGTTAGTCGACCTTCAGAGAGTGCTTTATGTATTGTGTGAATTGTCTATTAATGTCACAGTAATTTTCAATTAAATACTTGTCATTTATTTCTGGTGAAGTGTGTAGGTTAATTATCTATGAATTACAGCTTTAGGAGCTATTTGATGATTTTTTTTTGTCGCTAGGCAATGATCTCCGTAACATATTAAACAGTACAGCTATTTCTATGAGCTATTTCCAATGAGGTTTGCCATCTTGTAAATACTAGACAGGATGGAGCTGACTTTAATGTGTGCTGAGAATGAGGTAAAGTCAGAAGAGAAACATCTGCAGTTTTTGAGTGTCTGGTATTTTAAACACAGATGACTTTGCCAGACGTGTTCTCTTATTGTCATTTTTATGAAATTTTAACTGAAAGAACATGCTTCATTTTTCTGTATGTTACTGTCTGCCTGTCCATCCCTCTGTCTTTATACCTCTATATCTTCCTTTTAGGACTCACGAGCCGCAGTTGCAACACCATGTGGCACAGAAGAAAATTCCCTTCGTGAACACACAAGGACAGCTAATCAAACCCGACAAACCCAATGGGATTAAGATGGAAAAATTTGTCTTCGACATATTCCAGTTTGCCAAGTTAGTGTCAGGACTTTTTTTTTTTTTTTTTTTTTCCCATTCCTGTTTTTGGTATGTGTGCTATTGGAAGGAAGTGTCCTCATTTGCACCTGTTTTATAGATGCTTTAGTTGTTTTACAGGTTTTATACAGTATGCACACAGTGTAGACAGTGCAGTGTACTCATGTCATTAAAAAATTCTTTGAAAAATGAAGAAAGTATTGAAAGGTCAAAGCTTTTAAAGGGATAGTTCACCAAAAAATGAAAATGACCCCATGATTTACGCACCCTCAAGCCATCCTAGGTGTATACGACTTTCTTCTTTCAGACAAATACAATCAGAGTTGTATTAAAAAATGTGCTGGCTCTTTCAAGCTTTATAATGGCAGTGAATGGGTGTTGAGATTTTGAAGTCCAAAAAGTGCATCCACACATCCCTGGGGAGTTAAAAAGGCCTTCTGAAGTGAATCGATGCATTTCTATATATCCATATTTAAGACTTTATAAATCGTATAAATAATAATCTAGCTTCTGCTAACAGTCATGCAAGCTTTCATGAGAGAGTGTCGTTTCAGCGGACAATGTAGGTTGTAGCCGTTTTGTTTACAGCAAAGGAAAACCAGTATCCTTTTGGCTTATATCGAATTTTTCTTCATAAATCCTCTTTTGCAGTTCTCAAGTCCTGGTTGTTTTTGGTTTTGCTCTTTCCTCTGCACTTCCACAGTTGTCTCTGTGTTCAACACCGTGTTCGCCACTTCCTATGTCATCTGCTGGAACGCCACTCTCTCATGAAAGTGAATATGACAGTTAGCGAAAGCTAGAGATTACAGTTTATAAAGTTTTAAATATGGATATTTTTCTTATACAAATATCGATTTGGTTCAGAAGGCTTTTATTAATGCCCCGGGAGCAGTGTGGAGTACTTTTATGATGGATGGATGCAATTTATTGGACTTCAAAATCTCAACACCCGTTCACTGCCATTGTAAAGCTTGGAATAACTAGAACATTTTTTTAATGTAACTGATTGTATTCGTCTGAAAAAAGAAAGTTATCTGCACCTAGGATGGCTTGAGGGTGAGTAAATCATGGGGTAATTTTCATTTTTGGGTAAACTATCACTTTAAATGACACCCATGCTTTGGCACACACTTTTATTAGATGTAATTCTTGTGCTTTAAATAAAGATCCAGAGAGCCTCCAAAGTCTCTTAAAGAATATAATTAAGGCTAATCATATACAGAACAAGAATATAATTCATAGGTTCTTTTCTGCATGCTGAAGAGGTTCAAATGATATCTAGTGAACTGGCTTAAAATTATTGTCAAATATCAAACACTTCCAGCTTTTATATTATATATTATACTCAGCTTTTTTGCTTTTGTTTAAAATTTTTCTTTCGATTATTGCTTCACGCATATTCAGTTAGTTATAACTTATTGAAACTTTTTTTGTGAATGGCAGAACATTTGTGGTATATGAGGTTTTGAGAGAAGATGAGTTTTCTCCGCTGAAAAATGCAGACAGTCAGGATGGGAAGGACAACCCGACTACGGCCCGTCAGGCCCTCATGTCCTTGCATCACCGCTGGATCTTAAACGCGGGAGGACATTTCGTTGATGAGAATGGAACACCTATACCTGCTATACCCAGGTGAGACATACACTCAAGAATGAAAATTTTGTCATTATTTACTTACCCTGGTGCTTTCCCAAAATTGTAAGGTCCTATTTTTATGATGAAACACAAAATGAGAATTTCTAAAGAATTATCACACAGCTCTTTATTTTGTTTGTTTTTAATAAATCTAGTATTTATGCATGTATTTATTTGTATTTATTCATTGTATGGAAAAAAGCTCTGTGAAAAGTCATTTTGTGTTCTACTGCAAAAATAATAACATACAGTTTTAGAACAACATAAACAAAAAAGGTGAGTAAATGATAACAGAACTTTCATTTTCAGCTAAAATATCGCTTGAAACCCACAGTTTCACACATTTCCTTCCCACCTGTGTTCAGTTTCACTCCCATTTACCTTCAGTGATAGTGTAACCACACTATATTTCCTGTGTAACATTTCTAGAGTTGGACCAGCAGGGACAGTCGCACCTGAACTCAGCCAGAAGTAACTATTCTCACTGCCGTATGTAGTGCATGGTGATGGGGCTTCGCTCTTAGTAGATTCCGTGTAGGTGTTAGAGCTCAATGGGCGAAGGTGTGCAATCCCAGATGGCCGTGGTAAAGGTTGGCATCTTTTAACCGGCTCTGACCCAAACAGCAGCTACTAACGGGCAGAATAATATGCATGCTTGGAAATGGGAAATGGGCATCAGGCATGCTGAATGGAACAAGGCTGCTCATCATTATAACACATAATCTGGTTAGAGTGCTTATAATCACAGTCAAAATGCCAGAATTTTGTATTGTGAATATTTAAATGTATTCAAAATGTTTGCATTTTCTAGAAATTGATTGTGGTGATCGGAATTGTATCTAATGGGTGAATAATTTGTAGTGGATTTTTTTTTTTTTTTAATTTGTAAGTTTAAACTTTAAGTTTTGTTTTTAAGAAGATTGTTAATGTCATATATGACATGATAAATGCTTAATCTGGAAGTGCAAAACATTAACATTTCTAACTCATTGTGGTGCTCTGCCTATCATAGCCTGAAGGATGGAACAGATCTACCAATCAAATGTGAGATCTCTCCTCTTGTGTCTTATGGTGGTGAGGTAAGAGTCGTAAAGAGCTATTTTAGTCTTAATATCAATCTCAGAGTATTTTTATCTAATATGTGGCCCTGGCCCAGTCATAAGTAGCTTGGGTGTATTTGTAGCAATAGCCAACGATACATTGTATGGGTCATTTTTTTAATGCCAAAAATCATTAGGATATCAAGATCATCAGCTTAATTTTTGTTTAGTAATATGCATTGGTAAGAACTTAATAAGGACAACTTTAAAGGTGATTTTCTCAATATTTCAGCTTTCAGATTAAGTATAAATCTCAATTTCAAAAAAATGACCCTAGTTATGACTGGTTTTGTGGTCCAGGGTCACATAGGTGCAAGGAGAAAAACAGTTGTTCGTGTTTGAAAAAACTAATAGCCTGTCTTGTTTTCAAGGGCTTGGAGCATCTTGTGAATGGAAAAGCTTTCCAGCCCACTCTGGTCATCGATGAGAACGGCGTCCACGAGCTTGTGAAGAACGGCCTGTGAACCTCAAACCAGCTGCTGCACTTAAAACCAAAACGAAGACTCTTTATCTTTTTTTTTCATCTTTATCTCACTTCCTGCCAGGGTGGTGGAAAATCTTGTGCAATAAAATGAAGGAAGGGTGTCAGAAGGCTAATCACAATCAAGTCATTTTATAATCAAACTATTTATTTTGCGAAGACTTATTTTTATATCAATGTGCAGTGCTCTTTTTTTCTACAATTGGAACTTATGAATTTAGCTGTTTAATTTATAAATGGATGTATCAAATGATATGCAGTAATGTAGATTGCATGATTGGACACTGCTAAGATTTTAGGCATTCCTGCTTAATCTGTTCCTCTGTCTGAAAATGTAGGTACATGTAAAACAAAGTTTGGTCTTCTCTATGGATGTCTGTTTTTGACAAAATGTGAGTTAGAATGTGATGTTGCATCAGACTTTCCAGCAGCGTTTATTAGAGAACTTCTGACTGGTTGCCACTTACAGTACAGTGCTTTAGAAAGCACCATTAGCTTTTGTCTGCACCGTCTGTGTTAGTTTGTTTGTGCACATCATCCATGTATAAAATAATTTGTCATGAAGAAGGATTCATTTGTTGGTTTACCTTCATTTCTATATACTTCAGGTAACCATTTATAGGAGTTTCTTGTCTTACATTTGCACAAGATGCATGCCATTGGAAAATTACATTACACACACTGCCCTCCAAAAGTTTGGGAACGCCCTAGAAAAGTGGGGTTTTGGACAATATTGGCATTAATTCCTTTTGAATTTGTGATCATTTTGCACTGATAAGGGACAGCACAAAGTACGAAAACATATTTTATTGCATAAACAGTTTATAGATAGAAAAAAACAAAATTTTCAATTCATCAAAATATCCACCATTAGCAGCTATTACAGCTCTGCATAATCTTGGCCTAAATTCATTGTATTCTAAACTTAATCGGCAATCAATTGTTGAAGCTATTAAGGTGTGCGTGTGCTGACCCAAAAATCTTTTAAAAACCTGGGCCAAGTTTAAACCAGTAACCAGGCATCACACTGGCAAAGACTTTGACATGTATATATTGCCATTATTATGTAGTCGAAATGAAAATTATTATTGCTGGTGTTCAATGATAATGCCAAGTTACTTTAACGTATTTGCACCAAAAATATGATAAGGATTTATGCTGATATCATCCAAAACCACACTTTGCCAGGGATGTTTCCAAACTTTTGGAAGGCAGTGTATAATTTGACTTTTGAGAAAATTGCGGCAATTTTCACATTCATGGTAAAGCAGAGACAAATGCTTCCTGCTTTCAAGCATGTGATTAGTGTAAACAGACATATTTCAAAATCAGTTTTTAAGCATAGTATTTTTTTTTCTTCCTGTTTAGGTACACTGAACACATTTTCTCAGAATTCTTGGATTTGCATAGCCTTCAGTTGGCAATGAAAATATCAGTTCCTGCCACTTAATTTGGTTCTCCAGGAATTCTGATTTGTTTCCATTGCACCCTAATACAAAAAAACTGAATAGACAAATGTTTTTAGACATCTTGAACTGTATCTGTTTACACTAACCGCATAGTTGAATCTGGACAGTGTTTGTCTCATTGCTACAGTGAAAAATGAATAGAAATATGCCTTGACCTAGGTCCATCAATCTCAATCCCTTTATAAATGTTCCACAAACCCAGAAATCACAGCATAATTTCTTAAAAAATGAATGTGCAGTGTTGGCCTCATGAGGCCTTGCACAAATATTGATTGTTTGAGATCAAATATAGACAATCCACATCTTCTATGTATCCTGTCACTTTTATGCACTCGAGGAAGGTAAATAGCCTACTGTAAACCCAGGCAGATGATTCTTTAATCATTCTTTAAGCTTTAATTTTGATAAACTCTTTGATTTTTAGTCGTAATCAAATTAGTGTACAGATTTGTGTTTCTTCAGATAAGAGGAGTACAAGTTTTGTATTTATATTGCTTAGTTCTTCTCCTATAACAATAGTTCTGTATCGGTTTTCCATCTATAAATTATAATTGAATATCCTGACTCTAGCCAAAGCTAATGGTGAAAAAAAAATCAGTGAAAAAAAGTTGGGACTGCTTTTCTCATTATCTTGCAGAATGATTTTCCTCTATAGAGACGGAGGAGGGATTTAAAGGAGAAAGCGAACTACATTCACCCAAAAATACCTAACAATCACTCATTTAATGAGAATTGTTGGGTATCTTAAATCCCTTTTTATATTGATGAACCGTTCTAAAGTTATAACAAGATCTAGCTGTGATATCGGCCTCCGTCACCCATACTTTTCCAAGAATTAATTAATACTTTTTATAAGACGATAAATGCACATAAACGTGCATTGGAAGAGGGAAAAAAAAAATCACTGCGCCTTCAATAAATTTTAAATAACTACTAGTAGGGAGAGCCAACTTATGGCAAAGGAGAATAACTATGATAATATGCGCATAAAATCTTAAGAGCATTCCGAAAGACGTTTTAAACTTAATACTTGCTGTCCTGAATTTTGCGTTTCCAAATGGTGTTTGACTATAAAAAAGAAAAAAGAATACTCAAGAAAATCTTCTCTGATTGGCCACAGGAGTCTGACTTAATTGAAACCTTCTGTACGGCACGAAGAATTCTGGGACTTTGGCATTTTCCCAAGAATCCTCAGAATGTTAGTTTTTTAGCCTCTCTCTTAGCTCTCTCTCTCTCTCCCTCTCTCTCTCTCTCTTCTCTCCTGCTCTCTTTTTTCCCTCATCCAGCGGTGTCTTACATCAGCTTACTGTGCCTGAATGTGAGACCCGAAAAAGAGGTTCGGAGAGAAAGAAAAAAACCTTGTTTTTATCCTCCTCGTTACACATACATTACTTGGAATTAAGAAAACCTTGGACAAATGGTTTGAAAACAGCAACCCAAGCAGTAAGTTTGCACCCTGTCTGTTTACTTCGTTTTATTTTATTAAAGAAAGTTCGATAATTTCCTCTATTGGATTTAAGAAAGCAAGTATATGATTGATTACCATGGTTTTAATATGATTTAACGTATATTGGTGCTTTTCCGTTGTCTTTGTGTTAAAACTTGCATGGGACTGCCACTGTTTGCATGGCAGACTAAAATAGCGGATAGCAGATCGACTTGATCCAATGAACTTTTGCAAACCAGCTGTTCTGAATTGACTTTTAACAAGATAGCCATCGTGTGTTCAAGCTCGTTAAATTTCACTAAAGTGTACTCAAAATACTTGATTTTACTTGGAAATTATGCATTACTGTGTTTCTACTGTTATCCCTCAGGACTGTTTTCCTCTTAATTCCTTTCTCTTTCTATTCAGCTTTGTAAAAATTTAAATGTCCGCCTTTTATACTTGAGAGTACAATGAGAATACTATATTTGCATTATAAAACATCTCTATATGTTGACATGAGGATGCTATTTCCTATTAATTCATTATTAATTAAGTTTGAACACACACACACACACACACACACACAGTGAAAGTACAGTGGCTTACATTTCTGTACAAAGTATATGGACAATTGAGCCTCACTTAAGAGTGCGTATCAAAATATTAAAAACATAAATTATATATAAGCAAAACAGTTCATAGAATTGCTTATAAAACATACAATTTTAAATTATGAGTCAAAGTATTTTAACTTTTTGTTTTTTAAACTTAGTACAATCATCATAAATTATGAATTTACACCTGTTGCTAGGACCACCTGTGTGTTAACCGACTTCATACGTCTTTTAAAAATCAGCTTGAGACAGATTGGTTTATGAGAAAATCTCATTTGTTCATCACTCGTTTTTAAATGTGATTGTAAAGTGTCCAAATACTTTTGGCGCCACTGTATGTTCTCCCACTGTTCAACCTGGTGTGTGTAGGATATTCATGGTTCATGACCTCACTGCCGGTATTACACAGTGATTACCTTTCCAAGTCATCAACATATGATTCATCTGAACTGTGTATGGTCAGTTTATTTACAACTATAAGCATTTAAGTTATTTTTAGTTCATGTTAGCCAAAGCTGTTTTTTATTTTTAATGTTTTGTTCTGCAAAAGGCTGATCCGTGTATTAGGATACTGAATACAATGAACATTCAAAGTAATGTTGCTTTAAAATATTTATTTACAGTATATAATTTAACTACCTGTCAAATGCAGTAAAGGACAGATAAAGTTTTCCAAGCCTTTATCACCGAGGACTAATTTATGTGTCATTTATGTGTAGTTTAGCTTAGTTCCTGCAGATTTTTGGGTGCGAGCAGGGTGAGTAATAGAAATCCTGTATGACAATATCTTTAATATCTTTCAAACCGCTTAGTGGATAAAGAGATGTTGTAGAGACCACTGGTACATATTGTATAACATATTATACATACTAAATTTGGCCTATAGTACTAATACGTGTAGTGCCATGTTAATGCATTTACATATTTTTGTGATGCTTACATTGGGAAGCTATTAATAATAATTATTTAACCATTCTTTTTAACTTTAGATTTGGTTGCAGGTCATTTAATATTCTATTTTTTACAGAAAAGATTGAAAAAGACTTCAAATTTTTCACTTTCACATTAATGTAAGATTTTGAATAGCTAACACAATATGTTTGTGTCCATATACCTTTACATACCTTTCTTGTTCTTACTTAACCCTCCCTAGTGAAAAACAAATATACTAAAAGGTATTTAAAATACATTTATTTCATGCTGAGTATGCTACAAAGACATTTACATATTGTGTACTTAATAAAAATACCCTGCAATTGTACTTTTACTATACTAAACTGGTATACTTATTAAAGCCTGCTAAATTAGAACAGTTAATTTTGTACTTAGTTCCGCACTTTTTGTGTATATAAGTATATTTGGAACTATTCAAAGTGGAACTATTGCAAGTATACTTTAGGTACACTTTAAATATTTTGCATTTAAAGACCGATATTATTGAAAGATGATACAATCCTCATCAATAGTGGCTTAATATTAAGAACTATGCATTGTGCACAAGTAGTACTCCAAATAAATTTTAGTTACAGTTTTTTATATCAGTAAGTCTCAAGCGATATGAGACCCTGGACCACAAAACCAGCCTTAAGTCGCTGGGGTATATTTGTAGCAATAGCCAAAAATACACTGTATGGGGAAAATTATTGATTTTTATTTTATGCCAGAAATCATTAGGAAATTATGTAAAGATCATGTTCCATGAATATATTTTGTAAAATCCCTACTGTAAATATATCAAAACTTAATTTTTGATTAGTAATATTCATTATTAAGAACTTAATTTGGACAACTTTTAAGGCGATTTTCTCAATATTTTGATTTTTTGTGCCCTCAGATTGCATATATTCAAATAGTTGTATTTTGTCCTATCCAAACAAACAATGCATCAATGGAAAGCTTATTTATTCAGCTTTCATGTGATGTATAAAACTCAATTTTGAAAAACTGACCCTTATGACTGTATTTGTGGTCCAGGGTCACATATGTCAGTAAATATGAGTAATAGACTTGAACTATACTTAGTGTAAAATTAATGTATTTTAAATTCTTATAGGGAAAATTAAGCTGGATACATGAAGGGAAAAAATGCATATGCATTTTTGCATAAAATGAAAAGATATATGAAAAGCAGATGATGCCTGTAATCATGCAGTTGATTTCTGTAATAGCATGGCAGACTGTTATTATCGTGTAATATACAAACAGCTCTCTTAATCATAATATATATATATATATTTAAAATGCATATTTTTAATGTTGAAATATGTTTTGGTTTCATTGACGTTTCAGGAAGAAAGCACCCACTGCTTGCTTTGAGTATGATTCATGCAACACTTCGTAAACTGACTGTTGATTTTTAAAAAGGAAATGGAAAAGGTTTTTTCCACTGGCAAAGTTGTTAGGTGTAATTTAAGTGAGAAAGCTCAGGAGAGAGTATATGTTACATTCCAGTGTGTTTTGTGCAGGTGCACAGATGAAGTTGACCAGAACTATGACCCACTGGATCATATAGCTTTACATCGTAAACAGCAGTCTAATAAGCTGAATGTGATCTTTAACTCTGAGACTTTTTTAATTGCTGACGTATGCATTCATCAGTTAATCATTTTAAATTGAAAATGATTATGCAAAGCCTTAAAGCTCTTTTGTCTTTTTAACAAGATTAAACAGGTAAGATTTTAAGATTTTCAACTTGCTACTGTTTGTGGTCCTTTTTTTGCTTTGTTTTCATTGCTATGCAATTATAGTAACTGTAGAGTATACGACGCCTTTATTTAAAAAGACAAAATGGTGTTTTTCAAAAGTAGAAAACATTTACTCATCACAAAACCTCATGATTCTGTAACATGTGTCGTTGCACTTGCATCTGTTTTTGCTATCACCTGGCTCTGATTTTGCTGGAACTGCCATTTGATTTGGATTTATGCATTTCCATGAAAGTAAAATATCTGCAATGCTATGACCATTGCTTTAGGGAGGAATGAAAGAGGTTTCAAATGAAAAACACATGTTCTCTTCATACCTAAATTTACAGGCGTGTGAATATCAGCCTGGCAAATAAGATCCATTCACTCCAGTGGTACGTAGTATGCCAAATAAAATGCCCTATTGTAGTTGCGCTCATTTCAGATCTGAATTACAGTAAGCTGCACTATTGCTCTGAATTGTATTAAGCTCTCTTTTATTAAGCTGGAGGAAGTCAGTGTCATCTAATCCTTAAGTTAGCACAAATGCTTAAGCTGAAATACATGATTGTGAAGATCCCATTGCCGTCATTATTGAAGTCTATGATAAAACTTGAACAGTTACTGTAATTGCAGTGTGCAGTGAAGGGAGGCTCTAAAGCATAACCAAAAGCACATATAGTTGTCTTGAAAGGTGCCGCTTGAAGAGCCCTTCACTGTCATTTGCTGGTTATTTGGTTGGTTAAGTGACGATCCCAGATCTTGGAAAGCTCTCACTTACAGGGCCACAAATTGAAACCAGATTTTCACACTGATGTGCAGTGAGATTTAATTGAGGCCTGTAGATAATGTATAACCTATCGGTCGTCCGATCTATATCAAGCTGTTATTATCTTATCTGCTGTATTCTATGATGAGAGACTAGTTAGAGTTAGGATTTGTTTATGTTCATAACAAAGTTCATAGGGAAACTATTAATTTAGTTAAAACCTGCATGAACAGTTTTATTAAGCTCTAAATTTAGTAGGATAAGTTGAATATAATATTTAATATCGTATTCTGTATTATATAATTATTTTTGTGATTTAAAAATAGTATAGTATAGCTTAAAAATAATGTAATGTCAATTTAATTTAATATTATACTATAATATTATCTATATATATATATTATTTTAATGATTTCACAAAACTTTTCTTAAGGCCTCAAATATCATCACACATCAGTGTTAAAGTTTAACACTGATGTGTAATGATATTTGAGGCCTTAAGATATGACCTATCTGTTCTCCAATTATATATTATAATATTATATATTGTTTAGCACATACTGGTTAGTTACAATTTGTTTTTATCTAGAAAAAAAGTTTATGTGGAGACTGTTAATTTAGTTAAAATTACGTAAAAATATATTTTAAATTATTGTTACAATCACTAATTAAAAAAAAAATAAAAATATAGGTTACCTTCAAAATATAATATAATATAATATAATATAATAACAATATATACTTGCATATTAGTTTATCTGGAGATAAATAATTTAGTTAAAATTACATAAAATTATATTTTAAATTATTGTTACAGTCACAAATTTTTTAAAAAATATAGGTTACCTTAAAGTATAATATAATATTATATAATATTCTGTAATATAACAATATAAAAAATACGTAATTATTTTAATGATTTGATATTGACACTGTGTTATGATATTTAATCAAGACCTTGCATATTAGCTTATCTGGAGATTATTCATTTAGTTAAAATGACATAAAATTTATGTTTTATATTATTGTTAAAAATATTGTGCACAAATTTTTGTTTAAAAATATAGGTTACCTTCGAAATATAATATAAAATTATATAAAATAATATAATATAATATAATGCCATATAAAATGATATATAATTATTTTAAGACCTATATTAGTTTATCTGGAGATTAATAATTTAGTTAAAATTAAAACCACACATTTTTGTTAAAAATATAGGTTACCTTCCAAATATAATATAATATTGTATACTATTATATAATATTCTGTAATATAACAATATTAAATAATAAATAATTATTTTTATGACTTTAGACCTGATATTGATACTAATGTGTTATGATACTTAATCAAGACCTTGCATATTATCTTATCTGGAGACTATTAATTTGGTTCAAAACACATAAAATTATATTTTATATTACTACTAAAAATATGTGCACAAATTTTTGTTTAAAAATACAGGTTACCTTCAAAATACAATATAATATAATATAATATAATATAATATAATATAATATAATATAATATAATATAACATAATATAATATAATATAATATAATATAATATAACAATATAAAATAATATATTATTTTAATGACCAAATTTTGACACTGATGTGTTATGATAGTTAATTAAGACCTTTAGATATGACCTTCCAGTCTGAAGTTGTCATTTAGCTTCCCTGTTATATTTCATAATGAAAGACTGGTTAAATTTAAAGTTAGTGTTTGTTTAAAACAAAGTTTATATGGAGACTATGTAATTTCCTACAGTACATAAACTTTCTTTGTGAAATTTAGTGTAACTTCAATATAATATAATACGCTGTGATATAAAAATATATTTTAATGATCTTTGTAATTTAAAAAAAAACCTCTGACCTCTGTTTTGAACATTAATACCTTTCCTGGCTCAAGCATCCCCTGTGGCACAGGAAAAAGTTTAGAAAGATAAAAGCTTTGCATATAAAGTGCGTTTCACTCTTTATTGCTGTGGTTTTCACAGCACATTAAGAAAACACTTAGTTGTGAAATCCAGCATTCATCCCAAATGTTAATTTTACTGTAAAAATGGACTTTTGCACACATACCTACAGTAGCTGTGAGCCCCACTTTGCATTTAAATTCAAAGAGCACACTGTGTCCTCATTGCAAAATCACTGACACTATTTTTGACTTTCATTTCCTTTTTCCTGATATGGGCCTCATGCTGTTTATGAGGTAACCAGGCTCTGTGCGAGGCCGCGTTTTTACTTTCAAAGCGATCTTTATCTATTACGTGTGAATCATGTTGACTAAAGCACCTAGAAGACATAGTGTAATGTGTAATTGACTCGTTTTGCCAAGTTGCACTGAAGAGCCAGTATTGTGGTTTGGAATCAGCTAAATCCTACTATATTTACACTTAGAGGTCTCACAAGGGCCACAGCCTTCATGTGCACTTTTGGCTCTCTGTACTGTAAGGTGTTGTGTTTAATAAGTTGCGTCAGTTCACTAATGGTTTATCTTTAAATACCGTTATCAAATGGTGTTTTAGTGCGAGTGTGTGTTCCACTCATCCTAAAAGTGACTACTTATACTTTAATCCCTGAAGCTTATGAAGCCTGGCAGATGATTTATAAAACTGCAGCATGAGCTTTCTTTTATAATTCCTTAGTGTCGCTGGTAAAATGATTTTAAACATTCCAAAGTACTTGGGTGACATTAGTTGCTAAATATAATGTGCCAGTCTTGACTGAAAGTCTGAACTGTCTGAAAATTTAAAAACCATCTATATTCTGGTCGCCTACTTTGTTTTCTAAAGTTATGTGATTAGGTCACGACAGCTTCATAATGTACACTTGGTTTTATAGACAAATCTCTTATTACTTCCCCCATTGTGCCCCATCTGCCCGTGTCCTCTTCAGTTATTCTCATCTGCCTCGTGACATTTGAGGAATGGCCTCATAGGGCTGGTACCAATTTTAAACAGCAGGCCCTTTAATCATATACTATGCTGTAAATGTGTGGAGCACGTATGAAGGCTTCAGAGGCAAGCGTCCAGTAGTTCCATATGTTGACTGTAGTCTCGCTGTGACCGAGATCATCTGCTCTGTTCACACTCTGTCTGAAATATGTTTTAGCATTAAGGTCATAAACTGAGGAGGGACCTAAACTACCGTATGTTTCTGTGTAATGCGGGAACACTTGAGGGACTTTTTGAAACACCTTGGAAAGTAATAAACTCCCAGCATTCGCTGGTTGAGAGAATGATTGTTGGATTTTTTGTACATAGGCCAAAAGTTTGGAATAATTACAATTTTTTTAATATGCCCACCAAGGCTGCATTTATTTCATAATAAATACCGTAAAAGAAGTAATATTATTACGATTTAAAAAACTGCTTTCTATTTTAATATAGTTAAAAATGCAATTTATTCCTGTGATGCAAAGCTGAATTTTTAGGAACCATTACTGAAGTCTTCAGTATCACACAATTAGAAACTATTCCTATGTGCTTTGGTGCTCAGTAAACATTTTTGATTATTATCAGTGTTGAAAATAAGTTAATATTTTTTATTAAGCTGCTTAATATTTTTGTGGAAATCATGATACACTACCATTTAAAATTTTGTCGGTGAAAATTATACACAAACAAATAAATAAATAAATACTTATATTCAGCAAAAATGCATTATATTGACTGAAAGTGACATTTGTAATATTACAAATGATTTCTATTTCGAATAAATGCTGTTATTTTTAACTGTTCATCCAAAAATCCTGAAAAAAATATTGGTTTCCACAAAAATATTAAGCTTTCAGCAACTTAGCATGATGTTTTTGTCATTTTCAGATATAAAAACAAAAACAAAAAAACAGCCTTTTTAAATTGTAATAATATTCCCCAATATTGCTGTTTTTACAGCGTTTAGGATCAAATAAATGCACCCTTGGTGAACGTAACAGACCTCTTTTAAAACATTTTCAAATATTAATTATTCATAATTTTTAACCAGTAATTTTTCAAAACTTTTTTTTTATACAAATGACACCTTAGCGTCATCCATTATCAATATCTAGCTTTACTAGACTGAACATATTGATTAATTTGATTTAGAACTTACATTTTGCTCCAATTATTATTCTTTAAAATGATACATTGTTTCTTGTTTGTTTAATTTCTTTTTTTGTTGTTGTTTGGTTTGGGGTTTTTTTTTGTTGTTTGTTTGTTAATTTCTTTTTTGTTGTTGTTTGGTTTGATTTGTTTTTTGTTGTTTGTTTGTTTGTTTCATTTGTTTTTTGTTGGTGTTGTTGTTGTTTAGATTTCAAGTTTTGTTTTGTTATTGTTTGATTAATTTATTTTCTGTTTTGTTTTGATGTAATGTTTTGTTTTATTGTGGTTTGTTTATGTTATTTTTTATGTAAATGAATTAGTTTTGTTTGTTTCATTTGTTTAGTTTTTTGTTGTTTAGATTTCATTGAAGTTTTGTTTTGTTTTTGTGTGATTAATTTGTTTAAAACAATACACAGTACAATTGAATAATAAATACATTTATGTTATAATATTGTATTTGCAGTGGCGTGAACTGACATTCTTCTGATATCTCTGAAATGGACTGTTAACGAAGTGTTAAAAGTGTTTGAAACTTGGGAATGTGACTTTGGGAAATTCTGGCAAAATAACACACCAAAGAATCCTCTCCCTACTGTGCTGTAACCCCGGTATGCACTGCAGCGAGTAATTGAGGGTCCTTGTAACCCAGGTCATGACTGCTCGTTCCCCTGTGTGTGGTATCCCCTCTGCTTGGGAGTTCACACAGAGGTTTGCAGAGTCACACGTGTTAACCAAACAGGGCTGTCCCTGGGGAGACAAAGCACATTTATAAGAGCCACCACAAAAAAAGAAGAACTGCGTTAGTTGTTTCTCATTATTGAGTTCTCAAAGCCCTGTCCCTCTCTAAACTCCTTCAGCGTTCTTTATTGACTGTTAAAAAAGTTATTTTGTTTAGTTTTGTTCATTTGTTTGGTGTTTTGTTTTGATCAATGTTTTTTAGTTTTATTTTTGTTGTTGTTGTGGTTTGTTCCCTTTCAGTCGGTCACTTGCAACGTCACATCTGTGTTTCCTCCTTCAGGGAGTGAGGGTTACAGAAGTAACTGAGATGTTTTATTGTTTTTTTTGTTGTTGTTTTTGTTATGTTTTTTATTTTAATTGTTTTGTTTGTTTAATTTTTTATTGCTGATTTCATTGTTGTTTGATTTATTTGTTTAATTATTTTTTTATTTAATTGAATTTGTTTTGTTTTTTATTTGTTTTTATTGTTCTTGTTTAAATTTAATTGAAGTTTTATTTTGGTTTGATTCATTTGTTTCAGTAATTTAGTGTTTTGTTTTGATTTAATTTCTTTGGTGGTATTTTTTGTTTGGTTTTGTTGTGGGGGTTTTTTTTTGTTATTTTTCGTTATGTTTTTTATGTAAATGAATTTGTTTTGTTTATTTCATTTGTTTTGTTGTTGTTTAGATTTCATTTAAGTTTTGTTTTGTTATTGTTTGATTCATTTTTTTTATTTATTTAGTGTTTTGTTTTGATGTAATTTTAAGTGTTTTGTTTTATTGTGGTTTGTTTATTTGTTGTTTTTGTTATTTTTATGTAAATTAATTAGTTTTGTTTGTTTCATTTGTTTTGTTTTTTGTTGTGATTTAGATTTTATTGAAGTTTTGTTTTGTTTTTGTTTGATTCATTTGTTTCATTTATTTAGTAGTTTATTTTTATTTCATTTTTTGTTTCATTTTTTGTCTTGTTGTGGTTTGTTTATTTGTTGTTTTTGTTGTTTTTATTTAATTTAAGTCGTTTTTTTCTTTCATTCGTTTTTTTTGTTGTTGTTATTTAGATTTAATTATTAAGTTTTGTTTTTGTTTGATTCATTTTTCATTTATTTATTGTTTTGTTTTGATTTCATTTTTTTGCTTCGTTTTTGTTTTGATTTTTTGTTTTTGTTGTTTTTTTATTGAATTGAATTTTTGTTTCATTCGTTTTGTTGTTATTTAGATTTAACTGAAGTTTTGTATTGTTGTTATTTTATTCATTTGTTTAACTTATTTAGTGTTTTGTTTTGATTTAATTTTGTTGTTTTATTTTAGTTTTGCTTTTGTTTTTTAGTAGTTTTTTTTTTTATTTAATTTGTTTTGTTTGTTTCACTTGTTTTTTGTTGTTGTTAATTAGATTTAATTAAAGTTTTGTTTTGTTTTTGCTTGATTCATTTGTTTCATTTATTTATTCTTTTGTTTTGTTTTGATTTAATTTTTTAGGTTTATTTTTTGTTTTGTTGTGTTTTTTGTTGTTTTTAAATAGTTTTTATTTAATTTAATTTATTTTGTTGCTTAGATTTAATTGAAGTTTTGTTTTGTTTGATTTATTCGTTTCATTTATTTAGTGTTTTGTTTTGATTTAATTTTTTAGTTTTATTTTTTGTTTTGTTATGGTTTGTTTATTTGTTGTTTTAGTTGTTTTTAATTTAAATAAATTAGTTTTGTTTGTTTTTTGTTTAGATTTAACTGAAGCTTTGTTTTGCTTTGTTTTATTTTGTTTTGTTTCAAAGCAAAGAGTGTAATGCAGAACCTGCATATACAAACACGCAGCAAAAATATTGTGATTTTATTTTTTTAACAATAATTCAATAATTCTTCCACAGAGCAAAGTGGTTATTCACTAACAATGGCTTTCAATGCAGCTCACCCAATCATAATCAAGGACCAAAGCTATCTTTTTTATGAAATACAAAGAAATTCATACATTCTTAGTGTGGCAGATATGTCCAAATACTTCAGAGACACTCTGTAATATACATGAAAATGCTGGTGGTCGACCAAAGTCATGTTGAACTTTATTATCATATCCTTAAGGTAATCCTCTGATTTGTGTGCCTTATTACCGTAGTGAATGTTCAAAGGGTGTGTTGTATGTTAAGTCTATGAGGCCTTTGATGGTCTTTTAAAACCTCTTTGAAACATTCAGTGAGGCAGAAGAGGCAAAAATCTGCTTGGTGATCACACATGTTCGTATATAGGGCTCTCCTACTTCAATCCTGTGAGGAGAGTTTTGTTTGGCTGATGATGAAGACTTTTCTTGGCTTTCTAAGGCATCCAGCAGAGATCCAAAGTCACTTTTGTCCCAACCTTAAAGACTTTGATAAATGTGCATGCTGCTGTTTTAATTGTAAAATGCATGTTTTGTTTAAAATAATTTCTAGTGACTCAAAGATCGATTACTGAAGTTAGTGAAAATGATGGTTTGCCAGTTTACTAGATTAGTAAAACCATAAACATATTTGCTCTTTTTCATTCAATTACTATGAACTTGTACTCTCAGGAGTATAGCACACAAGTAATATAGACCAACTTTTACATATAATTTGTATATGATTTTTATATATAGATATTCAGTATATAGATCTAATAATCTAGTTAACTAATGTTTTTTTTTTAGATAAAAGCATTTACTGCATGCATAAATGTAACTACATTATTTGAAACAAGAAAACTCCTCTTACCATTCTTTGTAATAACTTGAAAAATAACTTTGAGAAGAAAGTCAAATGAGTTTTGAATTAATTGAGGGTGTTCATATGATTATATTTTTGTATCAATTATTCCTTTATTTTTTTATGTTACATAACCAATTATGAGTCATGCGTTGAGACATTTTCAAAGAGCCAGGACAGTCCTGCACAGTCAAAGCAGTGAGTAATCCTGCGCTTGTTTACAATCCAGCATGTACGTTTCATTTTCTCCATTATAATTAAACCAAATTTACTTTTAGTCTGCAGCATCTGTCTTTGTAACACTAAGTATAGTTTACTGAATGAAATTGAGTTTTGTGCAATATATCCTGGCATTACAAACCCCTAATTATGTGTCATAAGCAATTCTGTTGTTCACTGCTACTTGAGAACATACATGTTGTGTAGTAATAATAATATAGTAAGCCAGTAATATTTCATAGTATGATCAGTAAAGGTGGGAGTGATATTTTGACCAAACTGGTCATTCGTATTGGCACCAACACACTCTCTGAGGTAACGTCTGACCAACAGTCAGACACTCCACATCCCCTGGTCAGTTTTTTTTTTTTTTTTTTAATGTTAAGGCCAAAAACGTACTCTATGCAAGTAGACAAACGCGGACATGAATGCTCAGCCAATACATTGCAAAAGCGCATCTCGTTCAAATATTACCATTAAAAATACGTATTAAAAGCTATTGTGTTCTGCGCGGTACAAAAGCACAAGTTACATTCAAATATCCACATCATTTAATCAAATGCTATCATGTAATGCTAAAAATGTCGCACATATGGTGATGAATTGCTGATTTCTGACAGAAATTATGCATGAACATATAATTAGAAGTGTTTGCATTCACATTCTTTTGTTTTACTGTTAAATCAATATATGTCTTAAAGGAGAACTCCACTTCCAGAACAAAAATTTACAGATGATGTACTCACCCCCTTGTCATCCAAGATGTTCATATCTTTTTTTCTTCAGCCGTAAAGAAATTATGTTTTTTGAGTTAAACATTTCAGGATTTTTCTCTACATAATGGACTGATATGGTGCCCTGATTTTGAACTTCCAAAATGTAGTTTAAATGTGGCTTCAAATGATCCCAAATGTGGTTGTAAATGATCCCAGCCGAGGAAGAAGGGTCTTATCTAGCGAAACGATCGGTTATTTTCATTAAAAAATACCATTTAAATACTTTTTAATCTCAAACGCTCGTCTTGTCTTGCTCTCCCTGAACTCTGTGTATTCTGGCTCAAGACAGTTCGGGTATGTCGAAAAACTCAGATCGTATTTTCTCCCTCTACTACAAAAATCATTTCAAAATCATCCTACATCGCTGCAGAAGTTCCGACCCAGTCTTTGCAAAGTGAACATGCAAAGCAGATCAAACACCCTTAACAAAAAAGGTAAAACAGCGATTTTGAAGTTGAGGGAGAACATGAGATGGGAGTTTTGACATACCCTAACTGTCATGAACCGGAAACAAAAACAGTTCAGGCAGAGTTAGACAAGACGAGCGTTTGACATTGGCTGGGATTGTTTACAACCGCATTTCGGGTCATTTGAAGCTGCATTTAAACCGCATTTTGGACGTTCAAAATCGGGGCACCATATCAGTCCATTACATGAAGAAGAATCCTGAAATGTTCCCCTCAAAATACAGAATTTCTTCATAACTGAAGAAAGAAAGACATGAACATCTTGGATGACAAGGGGTGAGTACATTATCTGTCAATTTTTGTAGTAAAAGTGGAGTTCTCCTTTAATGGTGTTGCTGTGTTTTGTTACAGTTTTAGATAAGAGTATGTTTTGCTATGGTAGCCTGTTTCCGCCACAATAAAAAAAGGTTATTGTGATGTTTCAGTGAAATGAAGTCAGAATTCCCGAAATTCTGACGATTTTTCTCGCAAAAACGAGTTTGTATCTCGCAATTCTGACTTTTTTGCAATTGTGACATTTTTTTCTCAGAATTGTGAGATATAATTGTGAGTTATAAATTATTATTTAATATTTTCACTAAATCAATCTTTTTGTCAACTTTTTTTCTTTCATTTAGGACTGGTTTTGTGTTTCTATTTGCATCTGATTAATCGTAGGCCTCATTTATCCGAAAGTAGGTACCTCATTTTTTGAGTGAAAAAAGCATTTTCACAATATGAGATTTAAAATGATAAAAATATGTGATGAGATAAAAAAATTTGCACTGTTTATCACACTAGTGTGCTTTAATGTTTAGTCAGGATTATAAAGGTAAAAATAAAAGCATTTTAAAGCAAACTGTCTGATTAAACATTAAAGCACACTAGTGTGATAAACAGTGCAACATTTTTTTATCTTATATTGTGAAAATTATGCATATAATTTTGTTTTTTTTTTCACTCAAAAAATTAGGTTCCTACTTTCAGATCAACGAGGCCTACGATTAATCGGATGCAAATAAAACCCAAAACCAGTCCTAAATGAAAGAAAACAAGTTAACAAAAAGAATTAATCCAATATTTGGTGATAATATAGCATAATGAGAGATTTATAAGCAATTGTTTGGAATCTGGTCATTTTTGCATAAATAATGCTTTAAAAGAATATACATAAGTGCAAACTGAATATAATGTTTTCAGAAATTATTGCAATTATATGAAAATGTATTTTTAAATTAAATGCGCTTTGCCATTTTGGCTCTCTTAAGTAGGACGTAAGTAAATCTTTATATGTAATTTCATGATTAACTTCTTTTGTCATATGAAATATGGTTAAATTATACTGTGGAATATACTGACAAACATTTATGGTAAACTAAATAAATTTTATAGAAACTTGTATGCCAGGTATTTAAATATATTTGTAATAATGAAGTTGCGATTAAAAAAATAGCATATTTAAAAATATAGTAACTGTAATTACATAAATTGAATAGCACTACAGTTAAAATTATAATCAAGTTTTTTAAAGCATGACAAAAAATTAATAAAACTGATTTAAAAAGTACTTTAAATTATAGTGTATTTAATAGTGTATTTAAACATGTTAATAAATATTCTCAAATGTCACAATGCAGCTTCTCAGGGAATTTTTACTAGACAACGATGCAAATTAAAAATAGTTAGATTTTTTTCTAACCTTTTTATAGCATACTTCAAACTAAGGCATCTGTGTAATGTATCAGTGTAAATATGAATGTTAAGATGTGCTGGCTAGTTTTATTGTGTCTGCGTTTGCTCAAAATTATATATACAAAGCAGACTTTCATAAAAGGCTCTGTTGCTGGTCAGTAGTTGAATAAACTCAGAAAGCATGTATTTTCTCTTTGAACTCCGAGACTTTGTAAAGTTTTTCAACTCTAGCCACAATGCCTTATGAAGTTTTCCCAACAGTTGTTGCTGTTCTCACATCACTATAACGAATATATGGAAATTCCATTATGCTTTGCAGGCAATTATTGCATCTTTACTGACCAAATTAAAGCCATGGTCTCAAAATAACAACAACAACCTGTTTTCCCATTAAAAGTGTGTCATGGCTCAGTGCCTTTTTATAATGAGAGCATAAAAACTGAATGAAAGGATGATTCTCATGCTAACAGAAGTGCAGAATATGAAATGCATGTGATTATTAGCTTTTCAGACACTCGTTTTTAAGGTGTGGGTGGTGTTTGGGCTGCATGAGCATGTGATGGAAAGCACTTTTTTTGTTGTTCCAAACTTGAGTGCTTTACTTTCCATGTGGAACACAAAGAAGGCATTTTGAAGAATGCTTTTGATCATACAATGAAAGTTAATGGGGTCCAAAACATCACTGTGCTTCACTGGCTTTCACTGTGAGTAAAAACAAACAAATGCCATACATACAGACATGAAGATGAACTCTTCATTTAGGCCTTGGCTGAAACTTGCTCAGGGATTTTTGGGGTAGTCGATTCTTCTTTAAGTTTTATTAAAGAGAAATCATGTTAGAGCAGTTCCTGGATGTCTGTGGTGAAATGAAGTCATACTTTTTTTTAAACCATGTGTCTCATTCTCCAGGAATGAACGTCCCGTCTCCGCCTGAGATGAAGCAGCTTTGGAAGATGCTTTTTCCGCTTCTTATCCTCCTTTACCTATTGGGAGCGGTCAAGTCTCAAGTAAATCCAGGTAGATATTTATCAGTTTTTTTTTTCACTGTATAAAAATGAGATTGAATGACATTTACATTTAGACATTTAGCTGATCATTTTATCCAAAGCAACTGCATTGTGCGGTTTAGTGGCTTACGCAACAACGGTAGCTCATGGATTTTAGAGTTTGTAGGAACTTGAGCCCAAATGTTTAATTACAAGTCTACAGTATGAACTGAACAGCTACAGTGTGGACATTGGTGACATAAATTTGCCGAAAAACTGTGTTTGAAAATTTATGAGACAAGTCACTATGGAAATCAGTTGTTGTGGTGTCACTAACAGCATGTGGTCACGATCTCCAGTTTTATTGTGCGTGCATTTAAGTTTTTCTAAAGGTCTGCATTGTTATTTTTTGACGAGCTTTGAAACTGGCAGCCTTGTTGTTGTGATCAATCTAAGTTTGAGGTCTGCATAGGGTCTGGAAGATGCCCAGATTCCATTCTGGTTCTCATGGCTTCTTCTCTTTTATCTGTGTCTTTCAACTTGAGCTTTTTCTCTCTAGCACGGGTGGTTTGTGGGGAGGAAAGTGTGATGTCAATGTGAGGTTCAATTATATTTTACAAGGAAACCAGAAGCCAGCTCATGGTGAGCAGCCGTACAGTAGAGACTAAAGCATAAGTCTGGAAAGCAGCTAATACCACCATGGCTAGAGGCAGTTTCTTCTGGGATCCCCCAGGATGAAAACCACACTGAGCTCTTGTACTATATTGGGCTGTGTTTCTTAAGAAGCAGATGAATTTGATTACCCAAGGTGACATTGCTTCCTTCAACTGATCATGCGTCAGCTCGCCCTGCCGTATTTGAATAACTTAAGACCTTAAGCTGACATTAAAGTTGAAAATGCATTGTTTGTAATATGACAGGGAATGCGTAATGTTCTTTAATAGTTTCTTTTATAACCGTATTGTGCTTTAATGAATCAGAGAGGAGGATACCAGTCCATCCAATTTTTTTTAATTGCCGCTTTGCTTGGTTGAACTACAAAGTAGTGTTTGGCTTGTTTCAAAGTAAACATGGAATATGTAAAATGCTTTGTTAAAAATCCCTCTGTGTGGTTTATGTGAAGGCAGGCTGAATTGTTTAAAAGTTTTTAGACGGCTTGTGGTACAAGCAAAAATAACAGAATTATACTCAGCTGTTCTGTTGCTGACTGAATGTTCTGGATTGTTACTTTCCGGTCAGAAAGTATCAGAGAGAAGTGGGTGAAGGGATCCTGCCAAGTATTTTTACCCCAAAAACAAAAGAAGGAAGAAATTATGTTTTGCATAAGAAAATTTAAGGCTGTTTTTATAGCCACTATGATTTTGATTTGTGCTATTATGTTCCTGACAATTAAGCAAGAAAAAAATTCTAATGTTATGTTAAAAACTGCATCATGTTTGAATGTTTGAAGTAAATTATATATTGGGTACTAATACATATAATATTTTTACATTTTTATTTTACATTTTACAATATTTACTTTTTTAAAAACACACGTTTTTGAGAAATGAGGTTCATTCATGATGAAGGTTCCTGTACACTGCATATGAAAAATACAGATTTAATAGGACATGGCGATAATAACTGCCATGAAATACATGCCATTTGTTATTATTAATGCTTAATTAATGGTAAAATAATATCAGAATTGAAAAATAACTTTAACGGTCCCAAAATAGCCTTTTTTTATTATTTTAACTAATTATGCATAATACGCATTATATGTTCTTGAGAAATTATAAGTTTCATAAGATTCATTCACTTCATTCTAAAAATACAGATTTATAATGACATGGTGGAAATAATAGTCTCAACAAGCTTGTATAATGTTAAAAAACTGCATAACATTTAAATAATTTAAGTACATTGTGTATTACGTATTTGTACATAATAGTAGAAGAATCATCGAGAATATTTTTACTTTTTTTTTTAAGTTTACAGTATTTAAAAATATTTAATTTTCTTCTTCTTTTTTAACCAGAATTCTTTTTTTGAGAATTTACACTTTTCCTTTGATTCATTCATGATGAAGGTTCCTGTACACTTCATATTGAAAATACAGATTTAATAGGATATGGTGATAATAATTATCATGAAATACCATTTATCTGTTAACGAGAATTTTTTACTTAATTAATATGAAAATGATGTCACAGTTAAAAAATAACTGAATGGTCCTAAAATAGGTTTATTTTATTATTATTTTAATTAATTATATTTTTTATTGTAGCATACATAACATGTTCTTGAGAAATTACAAATTTATACATTCATGCAGGGTTCATGTGCACTTCATTCTGAAAATACAAATTTACAATGACATCGTGGAAATAATTAATAATAAAACAGCATAATATTTAAATCCTTTAAGTAAATTATGTATTAAGTATGTATAGTAGAGGAATCATCATTAAGAATATTGTTACTTGTTTTTTACATTTTACAACATTTTAAAATATTTAAATTTTCTTCTTTTTTTTTAAACCACACACGTTATTGAGAAATTACACTTTTCATTAGGTTCACTCATGATGAAGGTTTCTGGACACTTCATATTAAAAAAAATACAGATTTAATAGGACATGGTGGAAATCTAGGTATTATGAAACACTTACCCTTCATATGTTAATGAGAATTTTGTGCTTAATTAATTTGAAAATAATGTCACAATTAAAAAATAGCTTTAATGGTCCTAAAATAGGTTTGTTTTTATTATTATGTTTATATTTATTATTATATTGTTTTTTATTATTATTTAATTAGGTTAATTAATTCATGAAGGGTTCATTTTGAAAATACAGATTTATAATGACAAGGTGGAAATAATTGTCTCAACAAGCTTATGTGATGTTAAAAACAGCTAAATATTTAAATGAGTAAATTATGTATTAAGTGGTGAGTATTCAATTCACTATTTAAATGTTAATGACAATTTTGTGCTCAATTTATATGAAAATAATGTCACAATTAAAAATAACTTTAACAATCCTAAAATATTTTTTATTATTTTAATTAATTATGTATTTTTTTTTATTTTAGCATACATAATATGAAGAGTTCATTTGCAAAAAAAAAAAAAAAAAAAAAAAAAAAAAAACATTTTTAACAATTTTCCAAAGCATGTTTTTTTTTCATTGTGCACTTCAATTAATCGCAATTAAACTGCAGATGATTAAAATAAAAAATACAGCTAACTAAAACAATAAAACACAATAAAAACATGATAACATAATTTTAAAAAACATGAGTCTGTTTTTGCACATAAACTCTTCATATGTTCTTGAGAAATTTCATTAGATTCATTAATTCACAAAGGGTTCCTGTGCACTTCATACTAAAAATATAGCTTTATAATGACGTGGAAATCAATGGTCTCAACAAGTTCAATATTCATTAACATCTGTGTGTTGCTTTTTTGTGTGTGCTTTTTTTCCTTTGCTTTGCCGTACTTTACAGTTTGGATCAATACGCTACAGCACTTTGCAACACTTCCTTAGCAATATATCATGGTGTCCCATAATTGCTGCTGAATATTATTACTTCTCATCACAGACAGTATTCAGAATTTTTTTTTTCACAGGCTGGTGGTTAGAAAGGAAAGAACACCATGCTAAAGGAGTGGTGAAATGTAACGGGATAGAGTCCATCACTCAAACCTCATTGAACTGCGTGTGAGCTCTGTGTGAGGATGTGACCTTGCTTTGAGTTTATTATTGAATGTAGCAGGAGCGCAAGCATGATTGTTTACAATGGATTCAACAATCAGACTGGAGTCTGTGGCTTGTACATACCAGACATTTTGACAACAGGAAAGTATATTGAAACAGCTTCTATTTCGTACTTTTTCCCTTTTTTTTTTTTGCTCCAGAGGCTCTGTGTGTTTCTCAGATATTTGTTTCTGCAGCTCATAAGTCACGGCAGCAGTCTTTCTCACGTTTACAGTTTGAGCGTTTTGGTATTCGACTAGTTGACCTTAGTGTTATTAGTGAGAGAAGATAATGATAGTGTTTCAGATAAACTGTATAAACGGTTGCTTTCCACGAAGGTGGTGAATTTCCGTTCTTTCCAGGAGAGAGATGCTGTAACCTCTTTAAATATCAGTTTTGCTCCTTCATATTTCCGCTGGAAAAAAAGCAGCATTTTTTTCCTACTTCTGGAAAAGTGTGTTGCCGAACTCAGTAGCTATGGGATCTCCTCTGCCAACTTTCCTCTGTTTAAAATTCCCAAAGACTGTAGTTATACCATCCTACTCGCTGCGTTTTTCCACTTTGAGTAATAGACTCTTACTTTTTTCTACTGTAAAAAAGAAAGAAAAGAAAAAATGCAAGTGCCCTCTTCTAGCAGTTTACATGTGATTAAAAGTGTGTGTATGTTAGTATACATGTGTGTGTGCATAGTTTTGGACCCTGCAGTTAGATAGCAAACATGGTGGAACAAACGTGCCATTCACGAGGATTAAAGATGGAAAAAACTGGTTGGCAGGAGGGGGAAATAAGCGCCACTCGGACCAATGAATTACTGCACAAGACCAGAGTGGCCCATAAGAGAAAGAGAGAGAGGAAAGACCAAAAGCCACAGTTTCTTCACACAACATGAGTATTTTTCCACCTTTCTAAAGTGAGGGATATTTTTAGACTCAGTAACTGAATGTTTACTCGATCTGATAGTGAGTGGTGTAACCAGTCACTCTTAGAGAGCAGAAAAACAGAGTAAATACACATCTCTTACGGGCTGCATTTCAGATCAGAGCCTGTAAATTTGCTCAAGCACTGGCTCTTTAGTTTCATTTTATTCAACTATTAATTAGTATTTATCACAAAGTCAGTTGATTTTATCATCGAGTGTATGTTCATATTCACATGTTATGTGTTATTTTTATAAAGACAACATCAAATATCAGACAGCTTTTTTTTATTGTGGCTTTGTGAGACCGTTTGTCAAAACACATAGTTGGCCCAGTGTCTGCAGCCGAATAGTACTGGATGTGTGCAAGACATTTCTATGTGACGCTCTCGTGTCAATTGTCTAACACTGCTTTGCCTGCGTTCACAAAGCTATGAAAACTCTGCTCTGATTTACAAAAGCACATGCATTTTCTCACTTTGTGGCTGAATATTACTATTTAATAGTACTTTGAAAATGATCATTTCTATTGTACATTATACAGATAAGGTCAAAAGTTTACATACACCTTGCAGAATCTGCAAAATGTTAATTAATTACCAAAGTAAGAGGGATCATACAAAATACATGTTATATTTTATTTAGTACAGACCTGAATAAAATATTTCACATAAAAGATGTTTACATATAGTCCACAAGAGAAAATAATAGTTGAATTTCGTACTCATATGCAACTATTACAAAAGTTTCAAACGCTCACTGATGTTGCAAGAGGAAAAATGATGCATTAAAGGGTTACTCCACGCTAAGATGAAAATTTTGTCATTAATCACTATGTCGTTCCAATCCCGTAAAAGCTTTGTTCGTCTTTGGAACACAATTTAAGATATTTTGGATGAACACCGGGAGGTTTGTGACTGTCCCATTGACTGCCAGGTAAATACCACTGTCAAGACCCAGAAAAGTATGAAAGACATCATCAAAATAGTCCATCTGCCATTAGTGGTTCAATCTGAATTTTATGAAGCGACGAGAATACTTTTGGACAATTCGTCTCCTTCGCATCAGCGTAGCGGCATTTTGGACTGTATCCGCTGGACGCAAACTGTATACGCCAGATACACTGTTTTCATTCAAATCAAAGTGTAAATATACGTAGAAAACGTATCCGTGTAGTGTGACTGACACAGAACAGCGTACGCAGTTTGCGTCCAGTGGATATTCTCCAAAATGGCGCTACATTGCCGCAGAGGAGACGAATTGTTGAATAATTTTTTTTTTCTTTGTGTACAAAAAGTATTCTCGTCGCTTCATAAAATTCTGATTGAACCACTGATGGCAGATGGACTATTTTGACAATGTCTGTCAGGTCTTGACAGTGGTAGTCACCTGGCAGTCAATGGGACAGTCACAAACCTCCCGGTTTTCATCCAAAATACCGTAAATTGCGTACCTTAAAAGCTTTTATAGGTTTTACGGGAACTACATGGGGGTAAGTGATTAATGACAAAATTAATGACAGAATTAAGTGTGTACATTTTTTAAATTTTTCCTAAATATCATATTTTTTCATTTAGTACTGCCCTTCATAAGCTACAGAAGATGTTTCCCAAAAGACAAAATAAGTTAAATTTAACCTGATTTTCAAATTCAAAAAGTTTTCACCCCCCAGCTCTTAATGCATCACGTTTCCTTCCAAAACATCAGTGAGCGTTTGAACCTTCTGTAATAGTTGCATGTGAGTCCCTCAGTTGTCCTCAGTGTGAAAAGATGGATGTCAAAATCACACAGTCATTGTTTAAGATACAGTACAACTCTAGTTAAAAATAATCAAGTGTTGCTGTTTCTAATTAGGAGACCTATCAGCAGAATGTGATTGTGCTCAAAGTTTCAGCTCAAAATACCTCACAAATCATTTATTATATCATTTTGAAAATGCCTATTTTGAGTGGAAGCAAAAACATGCTGTTTTCATGCATGTGTCTTTAAATCCAAATGTGCTGCTGATCTCAGCCCCCTTTTCCAGAATAGGGCTGTGCCTTTACAGCTCAGATACTCTCAAAAAACATCTGTTTGGTTTTGATTATCATGTCTATTGCGTTGAAATCATGTTTTAAGGCCATTAGTTTCAGCTTCTGATTTTCGATTATACGCACACATCCAAAGCACGCACACAAAAAGTGTCTGTCACGCCACATGTGAGTACTAAACTAAGCTCTTTTTCATGTCTTATTGCGCTTAAACTGTCAAATACACACAAGTTTGTTAAAAACGCACATAAGTTACAAAAAGTCAGTTATGTCTGTGAAGGTAAACAGCTGAGAAAGAAATTGCATGTTTATATTAGATCTGTGTGGCAGCAGCGTAAAATACAGTAAATAAATCAATAAATTCCCTGCTCTCTTGTCTCTGAGGCTGGGACTCTGTCACTTGCGAAAACGAAATGGCGGCGCTGTGGGTGGAAATGTGCAGATTAAGGAGTGGTACTATAATAATAAGGTCACCTTTCTACATTACTGGGGGAGCGAAATCTGAGCGGCTTGTTTTTACACATGCTTTCAGAGTAAGGCTTACCAAAACAAAAGTTAGTGAGTTGTCTTTTTCCACTTTTTCTGGGTTGGTAGATACATCTGGGACCCGATTATAGCCCTTAAACATGGAAAAGGTCAGATTTTCATGATATGTCACCTTTAAACGTAATATATTTACTTATATTACTTACGTATGATATACATTTAAAATAAACATTTTAATACATGAAAAGTGCCATTTTTTGTGCCATTTTAACATTTAATATAAGCATAAAATTGCATTCTTTTATATTACCTGAAAATTCATATGAATATATTGTGAGTATCCAATATGTATCGCCCTGTATAGCTTTTATAAATATGTGTCTATATTTAAGCATGAGTACATATGTGTGTTAAGGAAACAGCCGGAGAGAGAGAGTGAGTGATGGGGGAGGAGGATGCCGTTCTGTTACATCTGGAAGAGCTTTTTGTTGGGGGATTCAGCTCGTTTTGGATTATATCAGCTTGTCATTGCCAAAACCAAGCCTCTGAGGTTTCCCCCATCTTGACTTTTAAGCAAACATTTGGAGGAGAGACAGAAAAAAAAATGAAAAGAGAGACAAAAAGTCCTTCACCACTATCCTTGCTATTGCTGGCAGGATCACAAAGGCTATTTTGTTGAAATGAAGGGGCCACTTGGAATAGGAGTGTCCTTGTACACTTTTTTTTTTTTTTTTTTACATATCCGGATCTTCACACTGACTCAGAGAAAAAGAGATATTACAAGAGATTAGGAAAGTTTATATAAATAACCTCTTTTGCTCTGACAGTATTATGTGATATTGCAGTCAAAATATAAAATAATGTTTCTAAAATTTCAATCAAGTGGATAAATTGTACCATTCATCAGCGGGTGGTATGATGGTCTAAAGCTCTACATTCTTATGTTTACACAAGAGTTCTTCAAGACCTACCCCCTCTCACAGGCCAAATCTGACTATAAATCAGTCAGTTTTTAAATGTTTAAAAAGTCTACTAAATTTATTCCTGCCTACCTTCTGACTTAAAATCTTAAAATGTGGTTTTTCAACCAACCAGCCACTGTTTCCAAGTACTGTAGATTCAAAATATTTCATTCAATAAGTAAAATGTGAAATACAGTAATAAAAACCAAGCAGACATGTTTTATATGCAGTTTTTTGTGTAATTAACAAAAAGAATATTTATGAATATTTATCCTTTTAATAATCTGTAAAGATGAAATATAAAAAGGAAAATCTATCTCATATAAAATGATCTAATACTATAGCCAAACATTTTGCATTTTTGTGTTGTGTATTTCTTGCATTGAGTTGTATGGAAGCCTGTTTCCACCACTGAATACAATTTTTTAAAAAAGCTAATTTTGACTTTTTAGCTTAGAATTCTGACTTTTTTTTGCGTTTACATTTACATTTCATACATCTGATCTGATTTTTTTACATCTTGCAATTCTGACTTTTTTTCACAGAATTGTGAAATATAAACTCGCAATTGTGAATTATAACGTCAGAAATGTGAGATAATCTGACTTTTTTCTTAGAATTGTGAGTTTATGTCTCACAGTTCTGACTTTATAACATGCAATTGCAAGTCAGAATTGTGAGATATAAACTATTCTGAGAACATATCAGTCTTTTTTCCCCTCAAAACTGGACTTTATTTCACAGTTCTGAGGGGGAAAAAGTCAGAATTGCATTTGAAAAGTCAGAATTGCAAGTTATGAACTCTAGTGCAGGAAAAAAATGCAAATTGTGAGAAACAAACTTTCATTTGCGAGAAAAACGCCAGAATTGCACATTTTTATCTTGGTTCGGATTTTTTTTCTCGCAGTTAATACTACAGATGCTACAGTTTTTACAGATATTACTGATTTTGATAATGAACATAAATCTACATCTGCATCTTAACTCAAGCTACTATTAAATGTGTATTTTTAAGAGACAAAAAAATTAACTGTCTGGTTTTTACAACTTTCACATTGTAGCAAAAATCTCCCTTTAAACTTAAAAGAAATAAAAATTTGACATTTATCGTGATAATTATCGATATCGACTGATATGAAAAAAATGATCATGATACTTTTTTGGCTATATCGCCCAGCCCTACTTAACAGTCAAATTCACTACCAAAAACACAACCTTTTTTTTTTTTTTTTTTTTTTTTTTTTTTTTTTTTTTTTTTTTTACAGGTGTGTGTCGGTCGCCGTTAGGAATGTCTAGAGGCCAGATCTTAGATGAAGATATTTCAGCTTCCAGTCAGTGGTCTGAGTCCACAGCTGCAAAATACGGCAGGTATGAGTGTGCACGCACACACACACACACACACACACAGTGAGTATTTTCCATGAGCTGTAGTGCAGGTTATCTTGGTGGGATCAAACCACATCTGGGGAAATATGGGTGGCCTCACTGTAATGATGTAATTATGCTTCCTCCATATATTACATCTGCATTTTCACTGATTTTAAATGTTCCCAACACATTTCCCTTCACCAAAATGAATCATTTTAGACTAATTTATAGACCTTAGTGAGGGTAGTGCCATATTTAATTTCTGACAGGGATGAAAACGAGGCTTTGAGAGTTAGAAGTGCAGTGTTTTCAAGGGGTTGTAAAGATGTTTAACAACATACACTATTAAAAATAAAGGTTCTTTATTGCAGCAGTGGTTCTATGAAGAACCTTGAAAGTTTATGGAACCTTAAAAAGGTTCTTTAGATTTTTAAAATGTTCATCAAAATGGTTCTTTTTAGAACTGTTCACTTAAAGGTTCTTTGAGGAACCAAAAAAAGTTCTTCTATATCATCACTGCAAAAACAACCTTTTGGAACCTTTATTTGTAAGAGTGTACCAGTTGTCCAGCTAATGAAATGTTTGTCCCAAAAAAACAAAAACTCCATTAAACAGTTATAAGTTGTAAAATAACAGCCTGCAGTCTATCCTTACTAAGGTCTGTGGTGCAGTCCAGAGGCCAAAGATGTTTACGTGTTTTATTCTACTTTTTTTGTGTGTGTGTGTTTTAGGCTGGAATGTGAGGAAGGAGATGGTGCGTGGTGTCCTGAGATAGCAGGAGAACCTGAGAATATGAATGAGTTCCTGCAGATAGACCTTCGTTCTCTGCACTTCATCACTCTGGTGGGCACTCAGGGACGTCACGCGGGGGGCATTGGGAATGAGTTTACCCAGACATACAAGATCAAATACAGCCGTGATGGCAGCCGCTGGATCTCCTGGCGCAACAGGCAGGGCAAAGAGGTACATGCTGCAACACTGGCCTCTGTGCTATCATAGAAAACCCAATTAAACATCTTGCTGCATGCATGTCATCTTATTCAATTGATTATATATTATGTTTAATTACATTTTTTAATCTAAGGAGACATTTGCATGAAGAATATAGAGATTGACTGATATTGCCTTTTTTGTCTGATTTAAGAATATTTTTATCTGAGTTAATAACTTTTTTTATTAATTCATGTAATCATTTATTACTAAAAATAATACTAATAATTGAAATGTTAATTAAATTATTGTTTTTTTGGCACAATAAAAGCATATTATATTATATTATATTATATTATATTATATTATATTATATTATATTATATTATATTATATTATAGATTTTCATAGAAATTAATACTTCTATTTAGCAAGAATGCATTCAATTAATCATAAGTGCCAGTAATATCTTCATGTTACAAAAGAATGTTAAATTATTTTAAATTAATACTGTTGTAAACTTTCTACTTGACAAAGAAAACTAAAAATCTTTTTTAATCCTTTTTTTACTAATACTATTTTAATATTATAGAAATATAATATAATATAATATTATATTATATTTTTAATATAATGTATTATATTATATTATATTATATTATAGCTTTTTATAGAAATTGATACTTTTATTTAGCAAAAATGCATTTAATTGATCATAAGTGACAGTAATTCTTTCATGTAACAAAAGATTGTTAAAATATTTTAAATAAATACTGTTTTTTTTAATAACAATGGCATTTTTCTTGAGCACCAAAGCAATATTAGAATTATTTCTGAAGAATTACAGGAATTAAATTTTTATTTAGAAAACAGTTATTATATTATATTATATTATATTATATTATATTATATTTTAGCTTTTAATAGAAATTCATACTTTTATTTAGAAAGAATGCATTCGATTTATAATATGTGACAGTAATATTTCATGTTACGAAAGATAGTTAAAATATTTTAAATAAATACTGTTCTTGTAAACTTTCTTTTTATCAAATAAATTTTGTTTAAAACATTTTTTTTACTAATACTATTTTCTTGAGCACCTAAGCAGCATATTAGAATTATTTCTGAAGAATTACAGGATTTACATTTTAATTTAGAAAAAAGTTGTTATTGTATTATATTATATTATATTATATTATAAATTTTAAAAATGTTTTTAAAAAGCATGAGAGCCTCTGTACACAGCGATGTCCAGAAAGAAAAGGTTGACTGGATCTGGTGTGCAGATCTGAACTAAATCAAACATTTCTGAGATTAATTGGAACACTAACTGTGCGCCAGGCCTCATCCTCTAACATCTGTGCCTGACCTCATTGACACTTTCGTGTCTGAATGAGAGCAAATCCCAGCAAAGCTTTTCCAAAAGAGTTCCAAAAGTGCAACTGTTAGAGAGAACCAACTTTCTATTAATGCACATGATTTTGAAATTAAATGTTAACTGTTCAAAAAGCACATGTGAGTTGTTTAGGTATCCACATATAATTTGCAATATCTCAATGTAATTTTTTTGTTGTTGTGGAGGTGATTGAGGGAAACAGGAATGCCTATGACATTGTGCTGAAGGACTTGGAGCCACCTATCATTGCGCGTTTCGTCCGCTTCATGCCCGTCATCGATCACTCAATGAATGTTTGTATGCGTGTGGAGCTGTACGGCTGTGAGTGGCTAGGTAAGTCTGACAGCTAATGAACTAAAATTGAGTTAAATGCTTTAAATAATTTTTGTTGTGTCAAAAGTTTCTTTGGTGTTCCACGGAAGAAAGAAATTCATACAGGTTCATTTTTGGATGAACTATCTTTTTATAGACTGTTTTCATTTCCATGTTAACATATTCTAATGAAACTAGAAGTTTAGGTTGTGCAACATGAGTCATCAGGGGTTTTTGGATTTTCCAAAAAAAAAAATAACTGTAAATTTCACAGATTCGGTATTCCTCAAAATGAATAAAAACAGTGAAATGCAACTCAGAATTTGACGCAACCCTGCAATAAATAAATGTTAAATAATCCCATTAACCAGTGTCTTTGCTGCTGACCTTCGATGATCCGATTCAGCCAAGATAAACTAACATTTGTTCCTTTTTTTATTGCTGAATATGGGATTATTTTTGTGCCAATAAGAATGAACGTAACTTTGTAAAACTGAACGTAACTTTCCAAGAAACGATCAAAAATATGCCACTGCAAAAGAAGAAAAACACAATGAAAATGAAAAAATGAACTCAGTCACACGAATTTAACATGCTCTTTAAATATGCTTCATTCTTTGTTAATGATTTTCAAAGAATCATTTTCGCGAATCATGGATTCTGAATGCGTTGCCACAGCTTTCGCTTACGCTTCACAAATTTTCGTTGCTATTTTGGCACAAACCTCTCGTGGGGGCGGGCTTAACAGCGATCTACTCTGATTGGCTAATGAGCTTTTGATGGACAGTTGCTCTCTGACCTGGAATCACAGACGGTGACGTCAGTGGCGCGCATATTGCGGTGTGCAATACGTCGTGCTTTGTTTATATTAAGTATTAATGTTATTAGTATTTCACCTATGGTCGTCTCTTAGTTTCTAAAGATGAGCTCCCAGGAGAGACATGGAGCGGCATCATCTTCCACCTCAGCTTGTCCCTCAGGGCAGCTTGAAGTAAGTTCGTGTTGCTAAAGTAACGTTAATCAATAACATCGATAAAAGTTTTATTCATGTACAGTGTGCAACAGTTCTGATAGTTTCTATAAACAAAGCACGACGTATTGCACACCGCAACAACTTTCCAATATGTGCGCCACTGACGTCACCGTCTGTGCTTCCAGGTCAGAGAGCAACTGTCCATCAAAAGCTCATTAGCCAATCAGAGTAGATCACTGTTAAGCCCGCCCCCACGAGAGGTTTGTGCCAAAACAGCAAACGAAAATTTGCGAAGCGTAAGCGAAAGCTGTGGCAACGCATTCATAATCCATGATTCGCGAAAACGATTCTTTGAAAATCATTAACAAATAATGGAACATTTTTGAAGAGCATGTTAATTTCGTGCGACTGAGTTCATTTTTTCATTTTCATTGTGTTTTTCTTCTTTTGCAGTGGCATATTTTTGATCGTTTCTTGGAAAGTTACGTTCAGTTTTACAAAGTTACGTTCATTCTTATTGGCACAAAAATAATCCCATAGCTGAAGAGTGTTGAACTTCTTCTGCATTCTACTGAATTTACTTCTCGTTCAGTCTGAGGCTTTTGATGTAAAAGAGCTTTTACATTTGACAAAAATAGAACTTTTTATATTAAAAACAAACAAGCAAGCCCTGCCCAGATTTAAAAAGTGATGCAAAAGTAATGTAACACATTACTTTCCATTAAAAGTAACTAATGTAGTTAGTTACTTTTTTAGGGAGTAACGCAATATTGTAATGCATTACTTTCAAAAATATCTTTTCCCAACACTGCTGAATTTATAAAAATTACCCTGTTCAAAAATGTACATACACTTGATTCTTAATACTGTATTGTTACCTGAGTGATCCACAGCTGTTTTGTTGTTGATAGTTGTTCATGAGTCCCTTGTTTGTCCTGAACAGTTGAACTGTCCACTGTTCTTCAGAAAAATCCTTTGGGTCCCACAAATTCTTTGGTTTTTCAACATTTTTGTGTATTTGAACCCTTTCCAACAATGACTGTATGATTTTGAGATCCATCTTTTTACACTGAGGACAACTGAGAGACTCATATGCAACTATTGCAGAACGTTCAAACGCTCACTGATGCTTCAGAAGGAAAAACGATGCATTAAGATATTTATTTAGCATAAATATCATATTGTTTTCATTTAGTACTGCCCTTCAGAGGCTACAGAAGATAGTTACATGTTTCCCAGAAGACAACATAAAGTTAAATTTACTCTGATCATCAAATTCTAAAAGTTTTCACCCCCCGGCTCTTAATGCATCGTGTTTCCTTCTGAAGCATCAGTTAGTGTTTAAACTTTCTGTAATAGTTGGATATGACTCCCTCAGTTGTCCTCAGTGTGAAAGGATGGATCTCAAAATCATACAGTCATTGTTGGAAAGGGTTCAAATACACAAAAATGTAAACCCAAAGAATTTGTGGGACCTGAAGGATTTTTCTGAAGAACAACAGGCAGTTTAACTGTTCAGAACAAACAAGGGACTCCTAAACAACTATCACTAAACAAAAAAAAAACACAGCTGTGGATCATTCAGGTAACAACACAGTTTTAAGAATCAAGTGTATGTAAACTTTTGAAAGGGATCATTTTTATAAATCATCAACTTTTATTTTCTTTTGTGGGCTATATGTAAACATTTTTATGTAAAATATATTTTATTCAGGTCAGTAGGTCAGCACTACATAAACATTAACATGCATTTTGTATGATCCCTTGTATGATTTTTAACGATTCTGAAAGGAAGATGTAAACTTTTGACCTCAACTGTATTTTAGAAAAGAAAATTTAAAAGATGAAAAAGAGGAATCAGGGAAAATCAATAAATTATGAATAATTTATGGCATTGTGTAAATAATATGTAATCATGTAATCCATAAAAAAGTAACCATAGTCTGATTGCGAGTATTTTAAAAATGTAATATAATCTAATTACAGGTACTTAATTTTTTTAATCTGATTATGTAATCCAGATTACATGTAATCAGTTAGTACCCAGCTCTGTGTATTATTGTATTTTTAATCTTTTAATTATTTTATTCATATTTTGCTTACAGGCCTATATTCAGGCCAGGTAAATGACAACGTGATGTCAAACTACTCAGTGTTTTCCCACAACATTTTCATTTTATTTACTACATTGAATTATATGATCATGAGGAAGACAGTCTTCACAACTCCCGCAAAGTCTCTCTCTCTGTGACATTAGAAAAATATTGCAGTGATGTGTTATATGCTGTTAAGGAAATTGCAGATGAGATTTGTGTCATTTTATAATGACAACTTTAATGTCCTTCAATGGGATGAATCAGCATTATGTCATAGCAGCACAGAACCTCCTCTAACATTTCCATTAGAGGACACCTGACAAAAAAAAAAAAAAAATTGACAGTGTTCTCCTGTGTCTGTTTCTAGATGGCTTGGTTTCATATAATTCTCCACTTGGCCAGCAGATGACTCTCAATGGGCAGCATATTTATCTCAATGACTCAGTGTATGATGGAGCCATGAGTTACAGGTCAGTACACTTTTCATAAGCTTGAGAATAAATGAGGAAGATACAGGCTACACCAGTACACCAATCCAAGTTTAAGAGTGTAGTAGTTTAGCTTTGACTTGATTCAGAATTTGAGTGTTTTTAATTGACCTGGTTACCTGATGCCTGGCGCTTGAAAAAACTGATCCCAGATCAGTTGCACAATATGGACAAGCTAACTCTAGCCAGTCTGTTTTTGCCTTGTTGCTATGATGACAGGCGCCAAGACGGGAGAGAGTCACAGTGGTTTCACAATGTTCACAGGAGAACTTGACTCACTGCTTCCTGAACAATACCTTCCATGACACAGTGCAAAGCGTGTTTACCTTCTTGACAGAGCTGGCAGAAAACCGCGAAGTAAAAATCCACACATTCATAGTCGTTAAACTATCTTGAGAGACCAGTGTCATTGCTGGAAGAAATTAAGATAATTGCTTTATGTAATGGCTCCATCTAGTGGTGATATGGTATAAACAGAACACAAATTTTAAGTAGTAAGGGTATTAAATACATTATATTCTCCATATTTAATTATTAATAAATATTTATTTACTTTTATTAATAAAATACAACAAAATGTAGCGACATATACATTGCTGTTCAAACGTTTGCGATCAGAAAGATTTTTAGTGTTTTTTAAAGAAGCCATTTCTGCTCATCAAGCCTGCATTTATTTGATTAAAACTACAGAAAAAACTGTAAAATTGTGAAATATTATTGCTATTTAAAATAGTGGTTTTCTGTTTTAATATACTTTAAAATAGAATTTATTCTTGTGATGCAAAGGTGAATTTTTTAGCATCTTTACTCCAGTCTTCAGTGTCACATGCTCCTTCAGAAATTATTTTAATATACTGATTTATTATCAATGTTGGAAACAGTTGTGCCGCTTGATATTTGTATTTATTTTATTTGTATTTATTTATTTATTTTTTGGAACCTGTGATACTTTTTCAGGATTCTCTGATGAATAAAATGTTAAAAAGAACAGCATTTATATAAAAAAGAATTTTCTTTATTTTCTTTTTTCTTTGAAAGAAATTAATTCTTTTATTTAGCTAGGATGTGTTAAATTGTTAAAAAGTGGTAGTAAAGATTTATTGTAATATGAAAATATTACAAGAATATTGTAAGAAAATATTTCTATTTTGAATAAACACTGTTCTTTTTAACTTTTTATTTATCAAAGAATCCTGAAAAAAGTATCACGGTTTCCAAAAAAATATTAAGCAGCACAGCTGTTTCCAATATTGATAATAAATCAGCATATTAGAATGATTTCTGAAGGATCATGTGACACTGAAGACTGGAGTAATGGCTGAATAAAATTCAGCTTTGCATCACAGTAATAAATTATAATTTAAAGTAATTAAATTGCAATAATATTTCATAAAATTACTTTTTTTCTGTATTTTTGATCAAATAAATGGAACTTTGATGAGCATAAGAGACATTAAAAATCTTTCTGATCCCAAACTTTTGAACGGCAGTGTATTTATAAAGCACACATACACTACCATTTACAAGCTTGTGGTCGGTAAGATTTTTTAATGTTTTTGAAATAATTTTTGAATTATTTTCAAAATAAGTTTCTTATGCTCGCCAAGGCTGCATTTATTTGATCTAAAATGTGGTAAAAACTGTAAATTGTGAAATATTATTACAAATAGTTGTGTCTGCTTTAATTTATTATATTTAATGTAATATATTGCAATATATAACATATAATGAAATGTAATTTATTCCTGTGATGGCAAAGCTGAATTTTCAGCAGCCATTAATCTTCAGGATCACATGATCCTTCAGAAATCATCCAAATATGCTGATTTGGTGCTCAAGAATTGATTATGATTTATTTTTATTCAAACAATTCTTTTTATCATCAATGTTGAAAACGTTTTGCTGCTTAATATTTTTGTGAAAACCATAATACATTTTTTTCCAAGATTCTTTGATGAATATAGAAAACAGAATTTATTTAAACAGATTTTTTGTTTGTAAATTGACCAAACGTGAGTCATTTATTGTCACTTTTGATCAATTAATGTATCCTTGCTGAATAAAAGTATTAATTTCTTAAAAAGAAACTGGCCCAAAACTTTTGTATATATACAAAAATATGTATTCTGGCTTTATTTTCCCCCTGTAGTATGACAGAAGGACTTGGACAGCTGACGGATGGCATGTGTGGCCTCGATGATTTTACCCACAGTCACGTCTACAATGTATGGCCTGGTTATGACTATGTCGGCTGGACCAACGAGAGCTTTTCCAACGGTTATGTTGAGATCATGTTTGAGTTTGACCGCACCCGCAACTTCACCACCATGAAGGTAGAAATGTCCGTCATGTCCTACACCAATAATTCTCTTCACTTCATTTATGTAACCTGCCAGTTTACGGGTGTGTTTATTAAAAGTACAGTCTAATTGCTGGAACTGCATGATTAACTGTCGGGTGATTTAAAGGTTTACATAACTCAACTGTCCTTATTTTTTTGTACTCAGCAAAATGCTTTGTATTCTCTCTCCCTTTTAATCCCAAATGATTCAGGTGCATTGCAACAACATGTTCTCTCGAAGAGTGAAAACCTTTCAGAAGGTGGTGTGTTACTTTCGCTCAGAGTCGGACTGGGAAGCCACACCCATATCATTCAGCCCGGTGATGGATGACGTCAATCCCAGTGCCCGCTTCGTCACCGTCTCACTCTACAATCACATGGCCAGTGCTATTAAGTGCCAGTACTACTTTTCTGACATCTGGATGATGTTTAGTGAAATCACCTTCCAGTCAGGTTAGTAAATGGCCAAGCAAAGACATCAACTTTGACATTCAAAATGTTTCACAATGTATATAATGACTACTTTAACACACTCATTTCAGATACAGCCATGTACAACACAACCCTGGTTCCCCCCAAAAGTGGTCCTCCCATCAGCAATCAGCCAGGTCAGATTTTACCACTGTTCCTGAATCAGTCGTATGTTGAGAACCAGTAGTTTCTCACCTTTTTCAGAGTGTAATTTCATCAACAGGTTATCTTTCTCTTTATCCCCTTCTTAGGGGATGACCCCACCCACAAAGTAGATGACAGCAACACCCGGATCCTGATTGGCTGCTTGGTCGCCATCATCTTCATCTTAGTGGCCATTATTGTTATTATACTATGGAGACAAGTGTGGCAAAAGATGCTTGAGAAGGTGAGTTAGATTAATACCTTTAAGAATACCTTTAAAATGTTAAAAAATGAAAATTAATACATTTATTTAGCCAAGACTCAAACCAATCAAAAGTGACAGTTAAGACATTCATAATGTTACAAAATATTTATATTTCAACTCTCTTAAAATTCTGGGGGGGAAAAGAATCATGGTTTTCACAAAAATATTAAGCAGCTCAACTATTTTCAAAATTGATAATAATAAGAAATGTTTCTTAAGCACATTAGAATGATTTCTGAAGGATCATGTGACACTGATGAGCAGGGGTGACTGGTTTTCACAACAAAACCCACCCAATTACTACTAAAAACTAGCATGAAACTAGCCCACTCGTGTTTTGGTAAAAATAAGTGTTTTTGGCGGGATTCCCCTAGTAAAATTTGAATTTTAGGGGATAAATATCACATTATTGGGGTCGCTTAAACCCGCGGAAAAAATTACGAAAAAGTTGCCCAATTCCACGGGAAAACCACAGACTTGGCAACAGTGCTGACGAGTAGCATAATGCCTTCTAAAAATTCAGCTTTTCCATCACAGAAGTAAATGACATTTTAAGATATATTAAAATAGAAAATAGTTATTTAAAATGTAACATTAAACAATATTTGGACACTGCCATTCAAAAGTTTGGGATCAGGATGATTTTTAATGTTTTTAAAAAATTCTCTTATGCTCATCAAGGCTGCATATACTTGATCAAAAACACAGAAAAAACTGTAATGTTGTGAAATATTATTACCATTTAAAATAATGGTTTTCTATTATAATATATTTTAAAATATAATTTATTTCTGTGATGCAAAGCTGAATTTATATCAGCCATTACTCCAGTCTTCAGTGTCACATGATCCTTCAGAAATAATTTTAATATGCTGTTTTATTACTTTATTATCAATGTTGGAAACAGTTGTGCTGCTCAATGTTTTTTGAAAACTGTGATTCTTTTTTTCAGAATTCTTTGATGGAATAAAAAGGTAAAAAGAAGACCATTTATTCAAAATAGAAATAGTTTCTAACAAGACTTTGCAATCACTTTTTATCAATTTAACAGATCCTTGCTGAATAAAAGTGTTCATATCCTTGAATAAAAGAAAATAAAAAATACTGACTGAAATACTAAAACTTTTAAATTGTAGTTTATTTTTATATTAAACTACATTCTATATTCTATTTTAAATAAATGCTGTTCTTTTTAACTTTTTGTTTATTAAAGAATCCTGAAAAAGGTATCACAGAGTCCAACAAAATATTAAGCAGCACAACTGTTTTCAACATTGATAATAAATCAGCATATTAGAATAATTTCTGAAGGATCACGTGACACTGAAGACTGGAGTAATGATGCTGAAAATTCAGCTTTGCATCACAGGAATACATTACATTTTAAAATATATTCACAAAGAAAACAGTTGTTTTTTATTGAAATAATATTTCATAATATTACTATTTTTCTGGATTTTTGATCAAATAAATGCAGCCTTGATGAGCATAAGAAACATCTTAAAAAAAACATTAAAATCTTACTGATCCCAAACTTTTAAACAGCAGTGCATATTACAGTATTGTATTTTTGATCAAATAAATGTAGCCTTGATGAGCATAAGAGACTTTTTTTTCTAAAACGTTAAAAACCTTTTTAATTGTCCAATTATGCGTACAGTTATGACTTTATATGATGACTCAGAATGTTCCCACATGAACTTCTTGCATAAAATGTTCATCCTCCACCAGACTTGAACATATGAAACAAGGATTATTATGACAAGCTTTTATTGTAGTCTTACTGTATAACCCCTAAACAGTGAAATGCTATTTTGCAGTGTTTATATGAATGGAAAAAAAAAACAGTTATGTGTAAGTGGATTGTAAATATGATTTCATAGATATATAACACATCAAACTACTAGTTAATATTTTAGCCTTTTTTTTAGTGTTCTTCACTAAACATCCTTCATTCCAGGTATCTCGGAGGATGCTGGACGATGAACTAACTGCTAGTCTGTCAATACAGAGTGAGACCTTCACCTATAACAACAACAACAGCCCCTCTTCAGTGCCCAGCGAGCAAGAGTCGAACTCCACCTATGAGCGCATCTTTCCTCTGGGACCCGACTACCAAGAGCCCTCCCGCTTGGTTCGGAAACTGCCAGAGTTTTCCCAAACCTCAGAGGACACAGGTGAGTTCTAGAAGCAACGTATGCAATATATAACCATATTACATACATATTATGCAATAGCATATATACATTTATAATTATGTTTATTTTTCTGCAGCTTCAACAAATACAGCTTCCAAGTCCACTGTCAGTGTACAAGAGGGAGTCCCACATTACGCTGAGGCAGACATCGTCAACCTGCAGGGTGTAACTGGGGGCAACACCTACGCCGTTCCCGCCCTCACCATGGACCTGCTGTCAGGGAAAGATGTCGCTGTGGAAGAATTTCCTCGGAAGCTGCTTACCTTTAAAGAAAAGTTGGGAGAAGGGCAGTTTGGAGAGGTCAGTTTTCAAATAACCAATAACTTCCAGTTCTTTTCTTTACTCTACTGTTTTTACGTTTTTTTTTTTAAAAAAAGTGAAAGTGATGACGTATTGTCAAGTATGGTGACCCATACTCGAAATTGGTCCTCTGCATTTAACCCATCACAAGTGCACACACACAGCAGTGAGAAGCCATTGCTCCAGTGCTCAGGGAGCAATTGGGGGTTCGGTGCCTCGCACTTCAGTCATGGTATTGAAGGTGGAAAGAGCACTGTTCATTTACAATCCCCACCTTCAGTTCCTGCTGAGTTACAAGCCCAACTCTTTAACCATCAGGCCATGACTGCCCTTTTAAAATGTAATTCATTTCTGTGAGGGCAAATCTGTATTTTCAGCAACCATTACTCCAGCATTCAGTGTCACATGATCTTTAGAAATCCTTCTGAGATGCTGATTTGATTCTTAAGGAAAATTTATATTTTGGGGGAAACAATGATACACAAGGTGCTTAAAGCACTTGAAGTACTTGAATTTGACTTTTTGAAATTTAAGAACTGGACAACCATTGCGAATATTCCTGAAGAGGTGTTTGAAAAGTGCTTGAATTTTTGAAAGGCAGTGTATCTTTAAAATAAGTGTTTAATTTTTATGTACATCTTTAATATCTTTTTACACAAAATTCACACAGTTAATAAAACTAGTAAAAAAAAAGTACTGACAATGTCATGTAAACATGGCTGAAGACGCGAAAAAAGGAACAGATGAACCAAATCAATTGAGTGAGTAATTTACGCTGGATCCGCTCCGATTGATTCAAACTTGTGACTTCGATCATTTATTCCACACGATTCACTAGCAAAAAACAGATCAAATTAACAGAGCCAATCATTTTTGAATTTCAACATTGCTTGTAACGATTTTATTGATGGGTGAAACTGAGTTTTTCGAAACTCCAAATCAGTTCGCGTATCACGAATCATTTGATACAAATTGGGACTTTGGAGCGGGTTTGCGAATCATTTGATTCAGATTGGAACTTCGGAGTGGGTTCGCGAATCATTTGATTCAGATTGAGACTTAAGAGCGCATATCGCAAATCATTTGTTTCAGATCAGGATTTCAGAGTGGTTTCGTGAATATTTTTCTGATTTTTTTTTTTTGGTGTTAAACAGTAGAAAACATAAAAACATTAAGGCAGTACAGTTACAAATCCCTACGAAAATTAACTGTGGTTTTAATTTGAAATAGAAAACATTGTTTGATAAGTGAGATCTCTCTGAATAAAGTCCTTGCAAATCAAAAAAGTAGTGCTTGAAAAGTCCTTGAAAGTCCTGGAATTTTGTTTTACAGTATCTGTATGAACCCTGGATACATTTTTTAGAATTCTTTTACATCTTAAAAGTTCAAAAGAATATATTTGAAATAGTAATCTTCTGTAACGTTCTTCTGTAACACCTTTGATTAATGTAATGTGTCCTTGCTGAATAAAAGTATTAATTTCTTAAAAAAATCATTCTGAACATTTGCATAGAGTATGTTCAGTGATTTTTTAAATCAGATATTTAAGTCATATCTGAATATGCTAAATGGCTATTTTTGTGTGTTGCCAGGTGCATTTGTGTGAAGCAGAAGGCATGCAAGATTTCATGGATGAGGACTTCTCCTTCGACGTCATTGAAAACCAAACAGTGCTTGTAGCTGTTAAAATGCTTCGGGCGGATGCAAATAAAAATGCTAGGTTTGCAAGCCCAAATGTCACAATCATGACTCCCATAAATTAAAGTACAACATTGTCACTGCATCCTAATGAACATCAAATGCATGCTGTTGCTTTAATACTCATGAATATTCATTCTTATTCATACATTCACCTCACAAAATAAAAATACCTCAGCCAAATTGCCATAGCTCCTTTTTCCCATCCTTTACAGGAATGATTTCTTGAAGGAGATAAAGATCATGTCACGATTGAAAGACCCCAACATCGTCAGGCTGCTGGCGGTGTGTATGAGCTCCGACCCTCTGTGTATGATCACAGAGTACATGGAGAACGGAGACCTTAATCAGTTCCTGTCTCGCCATGAGCCAGAGGGCATGATCGCTCTCCTCAGCAATGCTCCCACAGTCAGGTAGATACCAAAAGTTTTCAAACATTACAGTGGTGGACTGTGACAATAAATCCCTAAGAAAGATGGACTCATTATTACAAGGGAAGTGTATGGAATTACAGAAATACAGTGAATCAACAAGCAACTTCTTATTGCTAAACTAAATTTGGCACACCAGGTTACGACTCACATTCTGTTTTAACTGTGTCAGTTACAGTAACCTACACCACATGGCCACACAGATCGCTTCAGGCATGAAGTATCTATCGTCACTCAACTTTGTGCATCGAGACTTGGCCACCCGCAACTGCCTAGTAGGGAAGAACTACACCATCAAGATTGCAGACTTCGGGATGAGTAGGAACCTGTATAGCGGAGACTACTACCGTATCCAGGGCAGAGCAGTGCTGCCCATCCGCTGGATGTCCTGGGAGAGCATTCTTCTGGTCAGACATACTCACATCACCTAGAAAAACAATGAATCATAATCTTACAATCTTATTTTCTGGCTTCAAATAAATCTCTAGTAACTTATTTTTCTGTAGGTAAAGAGAGATTCTGTGTCCATGAAGGTCTAAAACAGGATGATTTTTGTCCTTACAGGGGAAATTCACCACATCTAGTGATGTGTGGGCTTTTGGCGTAACCCTTTGGGAGATGCTTACCTTCTGCAAAGAGCAGCCTTACTCACAGCTGTCAGATGAGCAGGTCATTGAAAACACAGGAGAGTTCTTTCGGGATCAGAGGAGACAGGTACAAGTATGCTTATCTGCTTTTGTGGAGAGGTGAATGAGATCTGATTTAACTGATCTTATTTATCCATACATTTATTCATTAAGGTTCTGTATTGACATCTATGGTTCCACTAAAAATCCTTAAAAATCCAAAAAAACGTTCTTCATAGTTAAAAAAGGTAGTTTGGTTTTATAAAATGCTCTTCACACTGAGAAAAGTTATTTTAACCCTCCTGTAGTGTTCAAAAACTTTTGTGTCGATATTTTTGTGTGATTTTTCTGTGATTTGCCGAAAATCAACACTATGAAATACAAATGAAAAACATTCTAATAATTACATTTTTTAATAGTAATTTTGTGTGTGTGTGTGCGTGTGCAGTTTCCAATGTGTTAGGGGTTTGTTTGGCCCATATATTGTTACGATCAAAATACATACACACACACAAAAAAAAGATTTTTCTGTTGTCATGATTACTTGTAATTATTATTTGCACAATGAGGTGCAAATAACTACAAGTATAATAGTATATAGTGTCTATAATTAATGGTATTATTCTTTCAAAATTAGCCACACATACACAAATTTAAAAACGAAAAAAAAATTGTTGTTTCTGTTGTTAAGACTACTTGTGAGTATTTGCACACTGATGTATAAATAACTACAAGTATAAATCGTATCTATCATAAATTGTACTATTAGTTCAAAATTAGCTGCACACACAAAATTTTAGAAAAAGAAAAAAATAATGTTTCTGTTGTCGTGCCTACTTGTAGTAATTTTTGCACAGTGAGGTGCAAATAACTACAAGTATGAATAGTATTTGTCATTAATTGTACTTTTAATTCAAAACTAGCTGCAAATACACAAAATTTAAAAAAAAAAAAAAGAAAAAGAAAAAAAATACGTTTCTGTTGTCATCACTACTTGTGATTATTTGCACACGGATGTTTCCATCAATTTGTACTATTCATTCAAAATCACTACTTGTGATTATTTGCACACGGATGTGTAAATAACTACAAGTATAAATAGTATCCATCAATAATTGTACTATTCATTCAAAATTAGCTGCACATACACAAAATTAAAAAAGGGGGGATTTTTCTATTGTCATGACTACTTGTAGTGATTACGTGCACACTGAGGTGCCAATAACTACAAGTATAAATAGTATCTATCATTAATTGTAGTTTGTTTAAAATTAGCTGCACACACAACATTTAAAAAAATAAAAAACATGATTTTACTGTTGTCATGACTACTTGTAGTGATTATTTGCACACTGAGGAGCAAATAACTACAAGTATAAATAGTATCTTTCATTAATTGTAGTTTGTTCAAAATTAGCTGCACACACAAGATTTTAAAAAAGAAAAATAAATTGATGTTTCTGTTGTCATGACTACGTGTAGTGATTATTTGCACACTGAGACTTGCAAATAACTACAAGTACAAATAGTATCTGTCATTAATTGTACTACTTGTAATAAATTTATTGCTGTTTTGTACTTACCTACCAAAGTGTTTATTTTATTGCTTCACTACAAACACCCCCTTTCACAGAACCTTTAAGAACCGTTAAGAGTGTACCACATCTAATAGTATATTCTTTTTCTCAGATATACCTGCCCCAGCCGCCAATGTGTCCTGACCCTGTCTACAAGCTCATGTTGAGCTGCTGGAACAGGAACACCAAAGAGCGTCCATCCTTCCAGGAGATTCATCATACATTATTGGAATGCAAGCCATAGTGTCCACTTATGTGCCAACCTTGGCATTTCCAGAGACGTTTCAGTGCGCCCACAGGACTCCAGTCAACTACACACCACAACATGCACTTATATTTTCCCATATATAAGTGAGATGAGAATCTGTCATTTTTCTGTAGCGATTTTCACTGTGAGTGTGCAAAGGCAAACTGATAATATATTCTATGAATGAACTACATCCCCTAACTAAGTGCCTTTGGCTGGCATGCAATACCTGGGCAGCACTAGGCCAAAGAAAATGTAGCAATGCATTTAGGCACCTTTAACACAGAAGAATTGAATTTTACACACTGTGTGTATTTCTGAATAGAAAGAGGAAATGCCAAAAAAAAAAAACAAGGTATTGGCTACTAATGCATCTTTTATTATTTCCAATTTAATGTTGTTTTCAGTATTTTGAGGCCGAAGACAGCTTGAATGTAAATAAGAATCAATAATTGACATTCAGATTCACCTTTGGTTTTATCTTGATGTCTCTTGACGTTTGTGTATATTTTCATCTCATTTATCGAAAATGCTAAAGTATTTTGTTATTTTACTTATTTTATTTTTACTTTGTAGTAAACTACAAAGACCACATTCAATCAAGTGGACTAACAGAAAGCTGGTTTATCTGGTTATCACATGTTTGGTTGTCACAGAATTTTAAATCCAAAACCAGCAAAATTGTAGATGTAAAAATATATATTTGTGTTATTCTGCAACTACCTATATATTGTGTTTATATTTAAGCATACTGCATTATGTAAGTGATTTGCTTTTCTTGTTATATTGTTTAAAGAATCTTGTTATGGTGATAATGGTTATTATTTAAGTCCATTTCATTTGTGCTCTTTTATTTTTTTCTTTGCTTAAAACAACTTTTGCATCAAGAAGCAATATTTGCATGAAGTTGGATGGAATCAGATATAATTATATTACTTAATGCTATTTTCACATTTTCATTGCATTTGTCCTATGTTTTCATCTAATCTCAAATTAGGCTGAATGGGGTAGTAAGTACATTTATTATCACCAGCTGATTTTGTTTATCTGTAGAAAATGTTAAAATAAGCTTATTTTAAAGCTGTTTGTCTTACTTTTAAGTCAGAGTATATTCTAGGTGGTGCTGAACTGTCAAAGTGTGGGGTAAATACTGGATTTGTATTGAACAGATGCACTATGAAGGTTTACAGTAAGTTGTGATAAGTTTTGGCATGTGAAAAGTGCTGCAAATGGGACGCTCGGAAATCTGTTTTGTAATTAACTTGTATACTTGTAAATTTGTAAGGTCATTACATATGACCATATTTTTGAAAATGTGTGCACCTTTTGGGGTTGGTTAAGATATCTGCCAGTCTATAAGATGTGTTTTGGTTGTGGGTTTGAAAGTCTTTTTTCTATATGTATAGATTAATTTAGCTATTCTTGACATGACTGATTAAGTTGCATTATAGATATGCTTTAATTCTGCACTGTTTCAGTGTTTTATCAGCTGGTTTTCTATCTATTAAATATTCCTCCATCAAACCATAACTATATGAAACAGGATCAGCCTTTTCTGAGGCTTTGAGTTTGTTTACAAAAACATTCCACTTTATAAAACATCTTTGTGAGAGGAAATGGACGTTTTTCACATTCTCTATTTTAAAAAATATCTTATCACAGTGCATGGAAAAACTGGATTTTTTTCTTTTTATTCATAGCAAAAATTCTCTTTAAAGTGATGCTCATTCTTTCTGATCTAAGCTTTGTGCTGTGTTTTAATTAGCAGTCATTTTTTTTCCTTTAACAACCTATTGTATATGTTAGGAAACTGTACATAAGATAATAAATTGATGAACCTTTAAACTTGTCTAGGCATTTTATAATTTCACAGTAGCAAAATATGTATTTGTCTGTATACATAAGTGAGTTTAACATTTGTGTACAGTTAAAAATGTATCAAAACGTTCGTTTTATTAATTCATTAATTCTTTTTAAATCGTTAATGTCGTACATTGGTTGTCAAATAAATCTGATTTTAAAATTAAATTTCTAGTCTGCTATCGCATTACTTTGTTTTCCGACGATTGGTTAGCCTGGGCTGACTTTTGCTAAATCTGGATTGGTCGGAGTAGATGTCACGTCACAGAAAGGAAACAGCTGATTGGCCGATAGAAGTGTGACCTCCAATCACACCATGGCGGCTGTCTAAACTCCACAGACTCACACAGACACTGGTGAAAATACCACGTTAGAAACGGTTGCAGTAGGAAACTACAGTGTCACAGGTAGCATATCATTTATTATATGAATGTAAAGCTATGATGAAGAAAGTAGTGTTGATAACCGGGGCAAACAGGTAACGAGATTTTCTAATTGTTTTCTTATAGTTTCATAGTCAGGTATCACTGTTTTAAACGTCATTATGTTATCATCGTGGTGACAACTTTTAGGTTATTTTTCAACAATATTTGTGTTTTAAATAATAAAAGTCATCTTTTTATTATTTAGAAAGAAAGAAACTAGGATTAGTTGGTTTATATAGTTTATTATTCTGCATATGCATTCTCAGTGGTTGAGAAAACATGTTGCATAATGTCTCTGCATGTGTATGCTCACTCCATATAACCCTGTTTACATGCATGTGTATTTATTGTGCTCAGTGGTATTGGTCTTGCCCTGTGTGAGCGTCTACTAAGCCAGGATGCCCATCTGCAGCTCTGTCTGGCCTGCAGGAATATGCAGAGAGCTGAGGCTGCCCGACAGGCTCTTCTAGTGTCTCACCCTCAAGCTCAAGTTACTCTGCTGCACTTAGATGTGGGCAACATGCGCTCTGTGCTCAGGGCTGCTGAAGAATTCAAGCAGAAGTAAGACATCCCAGTTCCTGGCCAGTTTACTAAAATACACTAACATTTTGATGGACTTTATGCTTTTAATTCATCCACTAAGTCTTTTGAAGTCATAGTTTTATGTTAGGTACAACTAAAATTTAAGTTGTTGTTCACAGTGCATTGCACTGTAATTCTGAAATTTCATTTGTGCATGAAAATTTAGTACATCGCAATTAGTAAGCATGAACAAGAACAGATTCGGTGTCACTTAGGAGGGCATTTGAAGCCCCACGTCTGAAATAAATGTTATGTAATATAACAATAAACTTTTTAACTTAAATCTTCTTTTTTATACAGGTATAACAGATTGGATTATCTGTATCTGAATGCTGGAATCATGCCCAATCCCAGGGTAGATCACAAAGCTTTTTATAAAGGCCTGTTTTCTAGGTACAGCATTTATTTTTATATACACTGCCATCTACACTTTTGGATCTCTAAAGATTCTTTTTAAAGAAACAAATCATTTTATTCACAAGGATGGATTCAATTAATTAGAAGTGACAGCTACATTTATATGTTATTATTTATTTTAAATAAAATAATCCTATAAAAATTTCCTAACACAACTGTTTTCAAACTTAATAATAATAAATGTTTCTTGAGCATAAATCAGCATATTAGAATGATTTCTGAAGGATCATGTGACACTGAAGACCGGAGTAAATTCAGCTTCGCCATCACAGAAATAAATTACATTTTAAAATATACTGAAATAGAACACATTATTTTTTTCAATTGTAATAATATATCACAATATGATGCATGGTGGTCATAAGAAAATACTTATAAGTCCCCCTGTAGTGAAAATTACAATTTTTATGTTGTTTAGACAAACCATGTGCCAGTCCATGAATCAACACCATTGCTGAGTATTTAATCCTTAAAACTGTAGTTTCCCAAATGCGGTTTTTGAGTCTTCAAGGCATTATGAGGGCACAACATCGTCAAGTAAGTAACTTTAACAGATGTTACAGTATCTACTGTTGTTGTCCGCTAGTAAAAACATAGTTTTATCAGTCATTATCCGTGTTTCGCCATTATACCGTGTTTACTACAGTTCTGTTAGTGGTTCAGGGGGCTCTGGCTGGTGTGACTGCGTAGGGGCGGGGCTAATTTGCATATTCATGATTCCACATATGTGACCCTGGACCACAAAACCAGTCATAAGTGTCGATTTTTCAAAATTGAGCTTTATACATCATCTAAAAGCTGAATAAACAAGCTTTCCATCGATGTATGGTTTGTTATGATAGGACAGTATTTGGCCGAGATACAACTATTTCAGTATATGGAATCTGAGGGTGCAAAAAATTCAAAATATTGAGAAAATGGCCTTTAAAGTTTTCCAAATTAAGTTCTTTGCAATGCATATTACTAATCAAAAATTAAGTTTTGATATATTTACAGTAGGAAATTTACAAAATATCTTCATGGAACATGATCTTTACTTAATTTCCTAATGATTTTTGGCATAAAAGAAAAATCTATCATTTTGACCCATACAATGTATTTTTGGCTATTGCTACAAATATACCCCAGCGACTTAAGACTGGTTTTGTGGTCCAGGGTCACATATAGTAAATGAGGCAGGGGGAGAAGAGTTACATTCAAGCTGTTTTACGGCATGATACATTTATTTTCCAAGAAAAAAACATTTGAATATATCATTTTGAAGATCAAAGATCAGTTTTAAGGGATAAAAATTTTGACTGCAGGGGGACTTTCCGATAAAACATATTAAAAATTCTTACGGTCCCAAAACCTTTGAACAGTAGTTTATAGTTTTTAAATATATTCTGTAAAGCAAGTTTGTGCCCCAACATTACATTCCTCAACTGTAAATATTACTGTAGATATTACCGTCATTTTATGTATTACACTTCAACATAATAATACAATACAGTATACAAACTCTGCATACTATGCAAATTTCGTTTATGCATGTAAAATTCATAACTAGATTGTAAGCAATTTTTGGTTAATGTAATGCATCCATCATGCATCAACCAGTGATTCAATATTATACTTTTTTATAGCATGCATTTTTGCAAGTTTGTAATATATATATATATATATATATATATATATATAAAGTGTAGTATAGCATATACCAGGGTAAGAAATTTTTTTTTTTCATTAAGAGGCAAATATTTGGCCCCTGGAATTGATTTTTGGAATTGATTGATTAATGCCAAGTACTTAAATTTACCCAGTTACTTTAATTAATATTGTAAACTGGTGTTAATAACAATAGACTGTTTAAAATTGTCTAATCTAAATTATAAAAAACAGGAGCTCATAGGGCTGCAATACTGTGACAAAAATCATTAGTGTAGATTATTGCTCTTTAGATTGTAATAATGATTATTAATATCAATATAGAAAACAATATAAGAACATTTTTGTTTTATATTTGCATTTTGAACATGTCACCTTCTTGCTTCACAGACATGCCAATCCATGACATTGATCTAGTCTAGCGCACGTTATGCAAAAAGTCCTATTATAATCCAATGGCCAGTGCATTCCTAAATTCAACAGGAATGCGTTTGATTGGTTGTAAAGCTCAACGCTGGACAAAACAGAGTGTAAAAGCACTCTGATGCAGTGAGAGCGAATCTAAATGTAATTTGTCGAATTGGCCCTTTTCCTTCATTTTCACACTGCATTTTAATCATGACAGATGTAATACATTTTTTTAATTGAGCTGGGGCATTTTTTACCCCCTTTTCTTGAATTTATGGGGCATTTTTGTTCATTTTTGTGGCCTACAAGCCCTTGTTATTTTCAGACCCTGCTATATACTGATTTGATAATAATCCATTGTTATATGTTTTTCTATCAGTAATGTGGTTCACATGTTTGCCACGGGGGAGGGTCTTCTGACCCAAGAAGATAAGGTCACACCCAGTGGTTTGCAGGAGGTGTTTGCCACTAATCTTTTTGGTCATTTCCTTCTGGTAAGTTGATGGATTAGAAATGAGTGTGTTTCTATGACCACACATAAAAAATAAACAAAACTTAATAAAAAATATAGACAAAAGTAGTGTTTTTTTCACCATTAGTGTTTTTTTTTTTAGCATGGCTGTGGTAGAACATTTCACATTTTTACAGTATTTCTGTAACATAGTTTCCATGTTGCATTTCCATGATGTAACAAATCGTCTTCCTCAAAAAGTTCCCCCACAACAATATTTCACGCATAAATGCCACAGGATTCATTTCACTGATGTCAACAACTTGTTCTCCTGGCAGCTGTCCCGATCAATAATTCATCCGTAAGTCTCTAGTGCTTAAGTTATTTTGAGTCCTCAAATTGCAGCCCTGTGCTTCTTTGTAAAGTGTTGCTGTCTGCTAATTGGAGAAGCTCATTCATTTGCACTAAGGCATCTGGTCATCAGTGCTGGAAGACGGGCAGCAGCATTCTTTCCTCGTGCTTCTTTATACAGTCTTGTTTTTGTGGCTCAAGTGGCTCAGGCATTAAAGTTGCAGTAGATATGACACTCCATGTCCTCGAAGGCCAGACAAGACATATCGATTTTCTGCTGGGACGGCACCGAGAGAGGAGGAACAGGCTTGTATTTCTAGTCAGGTTGCCCTCTGTTTCTCTCAACCCCACATACTAAAATTCTATATATATAATTTTATATGTGCGTGTGTGCGTGTGTGTGTGTGTATTTTCCAAAAAAACATTTTTTTTCAATTTTTTTGGTAAATATACACACACACATATATAAAATTAAAATAAAATACAGTATAATATAATAATATATTATAATAATATATTATTTTGGGAAAAAAATAATGCGTTTTAGCATGTTTTTAGCTAGTTTTAATTAAATAGATATTACATTGCTATTAAAATTACATTTTAAATTACGTTAATATAAATGTAATTTTTTATTAAATAAATGCAGCCTTGGTGAGCATAAGAGACTTCTTTCAAAAACATAAAAAATCTTATCAATCCCAACATTTTGAATGGTAGTTTTTTTTATTATTATTTATGAATGGTTCTTGTTTATGTCTCAACTAATGGTGAAAGATTAGGACAGGATTTACAGTGTGGCCAAACAGTGGAAGATGAAAACAATGTTTTTGTAATTCTGTTTAGCACTTCAAAGGAGAAGTCCACTTCCAGAACAACAATTTACAGATAATGTACTCACCCCCCTTGTCATCCAAGATGTTCATGTCTTTCTTTCTTAAGTCGCAAAGAAATGATGTTTTTTTAGGTTAAACATTTCAGGATTTTTCTCCATATAATGGACTGATACGGTGCCCCGAGTTTAAACTCCCTGAAAAATGCAGTTTAAATGCGGCTTCAAACGATTCCAATTTTTTTAAAATGAAAATAAATAATTCGCTAGATAAGACCCTTCTTCCTCAGCTGGGATCTTTTACAACTGCATTTGGGATCGTTTGAAGCCGCATTTAAACTGTATTTTTGAAGTTCAAACTCAAGGCACCATAGCAGTCCATTATATGGAGAAAATGAAATGTTTTCCTCAAAAAACACAATTTCTTTACGACCGAAGAAAGAAAGACATGAACATCTTAGATGACAAGGGGGTGAGTATATTATGTAAATCTTTGTTTTGGAAGTGGACTTCTCCTTTAAGCAGTACAATCCCTGATCTAACTGCATCTTTTGTTTCTGTCACAGGTGAAGGAACTGGAGCCCTTATTGTGTCAGATGGACCACAATTCTCTAGTGATCTGGACATCCTCCAGTAATGCCCGGCGATCCGCTTTTAGTCTAGATGACATACAGCATCAGAAAGGCCGTGAGCCCTACAGCTCCTCCAAATATGCATCTGATCTACTTAGCTTAGCCCTAAACCGACACTACAACAACCAGGTAAGTTCATGGTTCCCCTACAGAAAATGGTTTATTACATGATATGTTTTATACCGTAATTGTTTATGATTATCATAGTTGTGCATTAGTAATGAATACTAGTGATCTGTTCACAGGGTTTGTACTCAACAGTGATCTGTCCTGGTCTAGTCATGACTAACCTCACCTATGGCATTCTACCATCATTCTTCTGGACTATTATCATGCCAATAATGTGGCTTGTAGGTGCTCAGTTTACTTTACTTTTTATTTATCAACACAATAACAGGAAAGTCACACAAATTTTACACTGTGTTAATGTACTGTCATATGTCATCAGATAAGGATATTCACCAACACTTTCACCCTATCACCTTACAATGGAGCAGAGGCTTTGGTAAGTACCATCCCCACAACCAACCTTTATAACTTTATTAAGTTTAAAAGAAAAGTTCGCTTTCAGAATAAAACTTTACTGAGAATTTACCTCCATGTCATCCAAGATTCTCATGTCTTTCTTTCTTGAATCGAAAAGAAATTAAGGTTTTTGAGGGAAACATTTCAGGATTTTTCTCCATATAGTGGACTTCAATAGGTTGAAGGTCCAAATTGCAGTTTCATTGCAGCTTTAGTGGGCTCAACATGATCCCAGCCAAGGAACAAGGGTCTTATCTAGCAAAAAGATAGGTAATTTTCTAAAAACAAAAAAACATTTATATACTTTTTAACCACAAATGCTCATCTTGCAGTAGCTCGACCCAGTGTTTACAAACGAACGAAGTAAGTCAAACACTCCTTACAAAAAAAGTAAAACAACGATTTCGGATGATTTTGAAGTTGGAGTTTTTCACCCTACCCTGCCTTTTTTAACCGAAGTACACAGATGAAGAACGAACCGCACATTAACTTTTCTAACATGATTACGTAATGTGTGAAGACGTGCATGTGCTTTGCAAAGCTAGTGCGAGAAGAGCATTTGTGGTTAAAAAGTATAAAAATGTGTATATTTTTTAGAAAATGACTGAACTTTTCACAAGATAAGATCCTTATTCCCCAGCTGGGAATCGTGTAGAGCCCTTTGAAGATGCTTTGAAACTGCAATTTGAACCTTCAACCCATTGTCTCCCATTGAAGTCCACTATATGGAATGTTTTCCTCAAAAACATTAATTTCTTTTTGACTGAAGAAAGAAAGACATGAACATCTTGGATGACACAGGGGTGAATAAATTATCAGGAATTTTTTATTCTGGAAATGAACTAATCCTTTAACCATAAAAATTATTAAAATGTAATGAATCACTTCATACCACTACTGAATTGTATGACAGTGAAACGGAAAATGTTTCATACTACGAGGAATGGAAAAATGAAGTCAAGATGTGAAACCACTTTGATTCTAATTGTTTTTGAAGCCTAGTGTTGCATTTCAGTTGGAGAAATGACTCAGTTATTCACAGTTGTCTAGGCCTCATTGCTTTCTCCTTGTCCCTTGTTTTTTATTACACAGTTTTGGCTGTTCATGCAGAAACCTGAGTCACTGGACCCGATGGCCAAATACCACAGTTTGACCTCTGGGCTTGGAAACAACTACACCCAGCCACACAAGGTCAGAACTGACAATCAGGTTCCCTCACTTATCTATTTTATGCCTATTTTAGTCTCAGAATTTCAATTCTTTACAAAATCCCATTTTATATAGCAAATTATAGTCTATAGGGTTTATATGCTTTGTGATTGTGGTTAATTCTGCAAAAGAATGCACAGACTTTAATGTTTCTTAGCTGTTGATCTTAATAATTGAACTGGTTTTTGTGTTTTCAGATGGATATTGATGAAAACATTTCAGAGGCCCTCTATGTCAAGTTATTAGAACTTGAAGATGCAGTGCGGAAGAAACTGAGAGACGAGGATATAGATATCAAAGCAAAAAGCTAAATATGGACACAAACTCATGCATTCTATCGCCTTATAACATTTCCACCTTAGGAATGGATAAACACGTCATGAGTATTTATTTTACTTGAAGATCTTTAGAAACACTTTATATGAAATTATTATGATAATCTAGCATGGCTATGGTCATGTTCTTTACATATGATTTTATGCATTTGGCAGATTATCTAAAGCGACTTACATTGCATTCAAGGAATCAAACCTTGGCATTGCTAGCCCTATACTCTAATGTTTGAGCTACTTACAATTATTGTGCAATTTATATTGGTTTTGCTGCAGTGCATTCCAAGGTGAATGATGTTTACCATAGTAATTACTGTGAACGGTCAGCAGTCTCTGACTCTGATGAAAATGGGACCACAAATCTGTCATGTATTTTTAGCTGTTTTTCATGCCCCCAAAGGGGCTTCTTCCAAAATATTTTGAATAATAAGAAAAACTAGTATGGTGTCACTGCTGAGAGAACTGGGCTGTGAAGAGGGACACTGAATCTGTGCTTTCCAGTGAATAAAAGTTTGTGTGGAACTGTATGCGTACGACTAAAAAGTATAAACTGTTAATTGTTTGTTTTAAGATTTCAATTTAACTTTACTTTAACAGTCTTTTACAGATCTGATCATCCTTCTACAAAAATAAAAACTTAAAAATTGTCATTCAGCTAATACACTCACAGTACATACGTGACCCTGGACTACAAAAACAGTCCTAAGTAGCATGGGTATATTTGTAGCAATAGCCAAAAATACATTGAATGGGTCAAAATTATAGATTTTTTTTTTTAATGGCAAAAATCAATAGGATATTAAGTAAAGATCATGTTCCATGAAGATATTTTGTAAATTTCCTACAATAAATATATCCAAACTTAATTTTTGATAAGTAATATGCATTGCTAAGAATTTCATCTGGACAAGTTTAAAGGTAATTTTCAATTTTTTGTACGTTTTTTTTTTTTTTGCACCCTCAGATTCCAGACTTTTTTAAATTCCAGATTTGTGTCCTATCCTAACAAAATATACATCAATGGAAAGCTTATTTATTCGGTTTTCAGATGATGTATGAATCTCAATTTCTCACAGTTGACCTTTATGACTGGTTTTATGGTCCAGAGTAACATATGTGACACAGATGCACAGATTTTTTTCTGTGTTAGCTCTCAAACTACAAAGCAAATGCAACAAAGTAACAGGACGTGCCTTGTAACAATTTATTCAACTACACAGCATTATATTAATGTACATATTAAAAAATAATGATTGTATTTCTCTGGATGAGAGTTGGCAATGTAGGTTTGCAGATATTGATGGGTCGCCATGGTGACGAAGATCATAAAGATGCACTTCCCTGTGTTAATAAAGAAACATTCATGAACCAACTTGACTTTGTTTTTTTGTAAATAAGTTTAAGTTTAAAGATTTTTAACCAGTTAATACGACGATTGACTTGTTAGTCTTACCTTTGTCTTGACGCCGGAGATCTTACTGTGCGCGTATAGATATTCAGGTAAATTACTATGAATATAACTAATGAAGCTGGAGCATATTGCGTCCTGTTGTCTTTAGAGCTGAACAAAATTAATCCACAATATAGGATGAAGCGATGTAACTTTGTGTCGGTTGATCCAGACATTCGGGTCTGGTCAGATGCCGTGTGTGTGGCGGCTGAGTCGTTTCCACATCTTCAGGATCCGCAAAGATTTGTTGCAGAGGGGCTTGTGAAAAACTGCTCGCGTCGCACTCAGTTTCTTCAGCGAAGCCGCTGAGTTTAGGGTTGCAGAATGCCCAGACCATGCCACAAAAGTACACAAAAAACGCTGACATCACCAAAAACATGAGCGCATAAGACTCGATCATCGCCTCCGTCACCACATTCGGCATCTTCACTCGCGGAACAACGGGTTGAAGTACATAAATTGTGAACTCAAGTCAAAGTCGAGCTGAATGTCCATGAATCACAGTCGTCTTCAGTCTTCTGTACCTGTGCGCTTGAGCATCACAACTGCCTCTGCCTTCATTATGACAGTTAAAGGAGCGTTTCACACTCCCCTATTAAACTTTGTCAATATATTTACTAAAAAATGAAGAAGAGAAAATGAGTTGTTTTAAAAACACAAATTTGAAAACTAACGATAATATCAGGAAATATGAACATTAACAATCTCAGTTCTCACAAATAATGTACTGTGCTAATGACTGGATATTTTTGGTAGATATAGCCTACTGTATATTCTATCAGTTGGCTTTTTTGTTTTGCTTGCCACCTTTTCCTTACGCAGAAGTAAGCCTATGGGTGAGACTTCCGGTTCATTATCCGCTATAAGAATAACAACGTGCAGTAAATAGTTAAACTGTTTGCACAACTAACCACTGTGTTAATAATTAAGATAATACATTAAAATAATATGGGAAGACACACCTTGATGTTTTGTACAGCTAATTATCCACCTTATTTTTCAGTGCGGAAGTAAGCTGTTTTCTGGTAATGGGTTAGACGTCCGGTTCATAATCCGCCATAGGGAAATAACGAGAAGAATATCGAAGTGCAGTAAACGGTAAAACAGTATGCACTACAAACCAGTGTGTTCATAATTAAGATAATACATTAAAATAATGTGTTAAGACACACCAGTTTGCAATATCAAGCAGCAAAATGAGCTTTTTGTGCAGCTAAAAATAGCTGGAAGTGGATGAGACCGGAAGCCAGACCCATAAAATGTACAGATGGCCACGCCCACTTTTACAGGAAGAAAAAGGGTGATTTCATAGATGAGGTAAGTAAATACAATTAGATAACATTTTTAGATTTTTGAATAACTTGAATGACACACAATAAATTATTCCATCTACAAGTGATATTTACTTTGATATCCTCCCTCACACATCAGGGGTTATTAGACACAAATTGTTCGTTATTAATTTTTGGTCTGTGTTCCATTGTTTTAATCAAACCGAATCAAAGTTCATTTGGAAGCAAACTCTGTTGCACACCAAAGTTTGTTCACACTTGCAGTAATTGCATGAATGTTATAACCAAACCAAACCTGCTATGTGTGAACACACCCTTACACACCCCCAAACCTGTATGACTTCTGTGTAAAATAATTGAATTCTGAGAATTTTCTCAGTATTTTTTTTTTTTTCACACAATTGGAGTCAATGCTAACCAAAACCGGTTTGTAATGACGTAAGGGTGAGTAAATGATGACAGATTTTTTAGTCTTAAGGGTGAACTGGGTCTGGGACAAGGGTGAAACATTAAAAATGCATACATAAAATCATTTTAAAGTAGCAAATGAAAGATAAAAGCAATAAAAAAAAGTTTTCATGATAATTACGTGATCAGTATATACTTACACTGTTCATTTGGTAAACCAATAGGCTTTATAACAATAACATCATCAATCTACCCTACTTTTTTAACCTACCCTATATTTAGACAACTCTGTAGGTCCATAAATAAACTGCCAAGAGAATTCAAGCTTTGTGTCTAATAATTAACTTGTGATATGACACATTTTCGTCACAAAGGTTGCTAAATAATAATTGTTTTAATGGGGTTACTCAAGCAGTCCAAAGCTATTTCGAGCTGTTTAGAAGACTAGTCATGGGGTCATATGACCTGTCTCAGCGTCCCTCAGGGACTGCAAGTGGTATTAGGGGCTCTGTCCAACACTTTTTACACTTTAAAGGGTTAGTTTCCCCAAAATGAAAATTCTGTCATGTATTTCAAAACCTTTAAGACCTTTATCTTCAGAACACAAATTAAGATTTTTTTTTTTAATGAAATCCGAGAGCTTTCTGACAGGACATTGTAAAATAGTCCAAAAGTCATTATTTTTCTTTTCTTTGTGCACAAAAAGTATTCTCATAGCTTCATAACATTATGGTTGAACAACTGATGTCACATGGATTATTTTAACAATGTCTTTACTACCTTTCTGGGCCTTGAACATAGTAGTTGCATTGCTGTCTATGCAGGGTCAGAAAGCTCTCGGATTTAATCAAAAATATCGTAATTTTTGTTCCGAAGATGAACAAAGGTCTTACAGGTTTGTAAAGACATGAGGGTGAGTAGGCTAATTAATAACTGCATCCCAAATTACGCACTATACACTGTGTACTTATGCACTCAACCGTGTAGTGTCGACCAAAGCTGCAACAATTGAGTGTTCAACATTCCACACTTCATTTTTTCGGGTATTTAAAGTGCACTTTTTTATTTTTGGAATTTTCAGTGTGAACAACACACTACTTGCACTATTTATACTACAAACCATTATTGAAAAGTGCATAAGTAGGTGATTTGGGACACTTACAAAATTTTCATTTTTGGGTGAACTATCCCTTTAAGTAAAAAAATCTATTTTAATCTAATTTATTGACAGCTATAGCTTTGACACTAAGAAATAAAGTGGAAAAAAATGTATCTGTAGATTTATAGATCTTTACAAAATCGTATTCGATAATAGATCATTTTAATAAAATGACATTACAAAAGCCAGTGCCTATGTTGGTCTTTCTCTCTCGAGTATGTTGTACGACTACATGTCCCATACGCCTTTGCGCTCAGAGTCCCGGATGTCTTTTACGCCGGAAGAGAAGCGCGAGTCTTTTCCAGCCATCTTGTGGCATCTAGCAGCGAAGTGCTCGCTCAAGCCCCGTAGAATCGGAGGAGAATCCTGCTGAAAGGGGGCCATCATGCCCGGACATCTGCAAGAAGGTTTCGGCTGTGTCGTAACCAATCGGTTCGACCAGCTATTTGATGATGAAGAGGATCCGTTTGAGGTGTTAAAGCAGGCAGAATTGAAGAAGAAGGACGCGACCGCTCCTGGTGCCGCCAAGACCGCCGCACAGGCTACAAAGCAGCCCAAAAAGGAGTCACAGAAAGAAAGAAGAAACCCGCTTCCCGACAAGAAGGAAGAGACACAAGCTCCCGTTCCTCTCAAGAAAGAGGGTAAATATCGCATGCACCAAACTCGTCATTTGCTCACACTTTTCCTAAGTGAGCAGTCTGCAAAAGGCGCTACTAAGCCCATGAGGTCACGCACATCACTATTGTTGATCAACTGCCTGACATCTTAAAAACTCCCAGTGCTTTCGGTGAAAATGCTTTTTTGCGCCGTACGTTGTTTGTGTGTGGCGCACGTAGTAGAACCTGTTGCTGCTTAATTATTTTCTAGATTCTTCATGAACTACAGGCCTAATGATAACCATCAGTTTGTTTGTTAAATGTCGGGTATATTCGTCCGTTTACCTCTACATACTAGTAAAAATCTTCCTTTTAGTACAAAAACCCGTTTATTTATATTCTTCGAATGCATAGTAACGTTACATTATCGCATGGCTTTTCGAGCAGTGCAGCTCCAACCTCGTGTTTGAGGCAACATAGTCCGTCCTCTCAGACACGACACTCCCATTGAAACCCTCCTATTGTTACTCGCTTAACGCGGGTTTTAACTTCGTTACGTGCTTTAAAATCCCACCAGTATGAGCAACTCTGAAGGGTAGGGTTGTCAAAGTTTTTTTTCGGGTGTCAGTGGCCCTGACTGATCTGGATGAGAGGAGGCAGCGGGCTCGTGAACAGGTGCGCGCGCGGGCGGGACGACGGGCGCGTGATCAGCTGTTGGGCCGCGCGAGAGCGTCTATTTCGGTAGGTGGAGGGTGGGATCAGTCAAGAGGCGCAAACCATTATTATCTAGACCGCAACGTGGAGTGTATTGCTTTGCTGGTGTGAAAACTCAAGTGGAGAAAAACAGACTTCCCCTGCGCAACTAGATAAGAAAAATAAACACAACTTTAAGTAAAGTGGAAGACGTAATGTGTGTTTGCATCGTTCTTCCCTTTCAGAAAACTTTGGTACAGTCCATTTTTACAGATAAAACAACGGTTTGCCCAGAAATTAAATTTGACATTCTCATGTTGGTTTTAAACCTGTATTAATACAAAAATATATGTTGAATGAGATTTACTTTTTTTAATAAAAGTTACCGGTGATGGATGCTGTAGTTCAGCTTTTAGTTACGCTCATGAAATGAGTAACATGGTTGAACAATTTTGAGGGTGAGTGACTAATGACAAATTGTACTTGTTAGACACATTAATTGAAGTGGACTTTTTATAATTCAGATTAAGACAACGCCTTTTGTTTTAATGGGTTTTCCATCTCATGGATGATTGTTTTCTGTGATAATTGTTGGTGTCAGCGGAGTTGAATCGTTTGTGTCAATTTTGCAGGGATGAGGAAAATGGGCCGCCGGCCGGAGCAGCAGGGTCAGCCGGGACCCCAGCAGCAGGGAGGTCAGGGGGAGGGTCGCCCACCAGCCGACAGGCGGCCTGACAGGAGACCACCACGTGAACGACGCTTTGACAAACCCGCTGACGAAAAACCTGCTGAGGGTGGAGAATTCTCAGTGGAGAAGTGAGTCAATTGACCTTTGTTTGTGTAGTGATACATAGTTGATCTTTGACGTTTTATATTGGAAGCATTTAATTCCAGCAGAAGTGTACTTGCGTTTTTATTTTTCATGTTTTTTCTTTCTAGTCATTTGAAACCAGCACAAAATGAAAATTCACCCTGTTTATTTTCCAAACGCATGTGGTAGATCTTCTTGTAAACAATTAATCTGCGCATATCTGTCTTTTTGAAACTCGTAGGTCTGGTTTCACAGACAGGGCTTAGACTAAGCCAGGATTAGGCTGTAGTTCAAATAAGGACATTTAGGTCATTTTTATAGGTGTGCCTTAGAAAACATTACTGGTGTCTATCTTGAGATAAAACAAAGGCACAGATGTATATTATAAGATCAGTTAATGCAAGATTCTTTCAGTTGAAACAGCTCAGACTTGCATTTTAGTCCAAGCTTAAGCTTCATCTGTTAAACCGGAGGATAATGTTTAATTTAAATTCAAAACTAACCCTTTAGTGAAAACACCCGACGTGTCTCTGCGTAAACTTTTAAATGAACTTCATACATTTTTGTTCCTGCATAAAGCTCTGCAGTCATTAATTAGCAAGATCTAAATTTAGATAATTTCAGCTGAAACGACTGACATCTAACTGCTGTATTATCTCCTCTCTTCAGGTCTGTCAGTGACAGGCCGTTCCGGGGTCGTGGAGGTCCCAGAGGAGGGCGCGGAGGCCGGGGCAGAGGTGTTGGCAGGACTGACGGCTTTGACTCGCGCGGCAAACGCGAATTTGACAGACACAGCGGCAGCGACCGATCGTAAGTCATTTGCGTCCACACGGTAACTCTGATTGTAATGCCGCCCGTGTGACATATCAAAGCTAAGTGTTAATTTTTGTTTCAGCAGCCTGAAAGCAGAGGAAAAACGTGGAGGGAGTGGATCTCATAACTGGGGCACTGTTAAGGACGAGTTGAGGTCAGTGGAGCAACATCCACGTTGTCTGCCAAAGTCTTGAGAATGCAGAAGAATTTGATTGGACACAGACTGGTCAGTTGGTCATTTTGGTTCATTATTTTATGAAATTGGATACATTTCTTTCCTGTTACAGCGAGCTTGACCAGTCAAATGTCACCGAGGACACCCCTGAAGGAGAGGAGCACCCACCTGCTGACTCGGAGAACAAGTGTGTAGACTTCAGCTCTAAATTAGCACTGCACTGCTGAGTCATTGTTTGCCATTTGCTGCTGGTATAGAATTTAAAAAAATGTAGTGTGTTGCATTACGATTAGGGAGATAATGATATCAAAATCTCACAGTACGATAATATCTTGATATGATGTCCACAATGCTATATTTATTGCGAAATATAAAAAAAAATACAAACGAAGCGATGGAAAAAAAAAAAATTTGTGTGCATTTTAAAGTTAGATTAAGATAGAAATTAAGAGCTCCAACCTGTGTTCTTAACTAAGAAAACTTAAGTCAGAAAGTCGTACCTGAACTTTAAAGGGGACTCAACCCTCTTATTTGTGGTATACTGTCTCAGTCTAAATTACTTTCACACTGGTGTTTTAAGAAACCAAACTAATTAAAATATAATGATGATGATGATGATAATAATAATAATAATAACAATTTTATATTATTGTTATTCCTATGAAAGTAATAGCCATATATTGTAAAACAGTTGCACTGTAAAATAAATGAAAATAAAATAGGTATATTTTTGCTTTACAACTTGAGAGATATTTTGAATTAACGTTACCCATTTCAACCGCTAGTTCTCAGCAATTCATACTGCACTTTTAAGCTTTTATTTTGACGGAAACAACAGTAGAGGTTTTATTTTGACAAAATGCCAGCTTGAAAAAATGTCTCACTACAAATCTAGTGAAATGCTATAATCATCTGCCACGAAAACAAAGCATAACTGGTAGGTGTTGCGCTTCCAAACGTGAGCTAAACTCACAGCAAGTTCACTGCATTCACTGTGAACTGAGGTGTGGAAAACACAGGATCACAAGCTGATCAGCTGAATGAAGTGCATGAAGTTTGCTTTGAAACACACAGTGAAAACAGACTTGATGAAGAGATTGTGCTTTTGGTTTTAGTTCATTTGACAGATACTGTGCCAAAGCATAATGGCCCAAAACACAACTTTAAAGACTTTTTATATAGAAGTTTAAATGTTTTAAATATTTAAACCCCCCCGGAAGACCTATGTGACCATGACCATGATGATATCGAGACCGTTTTGCTATTGCAATACCACGATATTGATAATACCGTTACATCCCTAGTTAAGTTTGGTTTAAGAAAAGTGGCTCTATTAAAATCACAAGATGTTTACAATCTTAAATAGTTACTGAAGGGACAAGTACTTTTTTATTGATTAAATGAATTTTTTAATTAATTTTTATTTTCAGTTCTCTATGCAGCAGTTTTGGCTCAATTGTGATGTTGATGTTTCCACAGGGAGAATGAGGCTGAGGAGGTCAAAGAAGAAGGTCCCAAGGAAATGACTCTGGATGAATGGAAAGCCCAGCAGAATAAGGAAAGAGCCAAAGTGGAATTCAACATTCGTAAGGCCAACGAAGGAGCTGATTGGAAGAAAGGATACGTTCTGCACAAGTCCAAGGCTGAGGATGTAAGTAAAATGACAGCGTTTGAGCTTGTTGTGTCGTAGTTTCCCTACCATTCCCCAAGACAACCTATATATTTTTTAAACGTACTTGTAAGGAATCTGAGTGCTCTCCATTTAGTATTGCATTATTAATCTATAAACACAACCACGTTTTTTTCTTTAAAAACACACAAGTCTTCAGGCTGTTACATTTTCTTTACATTCATTGTCTCCTTTTGTTGCTTTAGTCCTTTTCATCCCATTTAATGAATTAATAGTTGTTTGGATGTTGAACTGAAGTCTCAATTTCATCGAAAAGGACAATATTATAACACATACATGTTCATGTCTTTCCTGCAGGCCTCTGGCGACGATGCCGCTGGGGATCACCACTTCCGCAAGCCAGCTAATGACATTACGTCCCAGCTGGAGATTAACTTTGGGGACCTGGGCCGCCCAGGACGTGGTCGTGGAGGTCCACGAGGTGGCAGAGGAGGCCGTGGAGCTACTGCTACCAGGCCACCTCGTGAGCGCAGGCCAGACAAGGTACAGTCTATTTGTACATTTTTGTATGCATATGTATTTGTACTAGGGCTGTCAAGGTTCCTTGATTCAGTTTGAGTAATAAATAAAAAATAAAAAAATCCTCGACTGCAGTTTGCCCTTGTGAAGTACCGACATAATCCCGCAATTGGCGCATTCTATGGACGAGAATCAATGAAACGCATTATTAGACTGTTTTCAAATGCTGCATGATATATTAAAACTGTTTAAAAATCATCATAAAGCATGATGCTATTGTGAATTCATAAATGCTATAATTCAGTTTAATCAGATTTATTAGTTAAATCATTTATGAAGTTCATCACAATTTCAAAATAAAAGTTCAAACCCCTTAGCATTTCTGTCATTAAAAAATGGATAAAATATAAAAGATTAAGTGGACATTTGAATTAAATGTTTAGTCAATATTAAACAAGGAGCAGATCCAGCTGTAAAGTGTAAAAACAATCGCGTGTCGTTGGCGCCCTCTGCAGTCATTTGTCGTAATATACATTCATTTTGTTATTACCACAAAAAAATTAATTATAGGTATCCGATTAATCGTCAGAATAATCGACCAATACTCAATTACCAAAATAATCGTTAGTGACTGCTCTAATTTGTACCACTGTGGAAGAGTTTGCACATCTGTCCATAGATGGATGTTGGTGTCACCATTTTTTCATATTTATGGAGTAACAGACACCTGAGTCGATTATGATTGCAGGCTGGTCATTAAAATTTGGCTGACTGTATTGTCGAAAAGATTGGAGTCAGTAAAAAAAAACGTAAGAAATTAATGATTTTATTTAGCAAGGACACATTAAATTAATCAAAAGTTACTGGAAATATTTGTGTTTTCAAAAAATGGCTGCTGAAAATTTGGGAATAAATTAATTTTTCAAAAATCGATCAGTTCAAATAGTTTCAAAATGAAAGTTTATGTTTGCATACTGTGTGTGTGTGTGTACACTTTGTATGTTATGTATATATTATACAAATATTGTATGTATTTGTAAACACTTGTATATAATTTATATTTATATAATTTTTTTTTTTACATATAAATCTAACATTTTTCCTTAATATATACATGTATGTGTGTGTATTTATAATATATACATAACAAATATGCACAGTACACACACACATAGTGTGCAAACATAAACTTTTATTTAAAAATGGATTAATTGCAACTAATCACTTTGCAGCCCTACTTAATTCTAGTAATATTTCTCAGTATTACTGATTTCACTGTGTCCTTAGGTCAATTAAATGCAGCACTTGTGAGCAAAACGAGAGTTGTTCAAAAACAAAACAAAAAACAAATCTTACAAAGATGTCACTGGCTGCTTGGGATAAAGTATTTAGTACATTAGTATTGCTAGATAATTCCAAAGAGGAACCATAACTCCTAAAGTTTTAGTTGTTTGACTTATATGGGCTGTTTTTCTTGTTTTTAGGCCGGTGGAGTGTCTGTCCCTAACGTGGACGACCCAGAGGCTTTCCCAGCCCTGGCTTAAGCTGCCCAGACGGCACGCTCTGCTCACCCAGGAGGATCACTCCTCCACGGGTCCTTGTCTACGAGGCTTGCATGCTAACGGATCCTTCAGCAGATGAAATGATGGAAGACTGTCATCCATGCCATTCACCCCTGAGGACTGATTTTACCTGTTTTAGAAAAAAAAAGATGGAAAATTATTAAAAAAAAAAAAAAAAAAAAAAAAAAAAAAAAGGACGGACTTCTTGCTATTCTGAAGCAAATTATTGGTCGAGGTTTTGTATTTAGTAATAAGGTAGCAGGGATGTTTTCATACAGTGTTTCTTTTATTGTTTTTCTTTTTTCTTTCGGAAATTATGCATTGTTCATGGATACTTTTTGTACTGCTGCTTGAAAATATGCATTTCCAAAAATAGGTGTGAAGAGCACACAAGTTTATCTTAAGGTGTCCCTTAGCTTGCTTGCTTTTTACACACAAGTGTCTCAAAACAAGGAACAAGGTCTACAAAGTAGTTTAGTCATTTGTAAAGGTTACTGCATCTTTAAGGGAAAGTACAGAGCATTTTTGGCTTTGCTTAATTGTTGACTTAAACCCTTTGGGTCCCTGAAAGCAGGCCTTAAAACAAAAACAGAATCATTGGATTAAATGTACAATTTGATTCATAATTTAATGCCAAGATGTAGTTCTGACGATTCAGTTGCACTCGCCACAAAAAGTGTCTTTTATCGAATGACCACTGTAAAGTTCAAAATGGTATGTTTATACCATTGACTATACCTTTGGTAACTCAGGATAGTATCATACTTGTTACGCAAAGTTCCAGTGTAAATACAAGCAAGTAAGTTTACACACCGCACTCCTGTTTACTGAAAAATGTGAGCCAAGTTATGGATAAATCCTGTTAGAAATGACGTTTTCTTTCTGCCCCACTGCTTTTGCAACAGCTTTACCGCATAACTGATCTGAAAGAAACACCATCCTGTTCAGTGTGGAACAGCTGAGTGCTATGATAATGTGTGAATTCCTACCCTGCTATTAGACCTCTGTCAATAATTAAAAGATGGTCGATTCATACAGAGTTGTTGTGTGGACTTTAACTTCAAAGATGAAACCGCTTTAAACTTGTACTTGTCTGAGATATTTGTTCTAATGCTGGTCAGTTACGTTTCTTTTGAGTTTCCAAAAACTAATAGTGATACTGGTCATCTGAGTAGTTTATTCTACGGTGTAGTAATGGTGTCTTTGCTTAGTAGTTATAATAATGTCCCAGTTGTTAACATTAGTCAATGCATTGGCTAATATGAACAACGAGCTGTTTTTTTTTTTTTTTTTTATTCTTCTTGGTTGGCTGACGAAATGCAATTGTTTAATGTCTCTTCATGTTAGTACATGGTGCGTTAATGTAAACATTTAAAGGAGAACTCCACTTCCAGAACAACAATTTACAAATAATTTACCCCCTAGTCATCCAAGATGTTCATGTCTTTCTGTCTTAAGTCGTAAAGAATTTATGGTTTTTGAGGAAAGCATTTCAGGATTTTTCTCCATACAGTGGACTTAATTGGTTCCCCCAATTTTGAACTTCCAAAATGTAGTTTAAATGCAGCTTCAAAAGGCTCTAAACGATCCCAGCCGAGGAAGAAGGGTCTTATCTAGTGAAACGATCGGTCATTTTTGTCGAAAAATAAAAATTTGTATACTTTTTAAGCACAAAAGCTTGTGTAGCACAGGCTCTGGGATGCACGTCCATGATGCTACGAATTGGTAATGGGTCGTTCTTGAACGTTTCTTTCATTTTGAACGAATCTTTAATGTGACTCAGGAAGAACGAGTCGTCTCGACGAGTGATTCGTTCAGTTGCGCATGCGCAACATTCTATTAGGTTCTGTACTGGAATTAGTTCACCTGTTTCGAGTCTTCGGGTTATTCGAGTCATTCGTTCATCTTATTACATTATAGTTTTGTCCTGTTTGTAGTGTGATCAACGTTTGTGTAAGCAGTAGATGTGTTAGGGAAGTAACATGTAACATTTTAATTATATTTTGCTAAAACTAATGAAATGACAAAAAGATTTGTTCATTTTGCTGAACAAGACTCAAAGGTCCGAGTTGGTAAAATGATCCGAACTTCCCATCACTTCTACGAATCACATGTAAGTTCATCCTCTGTGTACTGTGTATGGTGGAAAAACTCCATCTTATTTTCTCCTACAGCTTGAGAGGAGGACATTGTTGTACCTTTTTGTTTATAAACAACGTTTACAAACTTACTTGCACTTTCTTAGTCTTTGTACATTCGCGTTGTAAACACTGGCTCTGTAGTTCCGCCTACGTTCCGTATGACCTTTCTACGTGATTCAATACGTAGCATTGTGAACATGCATCCCAGAGCCTGTGCTACAAAAACGTTTGTGCTTAAAAAGTATAAAAAAAAATTATTTTCCAAAAAAAATGAGAGATTGTTTCACTAGTTAAGACTCTTCTTCCTTGGCTGGGATCGTTTAGAGCCAGTTGAAGCTGCATTTAAACTACATTTTGGAAGTTCAAAATCGGGGCACCAATGAAGTCCATTATATGGTGAAAAATCCTGAAATGTTTTCCTCAAAAAACATATTTTAACAAGGGGGTGAGTTAATTATTCGTGAATTGTTCTGAAAGTGGAGTTCTCCTTTAAGTTTAGATTTTAAAAATGTTACATTTTGAAATTAACATTAATGCTGTTGAAATATTATTCAGTGGTCATGTTAACAAATTGGGAGTATTGTATGAGGATAACACTTTACGTTAAGGTGTCATTTAACATTAGTTAATGTACTAACTAACATGAATGAACAATACATTTTTTGCACTATTTATTAATGTTAGTTCATAAAAATATAGTCGATCGTTATTTATTCTTGGTAGTGCACAATGCATTAACTAATGGTAATAAACAACTTCAACAGTGCATTTCAATAATGCATTAGTAAATGCTGAAATAACCAATAAAGGGCACATATTATGTCCCTTTTTACAAGATGTAATATAAGTCTCAGGTGTCCCCAGAATGTATCTGTGAAGTTTCAGCTCAGAATATCATTTATTATAATATTTCGAAAATGCCTGTTTTGAGTGGAAGCAGAAACGCTGTTTACATGCATGTCTCTAATTCCATGAACTAATTCCAGCACAGAACCTAATAGGATGTTGCGCCTGCACGACTGAACGAATCACTCCCCGAGTCACATTAAAGATTTGTTCAAAATGAACGAATCGTTCAAGAACGACCCATCACTACCTTCTACAGAACAGGGCTACCTTACAGTTGGTTCCTCAGATACTTGGCCAAAAAAAAACAACAACATCTGTTTGGTTTTTATTATCATGATTATCATGTCTATCATTATCATGATTTAAAGCCATGTCAGTTTGAACTTCTGACCTTTCTGACCTTAAATGATGAGCGCCGCCAGTATGAATTCTAACTTCCGATTGGATGCTGTTCGCTTCCGGTCTCCACCTGTTTTTAATGTAGCTAACGTCGGCAGTGTCATGTCATCTACACACTCATTAAACTTTGAGGAGTGATGCACTGACAAATGACGGTCATTTCGACATTGCAAAGTGATGGTGCTATGTAGCCATGTGTGTTAAAATTTTTTAAATAGGTTTAACTAGAAACGCTGGAGACTGGAAATGCAAAGCATCACATGGCATGTGAATACTAAACTTTTCTTTAAGTTTTATCCACTGATCTACATATAATGTGGTTTTATCTAGTGTTCTCACGACGTGTTATCAGTCGGCCATATTAGCGGTACTGAACATAAACAGTGCCACTGGACCAAACGAAACTCAAATGTTTTGCTGTTTATTGCTGCTGAAAATGGTCAGTTATTATTATTATTTTTAGCTGTACTAAGTCTAACATTTAGACTGAGTTACTATAGTTATAACATAAGTTATAACAAATCAAGGAGAAGAGTGCAAAAAACTGAGGAACAAAAGGTGTTTGTGGTTTGGTCAAATTGAATCAGGATTTCCAGGGCAAGAATCTTGACAACATTCGTGTTTGTTCTTATAATTTCCGGTCAGGTAGGTGAAATATTAGGGTAATATCTTACTTATTATTAATATCTGTGGTATGTATCTTTACAACTTATTAACTTTAGTTTGTCAAAATACTGTGCCCTGCTTACAAAGTCCTCCTTTACATGATTTAGCAGCTTCCACACGTTTTGTCCATGGTTTAGACAACATAAATTAGCAGAACAACATATTCAGTAGTACATTTATTATGCAATGATGTTTACATTCGATTATCTCCAATATGGCCAAGCATCTGGGTAACTGATCAAAAACCCGTTCTTGTGCTTAAACTGTCAAATACACGCAAGTTTATGTTAAAAACACACGAGTTACAAAACCAGTTGGTTGTGTCTGTGAAGGTAAACAGCTGGGAGAGAAAAAGCAGCGTAATATACAGTATACCTATACTGCTGTCTGTTTTGCAAAAGCATTTGGCAGCATTTCTGTGTGCTGTTGTGGGGCATTCACATTTCCTTTAGAAGATGTTGAAATCTAGTTTTTTATTGAGGTTTAGTTTGTGCAATACACAGAAACAACTCTTTATGGCTGACCGGTAAAATGTCAATTTATAGACCAAATTCATGTGTTGACTTCTTTCCACAGACTAATTTACTATTTAAGTTGTAGTGACAGTCAACCACACAAATATGCAAAAAAGAGAATATATTTTATTTTTTCCTCAACACTTAAACTAAGGTTTACATGCAAATAAACACTTCACGTTAGGACAGTATTCAGCTGAGCTGATGAAAAACTGATGTGATGAATGTATTTGTGTCAAACATCATGCATTAGAGTAGATATGAGTCCTGAGTCTGCCTTGATATTGAAAATTGTGCAATTTTATCTTGATTGTATTGTGAAAGTTGAAAAGTTACAGTGTTAGTGTTGGACAGCTGCTGAGTGTTTTAGTAGAAAGAACCAAAGTCCGTAGAATATGGTCTTTTCAAGTTACATTCGTTAAAGATATAATTCACCCAAACCTGAAAATTCTGTTACTAATTACTCACCCTTATGTCGTTCCAAACCCATAAGACCTTCATTCGTCTTCGAAACACAAATTAAGATATTTTTGATGAAATTAAAGAGCTTTCTGACCCTGCATAGGCAGAAATGCAACTAACACATTCAAGGCCAAGAAAAGTAGTAAGGATGTACATAAGAGAGGATAATAACAGAATTTTCATTTTTGGGTGAACTATCCCTTTAAGTATCCGTCCTCTTGATGGGTTGTTATCAGTCTGTTAGTAGCTGAGGCATGCCTGAAAAACCAACCTTGTTTTTGTTTAAACCTTCTGGCACTATTTAAGCTTTTTAGAGTTGGCATGAAATTAAAATTCAGCTATTTTCTATGTACATGTTATTTATCTCATTGTGAACGTTCATCCGTACATTGTTCTTGTTTTTTTTTTTTTTTACCTTAATTTTTTTATTAAAATATATTTCTATCTTCTGGTGAAGCATCAGACTTCTATCCTCGACGTCTCCAAACATTTGGTCCGCTTAAACCAACCCTTTACTTAAAATCAACTGCAAGCTCGCATTCAGATCTGCTTTCATCCAATCAACAACAGACAGATACAAACAGGTGCCCAGGTATGGCTGGGATTCAGAAATGTTTGAAAATGTTTGTCCTTCTAAGTGACAAAGTACTTTTAGGATGTCCATGGTCATTTTTCAGCATCCATAGTACAGTCACACTCAGTCAAGTCAAATTTTAATGCTTCTTGAAATCACGTGCAATCCAGAAATTCGCTGCAGTCTATTTTCACTACATCTAGCGTCAGTTTCCCTCCACTTAAAACCAGGGGCTCCAGGAAAGGGCTGTGAGTGCTTGGGAAGAATTCAAATTCGTCCAAACCCGTCTCTTCTTCTTCATCTTCCTCTTCTCCTCCACTTATTGCACCATGAGTGGAAATGTAGTCCTCTGTGATGTCTGTGATCCTGGTGATCTGGGTGGCGTCAGAGGAGCTGGACTCCTGAGAGAAACTTTTGATGTAGGCGCAGATGGGGGGATAGGAAACTTCCTCCACCTCCACGTTATCGGGCTCCTCATTCACGCTGGAGTCACATTGGTCTAGGTAGAATTTAATTTCACTCTGTGTGGGAAGGGAAACAGGTGTGTGTTGGTTAAGGAATTGCATTTATAATTGCATAAATCCAATTAAATTTTTAAACAAAATTAGAATAGTGCAATAGGTTTGGGCGAATTTGAAATAATGTCATGTCATTCCAAACCCATATGGTTTCTTTGTTCTGTGGAACACAAAAAAATGCACTTGCATATAAAAGACACATTCTACTTGACATTCTAAAGCAAATTTTTCTGTATTGCTTTTATACAACAGTTCAATAAACATGTTAATATTGGGTAACTTACATTTTGGTTACAAAATACAAACGTTGCTGTTTTGAAGACAGTTACAACAAAATGGATTTACTCACCCTCAAGGCCTCCTAGGTGTATTTGTCTGAAAGAAGAAAGTCATATACACCTAGGATGCTTTGAGGGTGAGTAAGTCATGGGGTAATTTTCATTTTTGTGTAAACTATCCCTATGATTCAATAGCTCACTCACAATGTAAGTCAATGCACGTAAATATAGTGATGTAACCTGAAGAAAAATCCACTAAAAAATTCCCACCAAAGAATACAAAGAATGAAAAGTTAATATTGTACTTTATATCAGGGGCCAGTTGCAAAAACAAAGCCATTAAGTTAAACATTTGGGTTGGTCACACAAAATCTCTCATTCCATTCACTTCCATTTGTATGTAAGAGAATACCAGAGACTGGAAACACAAGCTCATGCCAAGAGGTTTTGCATTTCAAAGCACTTCAAAGTACAGGTTAGGTGATCTCTGACCTGCAATTTGGAATCATGTGTGACCAATAGAATATCGATACATCATAGCAAGAGCTCTTAAAAGAACAAGCGTTAAAGCTGCAGTTTTGTTTGGATTTATAACTATTTGTTATGTTAAATTTACGTTTTCAAAAAAGTGTCTGAAGAAATGTAATGTAGTCTAGTGTGACCAACCCTTAAAAATATGTCTTAAATTGAATTTTACCAACTAGCAATTAGCTAAGGGGTAATCAGTCTTACCAACTTGTAAGACTAGTCTAGGAAGTTTATGCAGCTGACGCCCAGTCAATCAAACTGAAGCACTAGAATTGCTAAATACATGTAAATTAGATTATTAAGCTGCAGTTTGAGGGGATGATTTTCATTTTTCTGCATTCCTCATGTTTCACAGAAGAAAGTCTTACTGGATGAGTAAATGATGATATCATTTTCATGATATTTCATTTTTGGTGAACTATCCCCTTCACCCAGATGCTAAAGCCTGTCTATGATGCTCATAAATGCAGTTAGGTGGCCTATTTGTTTTGAAAATACCAAGCATGTGATCAGCTAGAGATAAAAACAGGAAAATCTGACCATCCCCTAAGTCATGCCCATGACACTTTATATTAAAAAAATTAATATTTTATCACATTAAACTACATCTCTTATATTGTAATAATACATACTGTTGTCCTATAAATAATTATGATAAAATATAATATAATAGTATAGTATAGTACTAATAGAATTATTATTATTCAAGTATGTATCAAAAGTTCCAAAACCTAAAACTAACTTTTTGCCACACCTGCCAACGGCTGGTGACGTGATAAAATTTACCAGCCAAAAATTTTTTTTTTACTGGCCATCAAACTCTTTTTGCAAAAACATGCAGTTTTTACTACTACAATGACTAAACATATTTACAATGTTTTTAATTTGTCCTGACTCTGGTGTCTCTATGCATTTTTCCCTCAATTTTACCTATTAATGATAGCCATTCAACATTACAGTATAATTAAAAGCTATTATTTCTTATTTTTAAGGTTTTCAGGAAATATATAACAACTTTTAATTTAAGTGATTCTAAAACAATATTGACAAACTATAAATTGTATATGCATAAACTGTACAGATTAATCTTTATTCAAGCTTCAAAGTTAATCAGCGACTAGAGCAGTCGAGTGATGATTTCTCTTTTCGTCTTTTGTTCTTTGATTTACACCAATGACAGACAGCATGTTAGGTTTCACTTTAAAAGCAGCGTGGTCTCTTTAAAACCTGATGCGCATGACGTGGATCTGGCACATATCCGATTTTCTCCAAACTCTTTACGCTCATTTAATACTTTATAACTCATTTAAGAATATGTTTATGATGTAACTCGGCAAAACTGTGTATTTTGATGTAACTGTGTGTTTTCGTCCGTTGAAGCGCTACTGGTGTGCTGTCTGAAGCGGCTCAGTGTATGCGTACAGCCGAACACGCAGCCTTTCAAAGTATACTTCACTGCACCGTTTAGGCAGCGTGTTGCCACACTCTCGGGTTAATGCAGAATAAAGAATGGAGAAGTTAATCTTCTGAAATGAAGCAGCAATATCTTCTCAGTTAAAAGTTACTAGTACTGTGTCTAGGGACAAGCTGGTTATCACACTGCTCTGACCTTATCTGACCTGGCTGTTGTTTTTTCAACACATTGCATTGTTATATTTCTTAAAAGTTTTACCCGCCAACTGGCGACTGACACTGTTACATATACACGCCAACACCATTTTTTTTTCTCGCATTTGCCACTTATTAATGATTTTGAAATAAATCTCTTCTGCTCACCAAGGCTGGATTTATTTATTAAAAATAAAGTTCCAAAATGCAGATTTTGACTCTAACACAGCTAGCATTTTCAGTGAATTGAAACTGAAAACACAGTACTGTTACAACAGACATGTAGCACGATAAAGCAATCTCAAATTCTCACCACCATTCAAAAAAAAGTAACACCTTTCAACACTTGCATTTGGGCTTTGAACCATTTGAAACCATTTAACTGTCCTGCAGATGGCGCTGCAAACTCGTACAGCGCTCTTAGAACCATTCCATCTATGATGTGTTAGAAAAAATAACCTCTTCACAGTTTTAGTTAATTACTTAAGGCCATTTCACAATTTCAGTCATCATGCATTTGCATGTATGCATCATTTTTATTACTAATCTGCATGATTCACGTGGGTCATGATTTTAGGCCAAAATTAATTCTGGATTAATATGAAAGAATTGCATCCCTGAAACACAGTGTGTGTGGGCAATTCCATACATTTACCTGGTCATCAGTGTACGTCTTTGCACATTTGCTGTTTGCTGGATCTGGAATAATAGGCAGTAGACACTGGCAACACCATAAGAACCTATCAAGCAGAACAGACATGGTAGTGTTTTAAATCACAAAAACAGGCCTTTTTTCTGTAGAATTTAAAGCATTCTGCTGATTCTAACCTTTTCTGGACAGAGGTGAACTGACAGAGGCACAGGAGGATTAGACAGCCCAAAAGTACTGCTCCACCAGCCAGAATGACAAGGGACAGCATTCTCTCAGCTGAAAGAGGACGACATAGGTTAGGGCTGCACGATAATGACAAAAATCATAATTGTCGATGATTCCCTTGAAATTGTAATTGCGATTATTAATTATAATGATCACAATTTACATTTAATGATATTTTGAATAGTTTTATATCATTGTTTAAAGCAACTGTATTCCACATTTTTATATAAAGTTTCTTCTTTAAATATTAAAAAAAAATAAAATTAAAAAAATAAAACAATGAGGAAAAAACTTGTAGGAAAAATACCCCCCCCCCTCTCTCTCTTACACACACACACACACAGGTTTGTTTTTGTGAATTGTGGGGACTTTCCATAGACTTCCATAGATTTTATACTGACCAAACGATATTGTCTATCCCCTAACCCAACCCTAACCCTAAACCTAGCACACAGAAAACATGTTTGCATCGTTACACTTTCGGATAAACATCATTTACTATTTTTAATAATTTTTTAATATTGTGGGGACCGCAGGCTGGTCCCCACAATGTCAAAAATTTCAGGTTTTACTATCCTTGTGGGGACATTTGGTCCCCACAATGTAGCAAAAACAAGTACACACACACACATCTTCATCAAGAAAGCATAATAATGTAAGTGGAAATTGTTTTTTTTGTAATTGTGCCTTTGAACGATTACATAATTGTGGCATCTGTAATTGTAATCACGATTAGAAATTTGATTAATTGTGCAGCCCTAACATACTAAGACTGTATTTAGTGTTATACATAAGTGTTTTAGTATAAGTGTTTTACATGAATACATACAGTCTGATGGTGTGCAGAATGGGAGATCACTTCCTCTGGGTCCCTCCCCAGCATCAGTCCAGGCAGTGACCCATAGATTGTAACACTGTCCTGGTGACAGTCCACTGATGACATACTGTGTCTCTGGATGGTCTACACCTGCAGCCAAAGTGTAGCACCACATTAGAAAACTTTAATATCACAGTTTAACTATAATAATTGATAAACACCCCAAGCAAGTAGCAGTCTGTTCTGTGTTTGCTTAATAAAAGAAATCTTGGGAGCCAAAAGTAAATACTGTATCAGTGTAAACATGTATCCACCAATTAAAGGAGAAGTCCACTTTCAAAACAAAGATTCACATATAATGTACTTACCCCATTGTCATCCAAGATGTTCATGTCTTTCTTTCTTCAGTCGTGAAGAAATTATGTTTTTTGAGGAAAAAATTTCAGCATTTTCTTCCAGAATGCAGTTTAATTGCGGCTTCAAACGATCCCAAATGCGGTTGTAAACAATCCCAGCCTGAGAAAGAAGGGTCTTATCTAGCGTAACAATCAGTTATTTTCATAAAAAATAGTACAATTTATTTACTTCTTAATGTCGAACGCTGATCTTGTCTCACTCTGCCTAAACTGTTTTTGTTCTGGGAAAAACTCATCTCATGTTCTCCCTCAACTTCAAAATCGTTGTTGCTGTTTTACCTTTTTTGTTAAGGGTGTTTGATCTTCTTTGCATGTTCACTTTGCAAAGACTGTGTCGGAACTTCTGCAGAGATGTAGGATGATTTTGAAATGATTTTTGAAGTTGAGGGAGAAAATACTATTGGAGTTTTTCGACATACCCTAACTGTCTTGAGCCATAATACACAGAGTTCAACGAGAGCAAGGCAGGACGAGCGTTTGAGAATAAAAATATTTAAATTGTTTTTTTTTTTTCTTTATGAAAATAACCCTCGTTTCGCTAGAAAAGACCCTTCTTCCTCGGCTGGGATCCTTTACAACCGCATTGGGATCGTCTGAAGTGGCATTTAAACTGCATTTTGGAAGTTCAAACTCGGGGCACCATAGCAGTCCATTATATGAAGAAAATCCTGAAATGTTTTCCTCAAAAAACATAATTTCTTTACAACTGAAGAAAGAAAGACATGAACATCTTGGATGACAGTGGGTGAGTACATTATATGTGAATCTTTGTTTTGGAAGTGGAGTTCTCCTTTAATGCTTGTTTAACTGCCTTAAAATAAGCCTTACTGAAATTGTGAATATCTCCCTTCAACTTGTCCATCAAGTAAACAGTGTATTTTTTCAAACAGCCTCTTCTTTTCTTGGGAGGGATTTTGGACCATGTCACGTTCATGCTCTCGCTCGTCTTCCAGCCAAGCTGAGGAACTGGACCCTGTTCTGGGACTGTGAATTCCAAGATACCGTGATTACGATAGGTAGTGTCATGCATTTTTATTAATGTTCTCACCAGGGCTACATTTATTTTATTAAAAATAAAGTAAAATAATAGTAATATTTCTGATACATTTCTATGCATATTTCTCTTTTCTATTTTAATATATTTTAAAATGTAATTTATTCCTGTGATGGAAAAAAAGCTTAATTTTCAGTAGCCATTACATCAGTCTTCAGTGTCACATGATCCTTCAGAAATCCTTCTAATATGCTGATTTGGTGCTCAGGAAACACTTCTAATTATTATCATTATCATTATACAGCTGTTTAATATTTTTGTGGTAACCATTATTTTTCTCAAGATTCATTGCTGCATCAAAAATTTCAAATATACCTAGCTGAAAATAAATAAAGAAACACATTTTACTCACTGCAAACCTTTGAATGGTAGTGTGCATATATGCAGAGCTGAGGTCAAAAGTTTACATACACCTTGCAGAATCTGCAAAATGTTCATACAAAATCATACAAAATGCATGTTGTTTTTTTTATTTAGTACTAACCTGAATAACATATTTCACATTAAAAAAAATAGTTGAATTTATAAAAAAGACCCGTTCAAAAGTTTATATACTCTTGATTCTTAATACTCTGTACCTTTTCTTCTTTTTTTTTTTAGTGATAGTTGTTCATGAGTCTCTTGTTTGTCCTGAACAGTTGAACTGCCCACTGTTCAGGTCCCACAAATTCTTTGGGTTTTTAGCATTTTTATGTATTTGAACCCTTTCCAACAATTACTGTATGATTTTGAGATCTGTCTTTTCACACTGAGGACAACTGAGTGACTAATATGCAACTATTAAAAAACGTTCAAATGCTCACTGATGCTTCAGAAGGAAAAATGATGCATTAAGAGCCAGGGGTGTAAACTTTTGAACAGAATAAAGATGTGTACATTTTTCTTATGTTGCCATATTTTCTCATTTAGTACTGCCCTTCAGAAACTACAGAAGATACTTATGTTTCTCAAAACACAAAATAAATTAAATTAAACCAATCAGAAAGTTTTCACCCCCCAGTGCATTGTTTTTTCTTTCTGGAGCGTCAGTAACTGTTTGAACCTTCTGCAATAGTTGCATATGAGTCCCTCAGTTGTCATCATTGTGAAAAGATGGATCTCAAAATCATACATTCATTGTTGAAAAGGGTTCAAAAACACAAAAATGCTGAAAAACCAAAGAATTTGTGGGATGTGAAGGAACTTTTTTGGAGAACTGCGGGGAGTTTTAACTGTTCAGGACAAACAAGAACCTCATGAACAATTACCACTAAACAAAACAAAACACAGTGGATCATTCAGGTAACAACACAGTATTAAGTATCAAGCGTATGTCAAATTTTGAATATTGTTTTCTCTTGTGGACTATATGTAAACATCTTTTATGTAAATTTTTTTATTCAGATCAGTACTAAATCAAAAATAACATGCATTTTGTATGATCCCTCTTATTTTTTCGAAAAATAATTAACATTTTGCAGATTCTGCAAGGTGTATGTAAACTTTTGACCTCAAATGTATATATACTGATTTAACCTACTTCAATGAAGATTTACGCAGAACTAACCTGATTGCCTTGTGGCAAAGCCTGTAATGGATACCATTTTGGGACGAGATTGTCGCAGAGCAGTGACTGCACCCTGATAGCATTCTTGAGGCTGTAGACCTGAACAGACAACAGAATAAAAGGTACAAGAAGAGAGAGAGAGATACTACTTTTATGACAGTCTGGAAACCAAGCAACTAATTTTGTCTGGTTTTAACTCAAACCATCCAATCAAACCTGCCTGTAATGTGAACTTTGGCATCCACCACTTTAATCCACTGAATTCCCTCTATGTTTTCAACCGGATACCAATGCACCACATACTCAGTGGCAAACTTGGTCCAGGAGAGGGCAATGCTATGACTATTCAATGGCTGGTATGACAGGGAAACTGAAACCAGACCTGTGAATGCAAAAAGCATGGCTTAACTTTGCTATTTTAACCACATGCATTGACTTTTATTATTTTAAAATGGGTCTGAACCAGTTGTTTGGCTTAGGATTGCTAACACAGCACCTTTGTTAAAAAAAAAACAAAAAAACACAGGCTTACCTGGAACATGCAGCGGAATAAATTTGACAGGAGAATGGCCATCTGAGTTACTTGCGGACACTGACACAGAACAATTAGAACAGCATATGCTCTGATTTCTGCTGGGTGGAACTGCGATGAAAGAATTCATTCCCGTTTGCTCCCGAACACTTATATTATACCTCTGAATTTTCCCCTTAGCATCTGATATATTCAGTTCCTAAAACATAATGAACACGAATATTAAGGCACTCTTTATTACGCAGATGCATCTAACCAAAATCTGTGACAGAGTCAGCCATTAATGACACAAACATGACTCTAAAAAAGAGAATTCTCAAATCCATCATTTCCCCTAAGCCCCTACTCAGTTTTTGTAAACTGAAACTGAGTGTCGACTAACTTTTGGTTTCAGACTAACAATGTGTTTGGGAGATGCAATTCACGCAAGCAAACCATCGTCTAGTGGTGGTTTGACCTTTAAGGGCCTGTGTGAAAAGTGAAGTACAGGGGGAGGGGATCGTGTAGCGACCTGTCCGTAGCATGTACACCGCTAAATAAAACATAATTGTGGTCAGTAAAGTGTTACGTGCCTTCCAAAATATGCGGAAACACTTGCTGTTAGGTTGTGGGGGTTTCGGTTCTTGAAGGTACCAGACATCAAGCGCCTTATCAGGAGCTAAAGAGAGAAAGAAGAATAAAAACAGTTCCGTTCAGTCACTTTCTTTTTCTTTCAATTGGCGTGTAAATTGTAAAATGTTGATTATCAATATACTGTGGGGTGTTTTTCTCTAAAATAATCCCCACAGTTTTTTTTTTTCTAAGTTACACCACAAGTTGCTGATTGTGAAATTTGAAAGTCTTTTCTGTGATCCCGTCTTAAGTAGGTTAAGTAACAGATGATCAAATGTGTATTTAATCGGTCACCGCTCAAGTTTGCTTTAGCTATTTTTGCCCATTATCTCAAGCACCTGAGGCACGCTGACAAAGAAGTGACTATTCTACGTCAGTACAGTCAACTTATCTAACACCATCATAATTCTGAAGTACTCTTTCCAGAACATGCAGAACTACCTACATTCATTTGATCCCTCTCACCCTTCTGATGACTTTAAAAGAGGTATACAGCTCACAATAACTACACAAGAAAACCGCCTTCAAAATTTTGTCATTTTGTAATCCTCCCTGGGCCCTAGACCACAAAACCAGTCATAAGGGTCAATTTTTTGAAACTGAAATTTATACATCATCTGAAATAAACAAATAAGCCTTCCATTGATGTATGATTTGATCATAAGACCATATTTGGCAGAGATAAAATCTCAGGGTGCAAAAAAATCTAAACATTGAGAAAATCACCTTTAAAGTTCTTAGCAATGCATATCACTAATCAAAAATTAAGTTTTGATATATTTACATTAGGAAATTTACAGAATATTTCATGGAACATGATCTTTACTAAAGATTTTTGGCATAAAAGAAAAATTGACCATTTTGACCCTGGCCATTTCTACAAATATACCCGTGCTACTTATGACTGGTTTTGTGGTCCAGGGTCACATATATTTTGTAACTTACCTTCTTCTTTGGTTTTTGCTTTCTTTGGTTGACTCCAGTCACTCCACAGACCTACTTTCTGGTTTATTTTCCTCCTGATCTGGAACGTGTATGTACTATCTGGCTGCAGTGAGGATATGTTCAATCTGCTCTTAGCATTAATCTGTGGAGACAACATAATATAATGCGTTAATGTAATATCTTAACTAAGAAGATTTCTCTGGATTTCTGTTAAAATGTCTGTCAAGAACACAGAGACTATATTTAAAGGAATTCTATTATATTTAAAGGAATTCCTCCTTTAGTAAAATAAAAAGAGAATATGAAAAATGCGAGCATCTGTTTTCCATAAAACAACAATAGATGGAGTTTTAAAAAGTTGTGCTGCTTAATATTTTTTATGGAAACTGTGATATATTTTTCAGGATTCTTTGATGAATCAAAAGTTTAAATGAGCACAATTTGTTTGCTGTTCTTTATACATATGACCAATAATAATAATACATAATAATAATAATAATAATACACAAGTAGCCGTGCACGGCTGTGATTCGTCCGTAGGCATGAGAACACACACACTGTTTCCCAATACTAAATACTATTATTTATACAAAATATTATTCATTTAATAATGATATTTAATAAACAACAACAGCCAACATAAAAGTTGCTAGGCAATTCAATCAAAAGTGCATAGCGCTCTGATATACAGCATTGAAGTTTCACAAAATATAACGTGATGAGATTTTCCCCTGAGTCAAAACTATTTACTCTGGAACAAATAATATATTAATGAGACCAAAAACTGCCTGTTAGATTTACCCAAAGCGATTTATATCTTATGTTTAACCACTATAGAGACATCAGAGCCAGTGGAAAATGACACAAAGTCTGGCTGAGGTGAGGTGCTCTTGGCAGGTTCATGAGCATCGAATGGCCTCTGACACCCCGGGGCTCACACCTCCGAAAACATCAAAGCACATTTTCAAAACAGATGTAATCTTTATTAACAAGCTGCATATTTGAAGTCTAGAACTTCTACAACTCTGGGCAAAAACAGTGGGCGTCAGCCATGACCCTCACTTTGAGAAACACTACAAGCAAAACAAACTGTGAAATGGTTGGACTTCCGATATCACTAGAATATCGCACTCATCTCAGCCAATCAGATTCGAGGATCAGAAAGAACTGTTGTATAAATTTGTATATCTTCATTCACAGTCAAATACAGCATGGTATCTATGAATGAATCACACACTGTTTGATGTCACGGATGTCAAACGGCGTTCAGAATTTCCCCGTTTGTGTTCCAAGGAGATGAAAGTGAGTAAATAATGCCAAATGTTAATTGCGTTTGAACTATCCCTTTAAGCACGCCATAGCATCACCAGTGGAAAGCATCTTTAGGTTTAAAATCAACAAGACCATCTCTGGATCTCCAAACATATTTCTTCAAAGCTGGCTGTCCTGTACTGTATGGAATAGTTTCTGAAACTAATTTCATTGATAAAGGCACATCAAGACATTCATTGTGGGAAGAGCAACAGTCAGCGGTTCAGTTTCCTAACTATAAGGATGGTGAAAAACCCCTTTCTTGACGTTTCTTATTCCAGGTTTGAGTCATCAAGGAGGGCTTGCGGTTTGACGACCAAACTAATCTGTGAGGTTTTGTGGGTTTTGTCTGTGTCATCATGAATCGACTTGCAACTCTGCATTTTTATTTATCAGCCTTACCAAGATAGATGACTGATAGGTCTGCAAGTACAGAAAAGTGGCTTTGACTCCAAATACCACTTCAATGTGATTGTAACTGAAAATGTAGAACAATTAAACCACATTTTAGAATCAGAAGCTTTTACCTGGTTGGTGTTCCAAATGCCATTTCCTGAGCTGTACTGGATTTCAACCAAGTTCATGCTATGATTGTCTGTGTGTAGGTTGCACCATCGGGAGGAGCAGCTCACTTCACTGATGTTAGGCATTGAGGGTTTTGCTGTAAAGAAACAAACAAACAAAAAACAGAGAAGCAATGCATCATTTACAGTCCACACTAACTAAATGCACTCCAAATCTTTCTTTTAGATAAGATCTTTTGATGTAGTTGTCTTTAATTTAGTCAACAGGTGGGTTGGTGTAAAAACAACAAATTCTACAAATTGACCCAATTTTTATTCTTTGGAATCCCCCAGCCCACAACCACTTTTTGCGCAGGCACAACATGACGAAATGACAGGCAATAAAAGCTATACATCTTCCGTGTGGATCATTTGTTTCATAAACAAACCAACAATTTGTCTGAGAAAGATGAGAAACAGAAGCTTTTGTCTGAGTTTTACGTTCTTTAGTGCAGTGCCTCTTAACCAGAAAACTCCCAAGGGGGCCTCAATACAAGTTTTTATTTCGTTTGTTTTGTTTTGTTTTGTTTATTAAGAAAACTGCTTTAGTGTTTTGCAAGTACGCAAACAAAAATCTTATCCACACACTGTACTGCCGGATTTGATTTGCATCATGCAACATTTCTGCTTTTTGGTGTGGATAGAAAAACTACTTGTCATGCAATGATTTCGTTTTTTGACTTCTGCTATTCTTGTATTTAAAGAATTAAGATAAATCAATTCAGTAATCAATATTAAGCAGAACTTATCCTAAACAACTGAATGGTTTCACTCTATTGGTGTTTGAAATTATGAGTTTGAGTAATTCTTTACCTATATTGCTGAGGATGAAGGTGTGGGGGCCTGAGGTTTTTGAGCCCAGGCTATTAGAGACGTTGAGCGACACAACAAGCTGTGATATAGGGCTTTTGATAGGGAAGGTGGAGTGACAAACTCCTCTAGGATCCATAATACTCATATATTCAGGGTGCGGGTCACCGTGAACCCTGAAAAAGCATAGGGAAAATATCAAGTAACATAATTAATGAGATTTTTAATTGTGTCTCTGCTTTGGGCTGTATCATATGATCTGTAGACTCCTTGTAAAGCTGATTTGACCTGTTTTACTAACCGTATTTTACAGGTCGTGCTGATTATGGTACCTCTTCCTGTTGTCCAAATGCAACTGACATTGCCAGATTTCATTTTTTGAATGCAGGTCAGATTTTGTGGAACATCTGGAGGGTCTGAAAAGAAAAAGCACATGACTGTCATGCATGAAATTTCACTTCTAAGTTTCAGAGTCTCCACCCGTGCCAAAAGGTGGAACAGATCATACTCGTCAGCTTTTACCACTAATTTTGTTACGAGCATTCTTCGCTGCACATTTTCTCTGCACATAATTTGTCACAAAGAATAGGTGTCTTTATTTTGCATGTCTAAAAGACATATCTCTAGCAAAGTTGAATAATGTAGCATGATATAGCGCAGGGTTACCACACCTTTGGACCAGTGATCCCCCAAGACTTTTCCAATTGTTTAAGATTAACATAATGCAGTTATATAAAGACTGCATTTCAGAACTAAAAAAAAATTGGGAACCCTGATATAAAGAGATGTTGTAGAAATTTACAAGCTTACATCCTGGTTTGATGTCAATTCCACATGGTTCTGTGTTCCCCTTACACTTGCAGCTGTAGATGCTCAGATCTGTTATATTCTCAACGTCCACCGACATCTCTTTTGGGGAATTGGAGGGTTCTTGTTTAATTAGTGTCGTGTTCAGAAAAGCCTGCTTGATGCATTGCTCGGTAAAGTTGCAGGAGAAGGTGAATTTGGATCCTAAGAGGACTTCTTCTCCTTTGCTTGACTTTGCAGTGCACACAGTTCCTGCAAGAAGTATAAATAAATATAAAAAGAGTATGCAACAAAAAATGTTATCATGGGAAACACAGTATATTTACAACAGAGTTGTAACCATTCCTCCGTACTCCCAATAGTCATAACAGTCAATCATTGAGTGTTTATAAATGATTAATTATTAATTTTGTCCACCATAATTCTATAAATAGAATGTTTACATCCCCAAGTGTTGTACACTACAGTCAAATGTTTTTTTTTAAGATTTGTAATGTTTTACAAAGAAGTGCTCACTCTGCGTTTATTTGATCCAAGCACAGCAAAATTTGATAAACTTAAAGCATCCTTGTTAAATACAAGTATTAATTTCTATACCCCCCCCTTTAATCACAGGAATAAATTACATTTTAATAAATATTCAAATAGAAAGCAGTTATTTTAAATGATAATAATATTTCACAATATTACTGCTTTTACTGTATTTTGGATCAAATAAACGCAGGCTTGGTGAGCAGAAGAGACTTCTTTAAAAAATATTTTAAACATTAAAAATCAAAAAACATTAAAAGTCTTGCTGTTCAAAAACTTTTGACTGCTAGTTTATATTAACTAAATTAAAACTATGATAAATTCAAATACAAATTTGAATGCATAAGCCAAATGTTCCAAACAAATGTAGCCTGTCTAATTTCAAATCCACGTTCTCAGGCTGTTCTAAAAAACATGTTTAGATCTCAAGTGCTGGTGTTTCTTAAACTACAGACAGTTTTGGTCTTTAAGACTCTTTTAGTCATGTATTTTATTTGTGCAATATTATTATCCAACAGTCAATAAGCAAACATCACAACAATATAAGCCACAGTATAATTTCCACCACATTATCAAATGATGTCATTTTTTATTTAATATAACATTCTATGCTAGAAACGAAAATGATCTGGCTGAGCCTAATTTATAGCTAGCATTAAATAATATTAACAAAAATGTATTTTCACGTCGCCGCCATAATAAAGTTTACAAGACCTTGAAATAACGAGAAAAGGTGGTTTGTCGAAATTAAAGTCAAATCCTAGCTCATAAAATTGCCCGAATAAATTGAAAATAAACATGTCATACCTCCATGTGCACCTGTAGCCAAGATGAAGCACAAGACGACGAGGACCGACCACGTACATTCAGAAGACATCGAGCTCAGTGCTGAAGATCACACAAACTCACAAGACCCACTGTGGATAACCATAAATGAGATTTTAAGCGTTGCCTTCCCATTTTACTTCCTTATTGACCAATTCACCTCACTCTTTTATCATTAAGACGTGTTCTACATTAGACAAATATGTGTAGCTCAGCAGTATACACGTATTGTATTACAACAGTAGGGCGTTTGTCACGACGCGTCAATGTCGCGTAGTTTTGAGACTTGAATTCCAGAACGGTTCATCGGTTAAGATAACACTTCAAATACTTTTCAAGACTTGGTGGTATATAACATAGCTGTATACTCACCCCTGCCCATGGGACAGACCTGTTCGGTTTGGTCATTTGTGCTGATTGTGGGTTTTAATGTGGCAGTAGAGCCGTCAGGCGCATCTCCTCCCTTTTCTGTTGAAGAAGTGAGAGCGCGCAATGCCTTGTGTGATTTGCTTAAACACGAGTGAGTAATGAGCACTTATGACATCAGTACCCTCTACACTCAATATACTGTAGGATACTGTTAGTCAGGAATGTTTTTATTCATGTCTGTATTATTACGTACAGATGACAGTAAACAACGCTCGTTACTGTTACTGCAGTGTATTTTTAGGTTTGTGAAAACGTTATTAATTATAACTTGATTATTTAACACCATTGAATCAATGGAACATTTTTTGCTTTGAAACATTTCACTTAGAAGAATAAAAATAGAAAACCGTTGAATTGTTATTTATAAAATGTCAGTTTAAAAAAATTCTAATATAAACCTAAAGAGATGTTTTTAGATGGTCAGTTTAATACTTTATCCAATATATTAGCCTATATTATTATAGGAACAAAAATGTTCTGCATAATCAAAGTGCTGCTAAAGCATTGAAAATGTCCACCATCAGGGCAATAATTAAGAAGTTCCAATCCACTAAGTATGTTACAGATCTGCAAGGAAGAGGATGTGTGTCTATATCGTCCTAATGCACACTGAGAATGAGAGTTTGAGTGGCCAAAGACTCTCCAAGGATCACAGCTGGAGAATTGCAGAGATTACAAGTTTTTTTTTTTTTTTTTTTTTATTAAGAAAACAAGCAAGCAAATAATCTAAAACAACTAAAAATCTAAAGTAATGCTCTAAAAGAATGCTCGAAAAAGCAAGCTCCTAAATATTTAAGTAGGTAGAAAGTATATGTGACCCTGGACCACAAAACCAGTCTTAAATCCCTGGGGTTTATTTGTAGCAATAGCCAAAAATACATTGTATGGGTCAAAATTATAGATTTTTCTTTTATGGCAAAAATCATTAGGAAATTAAGTAAAGATCATGTTCCGTTAAGATATTTTGTAAAATTCCTACTGTAAATGTATGAAAACTTCATTTTTGATTAGTAATATACATTAAGAACATTATTTGAAGAACTTTAAAGGTGATTTTCTCAATATTTTGATTTTTTTGCACCCTCAGATTTCTGATATTTAAATAGTTGTATCTCGGCCAAATATTGTCCTGTCCTAACAGACTATACATCAATGAAAAGCTTATTTATTTAGCTTTCATATGATGCACAAATCTCAGTTTTGAAAAAATGACCCTTACGACTGGTTTTGTGATCCAGGGTCACATATTTAGAATATTTGACTGAGAATAGCCTTTGAATGAAATGGTTGAGAACCACTGCAACAAAAATGTTCTGCATAATCAAAGTGCTGCTAAAGCATCGAAAATTTCCACCATCAGGGCAATAATTAAGAAGTTCCAATCCACTAAGTATGTTACAAATCTGCAAGGAAGAGGATGTGTGTCTATATCGTCCTAATGCACACTGAGAATGAGAGTTTGAGTGGCCAAAGACTCTCCAAGGATCACAGCTGGAGAATTGCAGAGATTACAAGTTTTTTTTTTTGTTTGTTTGTTTTGTTTTTTGTTTATTAAGAAAACAAGCAAGCAAATAATCTAAAACAACTAAAAATCTAAAGTAAAGCTCTAAAAGAATGCTCTAAAAAGCAAGCTCCTAAATATTTAAGTAGGTAGAAAGTATATGTGACCCTGGACCACAAAACCAGTCTTAAATCGCTGGGGTTTATTTGTAGCAATAGCCAAAAATACATTGTATGGGTCAAAATTATTGATTTTTCTTTTATGGTAAAAATCATTAGGAAATTAGTTAAAAAGATCATGTTCCATTAAGATATTTTGTAAAATTCCTACTGTAAATGTATGAAAACTTAATTTTTGATTAGTAATATACATTAAGAACATAATTTGAAGAACTTTAAAGGTGATTCTCTCAATATTTTGATTTTTTTTGCACCCTCAGATTTCTGATATTTAAATAGTTGTATCTCGGCCAAATATTGTACTATCCTAAAAAAACTATACATCAACGAAAAGCTTATTTATTTAGCTTTCATATGATGCACAAATCTCAGTTTTGAAAAAATGACCCTTACGACTGGTTTTGTGATCCAGGGTCACATATTTAGAATATTTGACTGAGAATAGCCTTTGAATGAAATGGTTGAAAACCACTGCAACAAAAATGTTCTGCATAATCAAAGTGCTGCTAAAGCATTGAAAATTTCCACCATCAGGGCAATAATTAAGAAGTTCCAATCCACTAAGTATGTTACAGATCTGCAAGGAAGAGGATGTGTGTCTATATCGTCCTAATGCACACTGAGAATGAGAGTTTGAGTGGCCAAAGACTCTCCAAGGATCACAGCTGGAGAATTGCAGAGATTAGTGGAATCTTGGGGTCAGAAAGCCTAAAAAAAAATCAAACAGTCCCTACATCATGTTTTTAAAATGGGTTTTAAGAAAAGAAAACTCCTGGCGCATCCAAAAACTCCAACAAATTCAGTTGCCAGACATGAATGGATCTTCAAATGGGACTGGCTTCTATGGTCAGAGCTTTTTGACAGGGTTTGGTGCCCACAGTTATATATACTGCTGGATCTTTAATGTTGTGGGCCTGTTTTTCTGCTGGAGGTCTTGGATGTCTTGGATACACGGCATCATGGTTTCTATCAAATACCAACGGATAAATAAACCTGCCTCTGTTAGAAATCTTGTAATGGACCATGTTTAGATCTTCCATCAAGATAATGATCCAAAACAAACATCAAAATCAACACAAAAATGCGTCACTGAGCACAAAACCTGAACCCTGACCTGAACCCTGTAGAAAATGAGTGTGGTGGACTGAAGAGAAGAAGCACCAAAATGGAGCTGGGAGTCTGAAGGATCTGGAGAGATTCAGGATGAAGGAATGGTCTCTGATCTCTTGTCAGGTGTTCTCCAAACACATCAGGCATTGTAGGAGAAAACTCCAAACTGTTATCTTGGGAAAAGAACGTTGCAATAATTGGGTGCCAGTAATAGTGGCTACGTGAGCTAGAGAAAAACATGTATTTCATTATGCGATTTCCCTCCTACTTTTTTATTGTTTTACTTCAGTGAAAGGTTAGAATTTCAGACATTTTTTGAATGAAAGATCAAAAGGATAAACAATGCAGATTTATTTTCATAGCCACCTTTGCTCATATTTACCAAGGGTGCCAATACAGCATTAGTGGGCGACACTGTGGTATTGTTATATATAAGGATATATAAGGTGTTAATGGGTTCTCTGTGACCCCAGACAAAATATAGCACTTACATGGATAGCATGGGGAAGTCCACTTCCAAAACAAAGGTTCACATATGATGTACTCACCCCCTTGTCATCCAAGATGTTCATGTCTTTCTTTCTTCAGTCGTAAAGAAATTATTTTTTTTGAGGAAAACATTTCTGTATTTTTCTCCATATAATGGACTGCTATGGTGCCCAGAGTTTGAACTTCCAAAATGCAGTTTAAATGCGGCTTTAAATGATCCCAAATGCAGTTGCAAACGATCCCAGCCGATCCCAGTTATCTAGCGAAACAATCGGTTATTTTCATTAAAAGAATACAATTTAAATACTTTTAATCTCAAACGCTCATCTTGTCTTACTCTCCCTGAACTCAGTGTATTCTGACTCAAGACAGTTAGGGTATGTCGAAAAACTCCAATCGTATTTTCTCCCTCAACTTCAAAAATCATTTCAAAATCATCCTACGTCGCTGCAGAAGTACCGACCCAAAGTGAACATGCAAAGATCATCAAACACCCTTAACAAAAAAGGCAAAACAGCGATATAGGACGATTTTGAAGTTGAGAGAGAACATGAGATAGGAGTTTTTCGACATACTGGTTCATCGACAACTGTCTTGAGCCAGAATACACAGAGTTCAGGGAGAGAAAGAAAAGACGAGCGTTTGACATGAAAAAGTATATAAATTGTATTATTTTTACGAAAATAACACTAGATAAGACCCTTCTTACTCGGCTGGGATCGTTTACAACCGCATCTGGGATCGTTTGAAGCTGCATTTAAACTGCATTTTGGAAGTTCAAACTTGGGGCACCATAACAGTCCATTATACGGAGAAAAATCCTGAAATGTTTTCCTCAAAAAACATAATTTCTTTACGACTGAAGAAAGAAAGACATGAACATCTTGGATGACAAGGGGGTGAGTACATCATATGTGAACCTTTGTTTTGGAAGTGGACTTCTCCTTTAAGTTTTTAAGTTGAAACTGGTAAAAACTTTTTTACAGTGTGCCTACATCGTGGTACTCTTGATAATGACGGAATATGTGATTTAAAGAAGAATTGTTAAATAAAGTCATTATTTTAGTTTTCTTTGCGCACAAAAAGTATTCTCGTAGCAATTGGAATGCCATGAGGTCAAGTAGTTAATGACAGAATTGCACGTCTTCCCAAAGTCTAAAAAAACCTTTCTCAGCCTTGTATAAGATATTGGATGTTTTCTCTGATCTAAAGAATTTGATCTGCTTTCAAGTGCAATGGCAGCACTGCATTATTTTACATTACATGCATAATCATAAAGGGACTAAATAGGTGCTTTTGCAAGGTCAGACTGCCCACCCACCCTTAAAGTTCCCACACATCATCTCGAAAGATGTAATTCAGTACCACAATAATAGATTGGAATATTTGTGCAGAGTAGTGCTACGAATGAGTGGATGATGTCTCCTCACGTGTGAGATGTCGAACTGTATTCTTAAGGGCGACATGAGAACTTTCTCAGGAAGTTTTAAAAACAACTTTGCGGTGCAGGTGTCTCTGCAGGATGGTGTGTAACTGAGAACCAAATGAACCTCTTGAAACTCACTGCATAATGGCATAAATAACATGTCAGGTTAACAAGGTCAAACATGTCAAACGCAGCATTGCAGGTTTTTAAAATGTTCTATCCACCATCTGACTGTGTCAAAGATAATAAGCAGTTATAGTCCCATGCACTGCAAGAATGTATGTACATCAGATTTCATGCATTGGTTAAACATTTATAAAGCGATTCGTAAAGTGATTTGTGTTTACCTCTACAATGTATAAACACTCAAAAGTTACCACCATTCCTGTAAACTAGCACTGAAATATAAAGGTGTGGTTCCTGTTCACTGAGCTTTGAAACACCTGCAGTTGTGTTACAAGAAATGTATTAGTTCCTTTAAAATATCATGCTTACTTTTTCTCCTGAAATCTATATTTAGAGGGGCAGCACACATTCAGGAAGTCCTTCGTGAGCATGAGTGGAATGTTAAACGCACACACACGTATATGATTTTTTAATGTTTTTGAAAAACTCTCCTGCTCACCAAGCCTGCATTTATTTGATCCAAAATATAGCAAACTCAGTAATATTGTGAAATATTTTTACTATTTAAAATAACTGCTTTCTATGTGAATCTGTTTTAAAATATAATTTATTCCAGTGATCAAAGCTAAATTTTCAGTTTTAAAATCACAGGAATAAATTACATTTTAAAATCTATTCAGATAGAAGCCGGTTATTTTAAATAGTAAAAACATTCAAAATGTTACTGTTTTGCTGTAGTTCAAATACAATAAAAATGTGAAATTTAATTTTTTTTTTCTTTAAAAAACATAAAATCTTACGGTTCAAAAACTTTTGACTGGTAATACATATACTCCTCACATTGTGCATTTTAAGATTTTAAAAAGAGAAAAGAAGAACTAGTAAGAACTAGTTCCTTTGTTCACTTCATTTCATCACAAATTCGTTTACAAAGAAGGCTCAATTTCAGAAAGACTGAAACTAAAAGACAGTAATGTCGCAACACTGTAACTGTTTTTATTACAAGGTCACTATTGCTTTGTCTGTTATTACAGATCATTTGATATGTACAGAATATTTATGTGCTTTAACTGAAATCACAGTCTATCTGTGAAGGATGTAGGCTGTCAAACATGCACAACTGTTAGCCAATCATAGAAGTTTACTTCTGCATCTACAATCTGCCATGCTTATTCAAACAGAGCAAAACAAGACAGAAAATAGCCTATTTCTTCTAAATTATGTTTTGATGTAAAAATCTTAACATTATAATTGAACCTCAGAGAACAGAAAAAAATAATAAAAAGGCAGTTATGACCCCTTTAACTCTTTACTTTGAAGCCCCAGCTAACATAAGATGTCAGGATGAAAATACTCTTAAGGGAATTTTCAAAAGTTTGAAAATATTCTTTATTTTATGACTAGTATCACAGAAATTGTATACTTCACATAAATGGCTTTTCATTTAGTTAATATTATGTTATCTACAAGTACAGTTTTTTTTGTTTAAAAACAGAGATTTTAAGTACACTACAAGTGCACATTCAATACAATTAAGAAAAAAGTGCAGTGTGTCAGTCATATGTCTTTCTTTTTGTGTCAGAACAGTATTTGAAAGGAAGAAGTTGGTATGAATACATCTAGCAGCAACATACAGTACAACTTACTTTACATATTATCTGCACAGTGAGTGGAAACCACAGTGTGATGTAGATATATCTGACTAAAGCCACAATATAGCAGACAATACAGAGAAAATAAAGTATCATCACTGTAAAATCCTTGAAAAAACTTAATGCTTTATGTACAAGATGCTGTCATACAAGATCTTGTATATGCTTGTGTTTATGGTCAAATCACATCCATGCGTATATAGTTCTTCCCGCATGATACTTCTTAAAAATGTGTGTACTTCTTAGAGTGTGCTTAATCCTCTTCTGGAACTGAAAAACTGCGACAAAGCCCTTGTGGAGAATACGGGCTGAAATTCAAGACAGGCCCTCTGAGACAGCTCTCCAGGTCATTTGGTAGCACAGTTTGACTTGTGAAAGTGCTCTGGTCTCCTGTTTCCACAGTCCTCTCATTCTCTTCCACTCCTCCGTCCTTATTAAAGGCTGTCTGAGGGGGAGCGAGGAGATCTTCAAGAACGCCCAGAGATCCCAGCGCTCCATCCATAGCTAAGAAACTATTAAGACGTCCATTTATCACGGGAATACAGGATAAATCCCAACTGAAGTCATGATGTGATGGAGATACCAACAAAGGGAATTGGTCCTCTTCCTTTAGCTCTTCATCTGTAGTCTCAGAGAAGTCTTCATTTCTTTGTGAAGCGGTCAATAACTGAGGTTTATAAGGAGAATCAATGGAAAACAGGTCCGTCGTAGGCGTTTCTGTGACATGAAGCACAGTTGGATAAGAGTCTTGCCTCTCCAAAGACATACTGACTTCCTCAATGGGAGTTAAGGGAGGATCGCAGTCTACAGGAAGAGCTCCCCAAGGGCCATAGCTGTCGTCCTGAGAACAAAAAAAATGGTATAAGTATGAAAACAATAGCAATCTCTAACATTATTTTTGCAGTAACAGGTGCAATATTGTTTCATCATTTTAATGCACATTAATATATTGAGTATAATCCAAATTTTTAGGGGCTGTCCACTCAGTTTTTGCAGTGTGCCATTCTACTTCTCTGCATCTCATGTTTAAAAGGGATAGTTCAGGCAAAAATGAAAACTCTGTCATTAATTACTCGCCCGCATGTTGTTTCAGACTCGTTAGGCCTTCGTTCATCTTCAGAACACAAATTAAGATATTCTGATTAAATCCAAGAGCTTTCTGACCCTGCATACACTGTAAAAAATAAAAAACACAATTTGTTGAGTCAGCTTAAAATAATTTGTTACCCTGCTGTCTTAAAATTTTAAGTTCAGTCAACTAAAATAAGTTTAGTCAACTTGAAATGTTAAGTTGTACTAAGTAACAACTTAGATATTTGTGTTTGCTAAACTTAACAGATGGGTAAGTAACCCAGCTGCCTTAAAATTTTACGTTTACTCAAATCAAATATCTAAGTTGTCACTATAATTTAACATTTCAAGTTGAATAAACTTTTTTTGAGTTGACTGAACTTAAAATTTTAAGGCAGCCAGGTTAACAAATTATTTTAAGTAGACTCAGCAAATTGTTTTTTACAGTGTAGACAGCAACTCAACTACCATGTTTTCAAGGCCCAGAAAGGTAGTAAGAACATTGTTAAAACAGTCCATGTGACGTCAGTGGTTCAACCGTCATTTTATGAAGCTAGTATACTTTTCGTGCGCAAAGAAAACAGAAACAACAATTTTATTCAACAATTTCTTCTCTTCCTTGTCAGACTTAACAGACTTAAAGGGGTCCTATTATGCTAAGTAAGGGATGAGGTGGGGGATTACCATAACGGTGCATAGCGGAGAGCCGCTTCAACGAACCGCAGCGTGGCGGGTATAAAATCAAGCATCGATTCAGAGCATTAACGCGCGCAGACGTGTGCAGTACAGGGGGTCAAAACACATGCCGAAGCCACAGTCTACTCCGGTTGCTGCATCGGAGCCATAAAGCGCCGCAGACGTGTGCAGCGTGTGGTAAGACATTTATTCATCATACAGTGTAGATAACGTTAGCTTCACTTATAACGTGAGTGTTTTTTTAAATGCGTAAACTTGCACTAAAATAGGCTAGGCTAATTAGTGATGATGTTCTTTGATAATGTTAGGCTGCTTTTAGCCTCATGCTGGAGCTGGAAGCAATGAAACTAAGAATGTAAATAATTAAATACATTAGCACGATAATATCATGTATTGGCGATCTCGCAGGCTGATGACAGGACCCAACACTACTGTAGTGTATTATTTACTCACCCTCCATGCATCCTAGGTGTATATGACTTCCTTCTTTCAGACGAATGCAATTAGAGTTATATTAAAATTTGCCTCACACAGCTCCGGGGGGGTTAATAAAGGCCTTCTGTATCGAATCGATGCGTTTTTGTAAGAAAAATATCCATATTTAAAATTTAAGAATAACTTTAATCTAGCTTGCGCTAACAGTTGTACACAGAACTTGCTTCTTTGACAAGGGGTGTGGCAGTACTGAAACACCGTCTAAGCTGTTCGCCAATCGCAACAAATTTTGTTTTTCGGAAGGCGAAACCCGGAACTAATCAAGTCATTTGTGTCAGGCTGGGAGAAATGTATTGTAATAATGTAAATTATGTTAAAAAATAATGTGTTTTTTGAACCCAGCATGAAAGCATGTTCTAGTACACCCCCAAAACAAAATCAAGACTCTGTTAAAGAGCATAATAGGACCCCTTTAACTATTCCGGTTCAAGACAGTTAGGGGTAGGTCGAAAAACTCCCATCTCATTTTCTTCTCCAGCTTCAAAATCATCCTACATCACTGTTTTTACTTTTTTTGTAAAGGGAATTTGATCTTCTTTGCACGTTCACTTTGTAAACACTGGGTCGGTACTTCTGCAGCGATGTAAGCTGATTTTGAAGTTGGAGGAGAAAGAGATGGGAGTTTTTCGACCTACTCTAACTGTCTTGAACCGGAATACACAAAGTTCATGCAGCACAAGCATTTGAGGTTAAAAAGTATATAAATTGTACATATTTTTTTTTAGAAAATAACCAATTGTTTCACTAGATAAGACCTTTCTTTAGAGCCCTTTGAAACGTAATTTAAACTGCATTTTGGAAGTTCAAACTCACGGGCACCATAGAAGTCCACTATATGGAGAAAAATCCTGAAATGTTTTCCTCAAAAAACATAATTTCTTTACGACTGAAAAAAAAGACATGAACATCTTGGATGAGTAAATTATCCGAAAATTTTTGTTCTGGAAGTGAACTTTTCTTTTAATTTGGGTCTTACGGATTTGGAATGACATGAGGATGAATAATTAATGACAGAATTTTCATTTTTGTGTGAACTATCACTTTAAATGCGAAAACGCCTTTTGTGTAAATCGTCAATGATAGCTTGATTCTTTTCTCAACTCTTTTTACAACCATATTTACGATTAAATTCATGTTGCATAGACACCAGTTAAGCTATATGCTGTCAACAGCTAATAGATTTACCAATTAAATCTCCATATATAACAGGCATAAACATGAGGTACGGCTTTAGAAAGGTTGAGAACTACTTCATAACTCTGTTATTGTGTTAAATATAAACATTAGCACTCTTTACAGTTTCAGTAATTGTTTTGACGGATATTGGGGACATGGTATAACCATGACATTTCTGCTACTGGGCTTCATAGTGGGGGAAATTCTGGTGGAAAATTTTCTCAAAAACATAAAATGTTTTGAATTTTTGAAAGGTTACATTTTCAGGCCACCTGCCCACATGCCAAACACAGTACCGATTCAGTAACCTTGTCCAGCTGTTTCATGAATGCTGCTTTTTTCAAATACAATTCATGTCAGCAGATATTCAGCTGTTATGTTGAGGTTCTGTGTCCTCCTGAAGTTCAGTACACTTCAGAAGAAAATAGAGTACTTCTATTTGAGCACTATGTGCCTGACCTTTGAATTACAACGTAACCCCCTTCAGCCTTGTGAGCTACAAACTAAACCCACATCACAAGATCACGTGTTGTATTTTCAAGACCTTCAAACTCACAACACTGCATGTTGACTGCACCATTTATCTAAAATGACCTTGTATAAATAAACACAATTACCTTTAGTAGCTTTATAGCATTGCTGTTATCAAATTTCGGTAGATTTTCGAAAATCCAAGAAACTCCAATGGACATGCACATTTTCATCATTCTGTAAAGAGAGTTTTTGAGAAATAAAAGTAACAGTTACACACACACACAAACACCTACCTTACTGTACACATTATTACATACACACTGAGTGTGACTGTAACATTATGAAAGACTGCAGGCATGAGCCACATTGTGAAACTAGTTGCACGAATGAAAGTGCAGACGCTTAGTAAAACCAAAACCCCCTAGTTTAGCATGTCACCTTTGCCGCACACATTTCAGGTACATAAGGTTGGCCAGGATCACCATAGGAACAGCAGCAGCCAAACAAATTCCAGCTATCATTCCACCTGGAAAAACATTAAGCACAAGTAACATATGATATACTATTGATGAAACAATTCTGGATTAAATGTTCCTAATATCTTTGAAAGTGCATACTCTATGAATAATGCATGAATATTATTCAGTGTCTTGTGTGTGCACGTTATGCAATTTCTATCCCTTACCCTACACAATGAGTAAAACTATAGTCAGAACATGCACTGAACTTTATGCTGATTCACTTAAAGGGACTTTAAGTTTGACTTTCTGTCATCAGTAGATCATAAAAATATTGCAAAAAAGGTTTTTTGTTCATACAATGAAAGTCAATGTGGTCCAGTGTTGCTGTGGATCTCAATGACTTTCACTCTGTGGACAAAAACAGACTTCGAAATTAAAGCAATAAGGCCCCAAGAAGCCATGGTTTACAGTGAATTTCATAATAGCTAAGGGGTGTTGTTAGGCACATGAGAATGAGAAAATGAAGATAAGAGAATAAAGCAATAAGCCCCAAGAAGCTGTGGTTTACAGTGAATTTATAACAGCTAAGTGGCGCAGTGTCGAGTGCCTAAAACCTTAGCTGTTATAAATTCACTGTAATCCACAGTTTCACAGGGCTTATGAATTTTATAAAATGGTTATTCCATATACATAGTAAGGTTTCAATGAAAATGAAAAAGCAAATAAAGTGTCATGATATTAATAAAAACATTATTCTTCCGCCCAAACAATAGCTGTGTCTCATTTTGAAGGATGTGCCCTCCGGAGGTCGTATCCTTTGGAGGTCGCATCCTCTGTAGGATGCGTATGTGGAGTGTCTTCAAGCCTAGATTTAAATGATATGGGCTTTGTAGGACGGACGGAAAAGGAAAAAAAAAGTATAGCGTTGCTATGACAACACACTAACAGTCTACACTGGACTCAACAATTGGTGTGTCATGCCGCGGCCGCCTAGTTGCGCTCTAACACTAAATAAATAAAAGAAAATTATTTCTAAACTTGGAAAGTAATTTGAAAAGAAACTGTTTTTTACTCGTTTTATTTTATTGCATATTTGAGGAGCTGCAGCGTAAGTACAACTGACATCTGTTATAGAAAAAAGGACGACAAAAATGTATTAGTTTTACTTTTTATATTTAAACACCACATCGTCGCTTGTGTTTACATCTGCCGGCATCGCTGTTTTTTTTTTTCAAATAAACGGCCGTTGGTTACAGCGGCGCAAAGAATTGTGGGTTATCTGTAGCAGCGAAGGATACACCGCATGCATCCTCCGAATTCCTGTGAAAGGAGGACGCATTCGAAGGTCGCATTTGGAGTGTCCTACTTGTTTTTCTGAAATGAGACAGCCTCTATGACGTATGTAGCCTTCGAATGCAGCCTCCGGAGTGAGCATCCTTACTGAGACACAGCTTACGTAGTTCCTCAGAAATGATTGTGGCTGCAACAGAGTGGTTTCCAGGCAACACACAAACGTAAACAAAGGTGTATGTTTATAGAATGATGAAACCCAATCAGAATAAAGGACAAGGACTATCCGTTTTATAATTCAATTTTTTTAATACAGCAACATCACATCTGCACATCTTTTTGTCAAATATTGTACATTTCTGCAGAAACTTTTTGGAAATCGATTGTAACTGATGTGATTGTCCGTGTTTCTAACCACATTATAAATGTTAGAAATGTATTGCTGAAACATGTTACAAAGACTGTGAACTATGTAATACTGAATTGTGGCAATAGACCGTTAAGCAGTTTTTCACCATTTTTGTGTTCAGGACTTTTTGGATTGCCTGAAATCACGTTTCGATGATGCACTGAAGGCACTGAGCATGGCTCCGCCCCTAACAGAGTGTTTTCAGGACGCATCATCAGTCGGCCATACTGGTGGCACAGAACGTAAACAATGCCACCGAACTGAATGTAACTGGCAAATTTAGCTGATTATTGCTACTGAAAATGGTAAATTATTGTCATGTTTTGGGCTGTACTAATTGGTCGGACTGGGAAAACATTTGGAGTACTATAGACTGCCAAAAGTTATAACAAATCAAGGAGAAGACTGCAAAACACTGTCTGAGGAAAATAAGCATTTGTGGTTGGCCAAACGGAACCAGGATTTCCAGGGAAAGAATCTTGACAACATTCAAGAGTTTTTATCATTTCCGGTCAGGTAGGTGAAATACTAAGCTAATATGTTAATTAACACTGCTTGTAAGTATATTCACCACCTATTTACTTTAGTTTGTCAAAATATTGCGCCCTTTACTGCTTAGTAAGTCTTTCTCTATATGGTTTAGCGGTTTCCACACATTTTTTCTGTGGTTTAGACAGCATAAATTAACAGAACAACGTATTCAGTAGTACATTAACCGTGCAATCCATGCTGTTGTTTACATCTGAGTATCTCCAATGTGCCTGTGCATCCAGGTAACTGACCAAACTGTGACGCAAGTGCAAACCCTCTATAATAGTTAGAGTGCATTAGCATCAGTGATTTGCTGCTCAATTGCAAGTTACTATCATAACAGCTAGCTATCACGTAATCAGCACATAATCCATATTAACTGGTTGCGATAATTTACAAAACAGCTCGGTCATCCATTCAGGTTGTAGCAGTGTTTTGACTGCTGAAAGCAGGGTTGCCAGGTTTTCACAACAAAAACTGCCCAATTGCAATTGTATTTAATTGTATTTTTTTATGAAAATAACAGATCGCTATGCTAGATAAGACCCTTCTTCCTCGGCTGGGATCGTTTACAACCGCATTTGGGATTGTTTGAAACCACATTTAAACTGCCTTTTGGAAGTTCAAAATCGGGGCACCATAGCAGTCCATTATATGGAGAAAAATGCATGTTTTCCTCAAAAAATAATTTCTTTACGACTGAAGTAAGAAAGACATGAACATTTTGGATGTCAAGGGGTGGGTGAGTACATTATATGTGAATCTTTGTTTTGGAAGTGGACTTCCCCATTAAAGTAGCCCATTTCCGCAAAAAAACGCGGACTTGGCAACACTGGTTGAAAGAGGCGATAGCTTTCCCGCAAATGGGCGTGACTTCAGCGCCGTCAGCAGACACGCCCCCAGCGTTTCAGACTTTTTTATTTACTTGCCGTTTACTTGGGTGGTTAACACATTTTTCCGTGTTTGTGACAAACTCAGAACACATATTTAATATTGCTTTACACAGACTTTACGGTCAAATATTCTAATCCAACAATCCTTTATTTCAAAGATCTTTGAACTTTCTCACCTGTTTCATAAGGAAATGCACCTCTTGTGTTGCCTGAGCAAGTGACCGGTTTTCCTTTTGGCCCTTCACCTGCAGAATTCCATGCTGAGACCAGGATATCGAAACACTCCCGCTGACATTGCAGCTCCCAAATCAAACGTCTAGGAAATGCATAAGGCACAGTTTCTGCAAAAACACATAAAGCAGGAGATGAGAAGTGTTTCTTCCAGGATGCTTCTTACAGCAGAAAACAATATTAAACATTCATTTGCATCACTCACACTCTACTTTAGAAATGACTAGTTAGCTGACTGGCAGTTTGTCTTTGAACCAGGTGTCATGGTTAAGGGTCAGAAATGTAAAAGTAACAGTAGAATGAAACATGAAAGTTAAAATGCTCATGTAACTGTTCAGCAGGGTGGAGACGTTTAACACTGACAGAAAGCCGTTATGTACTTTTTTGCTGTTCTGTGTTTTTTGACAACACCGTTATGCCACTGGATAATAACAAACATTTTTTAGCTACTGATGTCTGTTTAACAGCTTGGTTAGAGTAGCTTATGTTAGAGACAGAAACATTTGCACATAGCCACATGCTTTCCGCTGTTGTCTCTACTTCCTGTCATGCCTGAAGCCACATGTTAAGAATAGCTGCTGGGTCTCATTCGCGCCAGCCAAAGATGTAACTTTAAAGACGCAGAAATGACACAGAAGACAGAGGCCCTCAAGAGATTCTAGTAAGACTCTGGAGAATATGTAAACACACTAATGCCAGCAGGATCAGACAGGCCATATTAACGCTCACTGTCATATATAAACCGCAGCGTACTCTCTAATAATTCTGTGACCACAAGTATTTTATAATATTAGAAATTGAAAGTCATCTGCTATAGTCTTAAGCATGTGAAGCCCACCCATGAATAGTTTTCAGTTTCAGGTCAAAATGATATATGGGCCTGTCCCTTGGAGAGTGACATCTTTTTTCCAACACCTCTACTTTTTTTTTTTTTTGTGCAATAGTAAAATATTACCTCAATAAATAACAACAACAATCTTAGACAAACTACTGTAGATTAAGTTAAAGTCAACTGGGTTTCCAAAACCCTACATAAAAACCTATATTACCACATATAGTTAAACTACACTACTGTTTAAAAGTTTAGTAAGCAAGTGTATATATATATATATATATATATATAAATAAATGTTTCAATATTGATAATAATAATTCATGTGTCTTGAGCATCAAATCAACATATTAGAATGACTTTTGAAAGATTATGACACTGAAGACTGGTTTTATTTCTAATTCCAGAAATAAATTAATTTTAAAATATAATAAAATAGAGAACAGTTATTTTAAATAGCTAATATTTTACTGTATTTTTGATAAAATAATACAGCCTTGGTGAGTGTAAGAGACTTTAAACAACCCCAACCTGGTCTGGTTTGCTGGTCTTAAGTCATTTAAGATGGTTTTAGCAGGTTTAAGATAGTGTTTAAAGACGTTTTAGCAGGTTTATATTTTGTTGCATCAGGGTATGACTAAAAAAAACAAAGCTGGTTTGAGCTGGTTGGTTTTGTAGGGGTTTTTTGGGCACTTTTCAGCTGGTGAGTCTAGTAGATCAGCTGGACGTCTAACTAAACTAGTTAAACACAAGCTTGACCATGCTGAAAGTCCAGCTAAAACCAGCAGCTTAGACTTACACTGGTATAGACTTTTTTTTTAAGCATGGATATTGGTTATAGATTTTAAATATTTGACCAATACAACAAGATATAAGACCTTAAAAAAAGTGGTTCCCATGTTAGTTGCTACGAAGATATTTAACTTAGTTCCACTAAATGTTTTGCAGTCATAAACACGCAGAACAACCGTTTTAGACCAGTAATAGTTCCACTAAATGTTTTGCAGTCATAAACACGCAGAACAACCGTTTTAGACCAGTAATGTAGAAGTGTAGGGGGAGTGGGGTTACTGGAAGAGGATGTGAACTCTTTCAGTAAATGGTGGAAAACCCTGCTGTCAAACTGTGGGTGTGACAGTGATGAGTCTCAAACCAAAGACAGGTAAAGTCTTTCCACTCTGCTAAATACACAAAGGTGCACTGCATCACTTGTGGAGTGAGGTTAAAGACACCTGAGGTGTTGTGAAAAACAACAACAAGAAAAACAGCAAACATTGTGTTTTCTGCTGAGACAGTGTTAACGAACAAACAAAAGTTTTGATTTCGTATGTACAAACCATGTGACTCCTCCCTTCAGGCACACTGACAAACCACAGCCCAACACGCTCACATACAGCTGTTTTACTCACGGTTCTGAAGAAGTTTCTTGTCTCTGTGTCTTTGGAAGTAAATGGTGTAGTTTGTGATAAATCCCCTTTGTTTTTTTTGGTTAAGCTCAACCCATTGGATCAAAATCTGGTTTTTCCCTATATTGGTAATTGATACATCTGGACCAGCAAGAGGCTCTGAAAAAAAAGTGGATTAAGAGATTAGGTAGTCCTTCAATCACAGGAAAATATCTACATTTGTTTTTAAATGTTTCTTTTTTAAACGCTACTGTCCTTAAACACTTATTTGGACAAATGCTCGGTTACTGCCCTCATGTGGCAATTTAGAGGAAGAGCAGGGATTCTTGTAACACTATTTTTGTACTCTTTTGTTTTAAAAAAGTTTAGCCTAATGTTTTGAAACATTGCCTAAAACATCTTTAACTTATCAGTAATCATAATCATAATGTTAATTAAATGTATAACTTAACTGAGTCAGATAAAAATTCAAACTTACATTGTGTGTAACAAACATGAACAGTTATGGAAAATGTTTATGAACTCTATGGTTCAAAAGTTTGGGTTTAGTATTCTTTTAAATTGATAATTTTATTCAGCAAGTATTAAATAAACACATTAAAAGTGCATTTAAATTAGAGCTGTCAAACAATTAATTGCGATTAATCGCATTCAAAATAAAACTTTGAGTTTGCCTAATATATGTGTGTGTACTGTGCGTAATTATGATGTATATATGAATACACACAAATTAATGTATATATTTAAGAGAAATATGTTATTTATGTACAACATATTTTTATTTATATATAATATCAATTATATAAACACACATATATTAGGCAAACTCAAATTTTTATTTTGTATGCGATTAATTAAGATGAATCGTTTGACAGCCCTAATTTAAATATTACAAAAGATGTTTTTATTTTAAATAAATGCTATCAAATTTTTACCATAAAAACAGCCACATATCTTTAACTTTTAACTTTGATAAGAAGAAGAAATGTACCAAAACATCATATTATGATTATTTCTGAAGGAACGTTTGACACTGAAGACTGAAGTAAAGGTTGCTGAAAATTCAGCTTTGCCATCACAGGAATAAATTACATTTTTTATATATTATAAATATATTAAAATTGAAAACAGTTATTTTGAAGTGTACTAATAATTCACAATATGACTGTTTTACTGTATTTTGATCAAAAAGTTATTACCAATGTTACATTTGTGTAAGAATTATACAAATTATTATCTACCACATTTCTACACAAAACCAGAACAGCTGAGGTATTGTCAACAGATTTCTTGTAGTAGTAGTAGTAGTAATAATAATAATAACATACCTGTAAACAATAACATAAAGCTCACACAGAGAAAAAAAACAAAAACAATGCAAATATATTAAACATGTACTTACTCTCTTCCTTTGCATAAGCCTGAACAAATGCAGGGTCTGAAACTCCACTGGCTTCTTCAGTAAATAATGAAATGTTATACAGGACACCATCTTGCATACCTGCAAGAACAGGTTCACAATTGTTTAAGGACTTTAGAATTAAATTTGAATAATGAACATCATTACATGAACTATATTAATCTACATAACATGTTCTACCATGTTATTAGTCATTTGTATTATTTTAACCCTTAGATGTTAAGATTAATAAAACTGGATTTTGGAAAACTCTTACCTTGTAGGAATGTAAAATTACTGTCTTTTTCTAATCTCTTCCATTGTAAGTGCATTGGGCTCTGTTGCCACTGCACAACAAAACCCAGAATGCCCTTCACCTTCTCACTGTAATGAGACACGTCCCATGCTAGAAGCATACTGCCCTCTGCTGCTGGAACTAAATGTGTTATCATGGGGGCTGGTTTATCTGTGATACAAATACACAGAGAACAATATAACATTTTTATGTAGACTAAGATTGTGTGCATGACATTTATTCATTTATTAAGTAATTAAGTAAGTAAGTTGTATATGAATATAAAAATAAACGGGTTCTTACGTGTATATATCAAGCTGACAGGTGCAGGTGGGGAGGAACCAGCGGTTGTCACAGCACTGACGATGACCTCTGCTGCATTCAGCTGAAGAGTTTGATGAGTGACATGAGCTGAGCAATTCAGTTCATGGATCTTGCCTTCTTCTTTATAAGTTAACTTATAATGTAGCAAATCTCCACTGTGATATTCTGGTTTATAGCTCTGTAAGAAGGAGAAGAAATAAATAGTCAACAAGTGAGTTCATGCTGAGGACAAAGGACAGCAATAATGTTTTTCTGCCCTATATGACATTATAAATTGATCTATTTTAGTCAGTTCTTTCAGTAAGCTGCCTGATGTGGTTCAGACACTGAACTGAATGATTCATTTTCAAACTGGACTGATCCAGTTCGCGACCATGCTTCTTGAGTGGGACGAAGAAATACAGATAGTCCACTCAAAAATTCTCTCATTATGGTTTATAGACCATTTCGCTAGATGTAAACAACACTGGTCCAGAAGCACTTCCTGTTTTTTGTTTTTTTATTTTATTTAACATATACAAATACACCTTAAAGGTGCTAATGTAACATTTTCATCCAGTCAAATGTTATGTTGGTTGTATTTTTTTGTGATGTTTGTGTAAAGTTAAAAAAAAAGAAACAGGAAGTGTATCGGGACCAGTGTGTTTACATCTAACGAAATGGTCTATAGTTGAAAAAACCTACATACAATACAATTATCAATTCGCTTCAGAAGACACTGATTCATCAACTGCAGTTTTATGGATTACTGTCATGTTTGCTTTGCATGTTTTTTAAGCACCAACTATGAAACTTGCATATTATAGACCAGAGGTTGCGGTAGACTTCAACATAGACCTCTCTCACATTTCTGGGTTTCTCATAGCGGAAGGAGAGTACCACAAATATATTTCTTGCATTCCCATTTGCTCAAATAACAAAAGAAAAACTGCACGATAGTGTTTTCACGACCTTCATTCAAAGGAAAAAAATTGAGAAAGACTGATATCGGCAGTCAGAAGAGAGAACAATGTCAAATTTACCGTCCCTTCCATAGACGCGGCATTAAAAACACCCTCGCATAGCGTTAACTAGTTTTTTGGTAACTTGATGGAAAGGTGGTATAATACAAAAAATAGTATCATAAATGCACATACATATTTTTAAAAATCAAAATATAAAAAAGTTTAAAGGATTTATGATGATGATGACCGTTAAAACGCGTCATCACAGGCTTGTGAAAAGGTCCGTCATTCTGACAGACAGGGTCGTTAAAATTCCGTCATAATCTATTATTACCCGTCATTTTAATTTTTAATTAGAATAACACATTTAATTGCTTTTATTTTTTGTTCACATTTTTGTTTTTAATCATGAATATATAGTAGGACAGCGCAGTGTTTAAAAACAACAACACACGCTAGGTCTGGGTAAAAAAAATCGATTTCTCGATTTTTAAATAGATTCTCTTTTTAATGAACCAATACCGATTCTTAAATCACAATCGATGCTGTTTTCAGCTGATGAATGAACAGTAACGTTACATAGTGCGTCTTCCTTCCAATAAATAGTAAATAGGCTAGTCGCTGTGTTACTTTTGATTTGAAACAAAGTCTCAGATTTCAAATTCTGTCAATTTCCTTAGGAAATTCACGCAATAAATACCGTTTTGGCGCTCTTTAATGTGACGTGATAGATCGTTGTAGCTTCTGTGTAGTCGCCTGTGCGTAATCAAACGCATAGGAAAACATTCCTGATAATTTCGTTTTTGTTCTGGACCCAGTGTAGTGATGGGTAGTTCTTGAACGATTCGTTCATTTTGAACGAATCTTTAATGTGACTCGGGACGAACGAGTCATCCAGGGAAGTGATTCATACATTCGCGCATGCGCAACATCCTATTAGGTTCTGTACTGGAATTAGTTCACCTGTTTTGAGTCTTCGGGTTTTAGAGTCGTTTGTTCACCTTATTGAGCTGTCACGTGATGAACGAGCAACTCAAACCCGAAAACTTGTCAGATAAGAGGCGAGGTGAGCGAATCATAGACTAAAGACCCAGGTAAACAATGAATTAATGTTTTCTGTTTCTTATAGCATTATAGTTTTGTCTTGTTTGTAGTGCGATCAACGTTTGTGTAAGCAGTAGATGTGTTCGGGAGGTAACAGGTAACACTTTAAATTATATTTTGCTAAAATGAACGAAATGACTCGAAAAAAGATTCGTTCATTTTGCTGAACGAGACTCAAAGGTCCGAGTCGGTAAAATGATCCGAACTTCCCATCACTAATCCAGTGCTCTGCTGCCAGACTGAAGCGCACTCGCCACCAACTGGACACGGGTGGGAATTACAGCTACAATTTTACAATAGATCACCCTCAGTGTAATGTCAAAATGACGGCCTTCGGATTTTTCCGTCACTGATAAAAAATGTCCGTTTTTTTCGGTTAACGCGATCTTATAGACACACAAAATCTCTTTTTGAGTAAGAGTAAATATAATTTTGATTAGAGTAGCCTTTTAATTTTCATTCTGTTCCTCACATAACGCTATCATGAGTCTTCAAAATACCTGGAATACAGTTTTTTTGTTCCACAGGTTCCAAAAAGGGGTTTTCGAAGCAATACAAGGGAAGAACCGTTTTAGCTTCCTCAAACAATCTAGGACGTCTTGATAATCTCCTTTTTCTACTATAAAAACCCCTTTTGTCCAATGCAAAGGTTCCATGTATGTTCAATGTTCTTAATTGAACCACTGATTCTAGTAAAGAACATTTATTTTTAAAATGTGATTTTGGAACAACATTAATTTAATAAATAATTGCATTTAGTACAATGACAAATAGTACCTAGAGTGCATAAATTAATGTGGTCTGCGGCTGCTAAATTAAGAAACCTGTAGAAAACTGTGAGAGGTCACACATCCGCCGATGTATACGGGACTCTCCTATAAAGATTTAATGAGTCAGCACTTACTGATATTATCTTTTGTGCTGTTATATAATGTCAGGAAATGCTACGGAGTTTAATTACTCACAGAATAGACTGATTAAAAGAAAGCTACTTCTGAAAATGACACTAACATTTGAGGCCAGAATTTCCAAAAAATAAAATGCATAAGAAATATTTAAGATTTGTGAGTCACTAATCACTAGGAAAATATGTGGCACTGACCATGCACACTCTGCACAAAAGGAGATGCTTATATATTTTTAAAAAAGTTGATATTTAAGGTGCTGTATAGTGTAAAGTAACATTCAAAAAGTTTGAGGTCAGAGAGATTAAAACAGTTTTCCCTTTGATTAAAAGCGTTGATACTTGATCCAGTAGGTGGTGCTGTTACCTTCCACAACACTGTGACATTTAGAGGTCCATGGGTACTGCTCCTGTTGATGACTCTCCACACATCAGGTTTGTGCGAGGGTGCTTGAACATACAAAACAAAATTATTGTCAAAACAATATGCAGATAAAACACATCAAGTACATTAATGTGACTATAAAGGAATTACCAATTCCTGGGCTGGACATATTGAAGGTTTGACTCCACATGCTGCAGTTTGTTGCAGTAGCACACACTCTTAACTCAAACTGATAGGGCATCAGCGGTTCTAAGGCTTCCTGCATCAGAACACACCCAGCTCGGAGCTCCTTCACACTTCCCTGGGCCTGATCAAATATGATAGCAAAAATCTCTTAGATAGCTAATGGATGGCTTGATTTCAAAGGAAAACGAAAATGTAGTCACCCTCAGGACATTCAAGATGTAAATGAGTTTGTTTCTTCATCAGAACAGATTTGGAGATTTGGAGCATTACATCACTTGCTCACAGTTGGATCCTCTGTAGTGAATGGGTGCTGTCAGATCAAGAGTCCAAACAGCTGATAAAAATATCACAGTAATCCACAAATAGTCCACACGACTCCAGTTTATCAATTATCATCTCATGATATGAGTCTGCTATCCATAATATTGCTTTCTCATCTCGTCTGAATCAGTCGAGAAATATGCACAGATCAAGTCCAACACAGTCCAAAACCATTATGGACTATTTTGGCAAGACGTGATGGTTTAAAATTAAAATGCCTCAATGGATTTGTTTCATACAAACACACACCTTTTCACTTCACAAGGCTTAACTGATCAAGCGCTGTTTGCACTCTCATTCTGACGGCACCCATTCACTGCAGAAGTTATGTTAAATTCTTCCAAATCTGTTCTGATGAAGAAACAAACTCATCTACGTCTTGGAGCACATTTTTTAGCCAATTTTGGATGAACTATTCCTTTAAACAAGTACACATTTTTCACACAACCTTTTTATATAAAAAATCAGCATTTGATTCTCACCCAGTCCTGGTCATCATTTGCTTTTCTAAACCTCAAAATTGGTTTCAGCATATCTTCTGAGCCATCCCCGCATATTGTAGGAGAAAGAGTCCCATTTTCAAACACAACACGTGCTATATCTGGCGTTCTTGGAATCACTAAACAAAAACGTTATAAAATCAACACATATCTGGAAGGTCAAAATATTTTCTATACCACTTTAAAAGGATTAAACAAACAAGAGATCATGATATGATTAAAATGAGAAAGTGTTTCAGAATTTAGTAAGTGTGTGTCATTTAGTTTCTTACCAATGTCCCAGATTGAGAAGTTGAAAGTAGAGTGTGACTCTCCTAATGCATTGACACCTCTTATATGGACTTTATATGTCACGTTCTCAACAAACCGTGATCGTGGAATAGAGACATGACCATCTTCGTTCATCGCAAACTGAAAGAACTGGGATGTACCGTCACTTTGCATGGAAAAAAGCCATTGAAGAAAGATAAAGCACAAGAAAGATTGTTTAAATTTTTAACTCTATATTTGTGACCTTGGACCACAAAACCAGTCACAAGTGTCATTTTTTAAAATTGAGATTTTTTTACATCATCTGAATATATAAGCTTTCCATTGATGTAAGGTTTGTTAGGATAGGACATTATTTGGCCGTGATATCACTCTTTGCGTATCTGACATGTGAGGGTGCAAAAAATCAAAATACTGAGAAAATCGCCTTTAAAGTTATCCAAATGAAGTTCTTAGCAATACATATTCCTAATCAAAAATTAAATTTACGGTAGGAAATTTACAAAACATCTTCATGGAACACTATCTTTACTGAAAAGAATAAAAAAAAAGAAAAATCTATAATTTTGACCTATGCAAAGTATTATTGGCTATTGCTACAAATATATGTGCTACTTAGGTTTTGTGGTCTGGGATCACATTCGAGAAAAGAGTTTCTACTTCCTGTCACATTCTGATATGATTTAGTGTACAGTACTGCCTTTGTGTAATCAAACTGTTAAAATAACAAGATTTGAATAAGACATACTTACTGAAATGTCACTGTGAAACTTGTAAATAAATATGTCTCAGTTGTGACCGTCAGAGAGCAGTTAATGTACTCCGAATTTTGGTATGTGACGCAGCTGAATTTCGGTTTACCTGGTGGGTCTAAAGCAGAAAATTAATCAATAGATGGATATTTGTAATCAAAATCTGCTTAGCTGTACATAATGTACACAGCTAACCAGCATTTTAACCAAAGGACAAACATATGAGGAATTAACGACTGATGAATATCACAAATGTTAGAGTTTTGTTCCATGCATTTTTTATATATTTAGATTTCATGTACATGATCAACTGATCATTAGCAAATGTGCATGTCTCTTCCTTATTTAACCCTTCAAACTGATTTAGTCAGATTGAGTTTTACATGGATAAAACCAGATATTTTAGCATAATAATACATTTGTTCTATAAGGATAACATATGAACTTACATCCAGCCTTGAAATCTTGTCCGCAAATTGTGTGCCAACTGTTTCCCTCCTTCACCCTGCAGTGTAGCCAAAAACGGGGCTGACTGATGACTATTTGTGTTTTTATAACAGAGCAACTAATTGTTTTATAAATGATCTGTCCATTAAAGGTAATGGCAAAGCGTCTGCCACAGCGCTCGGTGTTTGTCTGGCAGCCTACAGTCATATTGGAGCCTAGGTGGATAACATTTGAATCTACTATCATTTTTCCAACACAACTGATGCTGTAGAAGTCTAAGCAGAGAGAGAAAACACTATTCATTTACAAGCTTGATCATGAAACATTCAAATGTATAACAAATTCAAATCACAACTTCTTTACTCACCACAGAATTTGCAGAAGAAAAGGAGAAAGAAGACCACCTGCCAGGCTCTGATAAAAAAATCCATTTCATGCCTTTCTTCTTATGGATCTCCGTGATGATCAGTGAATATTGAGTCAGATATTTTTCTCCACACTTCATGCCTAGTCCTTCAGCGTCTTCTCCTGTCGTCTCTGTTCGCTCAGATGCATTTGCATGAAGCAAACCAACATGTAGTCAGAACAAAAAGTGGGTTTCCTTCCATACGATCATCCCTCTTTAAAGATGTCACATAAACAGGTCACACATCTGCACACGTGTATATCAAAGACATTAAAAACCACCAAAATGGAATGTTACCAGAAAATGATAAGCTTGCGATATCTGTACATAGTCAGCATTCTCCTCAACGATACTTAACGTTACAAGCCTATTTTTTTTTTATGTCAACCTTGTTTTCTCAGAGTCGGCTTGCTCTTTTAAGGGGCAATGACCTAGATTTGTGGTATTTATGTCTGTTCTGAAACTCTGAAGCGTGTTTCAAAAGTTCTGCATCCTACTTATTAAACCACCTTTTTAGTCATCGCCAATCATTAACTGCTATCAAACAGTTACTCTACTGTAAAACATGAAACATAAAACGAAATATGCTGATGTGACATTAACTTAGCCTTCAAAGTCATTATTTTAAGAATGTTAATTCAAATCTAAAACTGAAAATATGCAATTCAGTAAGATATGATAGATCAACTGGCAGTAGAAGAAGAGCATAGGAATATTGCAGAAAAAAATTAAAACCAAGCAAACCTTTCCTAATGCATTTAAAGCAGTGATTTCTCCTCCAGTTGGGGTCCTCTGCTGTTTCCATCACTAGCTTGATCCGCAGGACTGACACCTTTACGTAACAAAGGCACATTGATGTTAAGGGGGATGTGAAAGCCAAAGCAAACATTTGAAACACAAACTAGTGCTGTTGATATAAAAAATGTACATACATAAAGTCAGCTAAAAATGTGAGGATTTGGAACAGCGAAAGAAGACTAAATTACCCATGTTCTTCGTCCTCACACATGTGCTTAGCGTGTGAAAATACCACCGCAGAACAGCCTTCCTGCCTGCCCCAGATTTTTGATCTCTTTTAAAACTTACTTTCCATCTTCATCTTCAAAGTGTTTCTGGGGAAAACCCACTGAGATACGGTGAATTTGAGATACGGAGTAATACAAAGAATGCACTAATAACTGTAGATTAATAAGCAGAGGCGTTTATAATAATAATAATAATAATAATAAGCAATAAAAAATAAACTGTTTTTATAAACAGTAGGATCAAGTTATTTACCGTAAGGGTGTGGAAACCGAAAAAACGAACACAACAAAAGAAAACAATGAGGTTAGTGTCAGTGCCACAATTACAGTTTGTGTGAAACTGGCACATCTGAACCACAAAGACAGACCACAAGTCTTCAATAAATAAAGAAAGTAGGAAAGAAAAAATACACTTAAAAACTCCTTATTTTGTATGTTAAGCTGTATAAATGTAACTAACATTTCTTTTGTGTATATGAAGAGAGATATATCAAAATATGCCCCCTTTGTGTGTTAAAAAACTCCACCCGTTGTTACTCATATCCTTTCAAAGCGTTTGACAGTTGCTGACCTATGATTTTATCTGAAGAGTCACTTATCTTTAAAGAACCTCTGTTAGACTAATGTAGGATGATTTGAAGTGATGGGGAAAATATACCTAATATACCTACAATGCGCAAATTATTAAAAGGATGACTTATCAGATATCACATCTATGACATATATCTATAACAGATATCAAAGATATAACATAAAAGAGAAAGAGTTTAAAAGCCACTTAATCTTATATCTGTCCTCATTTTGTAACATAAAAACATCCAGCATGCGCAAAATGTGGTCTTTTGACCTCAATTCATTTTTTTTTAGAAAAACAGTCAGCACCTGCTTCTTCAAACTGTTATACCTACACTGTACTTACACCGTCTTACTTAGATATAATTAGTTATCTTTAGTTAGTTGCTATACTTACTAGGTTTTATTAAGTTACAGCTACTTTCAAGTGAGTAAAACAATTTACTTACTACTTTGAGTGAAGCTTACTTAAAATATTCAAGTAGCCACAAAGGAACCAATGACATTAATAAACCAGTGAGAGGCAGCAGTGCACTAATATTTTGCTAATTTGCAAAATAACAACAGAAGAAGAAAAAAATATTTTTTTTTTTAGGCAATTGTTAATCTGCAGTTATTTTTCACTAGTTACATTCACTCATTTCCCAAAGTCATCTTGAATGTTGTTTTAATACAACTATATATTTGAGATGACATCACATAAGCTGACTTCATAAATTGATGTTGATTTTCGTAAAATGTTGTTTGTGTGTCTTATTTTATTTATTTTTTTTTTTATTATTATTTTTTTTACTTACCATTATAGTGATTAATGTTCCGTTTGGTTGGGCACTTGGAACTTTGTTTTTCTTATTATAATTTTCTTCTTATTGACGCAGCAATGCAACATGAAGTCGTAATTTTTTATTTCAAGGAAAGAAAAGTAATAAGTAGGTTGCTTTTATAAGGTAACCTTCTAATTCTGATGTTTTCATTAGCTAAATCTTTTAATTCTTTAGCTAATGTATTTTTTTATATTTACTAATGATCTTTTGCAATTTTATTGTTCTTCATAAACACCTTGAGAAACTTTATTGGGTTGAGACAGTCCTTTAATATTTGTGGTAATGTGCTCAAGTCACAGACTTCAACATTCGGCACGTGAATCACAACAATGGTAACAATTCAATTTCATTTATTTTTATTAATTGTGACAATAACCATTATATTATTTTATTTTCTCTTTTTGTTGTGCTAGCACTGACACAAGTCAATAAATAAAATTAGCAAATAAAAACAACAACAGTAAAACAAAGCAACTGCATAATTTAGTCATGCCACAATGCACTCTGGGAGTGAGTGAGTAGCTACACTCAATCAAGAGTAAACCTCGAGTAAAGGATCAAGTACCCATTACAATTCTTTTTTAGTTACTAGAACTCTTGTGTAAGTAAACTATACTAAGCATTTGTCAGTACAACATACTATTCCTGTTTCACTTTACTTAGTTTTTTTAAGGCAATCGGTTTGCATGCTTTTTTTAAGTAAGCCCAACTAATTCGATTTTACAGTGTAGAAAATTGAAGTCTGTTTAATTGGTGATATGTTGCTATTAATCAATATTTTAGGTTGTCAAAATTTTAACTAAACTACTTATTTAGTGTTGTTTTTAATTTATTTGCACACTACACAAAACCAAATCAAATTAAACATTATAAACAGAATAATCCAATAATGATAAGCAGCCTATATAGCAATGCATAACTTCCAGCAATGCATAATGTTGTCCTCCAACATGCTATGTTGCTATATTAATCAACGGTTAAATAACAATTCTGGTCATCGAATTTGATTGGCTGCACTAATATGTCAAAACAGCATTTTTGTATTAAGGTACCTAGTAAGGTTGCTTGTTTTAGACTGACTCCCAGTGCATACTCAAGCTGATGAGTTCTACATTCCTTGTTTTTCAACAAATAAATAAAAGTTAAATGAAATTAAATAAAAAAAAAAAAAAAAGAGAGAGATATTTCTGAAATAATTTCCCCTTTTTAAAAACTTCATCATAATGCTACAGTGGGTACGGAAAGTATTCAGACCCCCTTAAATTTTTCACTCTTTGTTATATTGCAGCCATTTGCTAAAATCATTTAAGTTCATTATTTTCCTCATTAATGTACACACAGCACCCCATATTGACAGAAAAACACAGAATTGTTGACATTTTTGCAGATTTATTAAAAAAGAAAAACTGAAATATCACATGGTCCTAAGTATTCAGACCCTTTGCTCAGTATTTAGTAGAAGCACCCTTTTGATCTAATACAGCCATGAGTCTTTTTGGGAAAGATGCAACAAGTTTTTCACACCTGGATTTGGGGATCCTCCATTCCTCCTTGCAGATCCTCTCCAGTTCTGTCAGGTTGGATGGTAAACGTTGGTGGACAGCCATTTTTAGGTCTCTCCGGAGATGCTCAATTGGGTTTAAGTCAGGGCTCTGGCTGGGCCATTCAAGAACAGTCACGGAGTTGTTGTGAAGCCACTCCTTCGTTATTTTAGCTGTGTGCTTAGGGTCATTGTCTTGTTGGAAGGTAAACCTTCGGCCCAGTCTGAGGTCCTGAGCACTCTGGAGAAGGTTTTCGTCCAGGATATCCCTGTACTTGGCCGCATTCATCTTTCCCTTGATTGCAACCAGTCGTCCTGTCCCTGCAGCTGAAAAACACCCCCACAGCATGATGCTGCCACCACCATGCTTCACTGTTGGGACTGTATTGGACAGGTGATGAGCAGTGCCTGGTTGTCTCCACACAGAAAACCAGTCATCTTGGAGTCCTTCAGGTGTGTTTTAGCAAACTCCATGCAGGCTTTCATGTGTCTTGCACTGAGGAGAGGCTTCCGTCGGGCCACTCTGCCATAAAGCCCCGACTGGTGGAGGGCTGCAGTGATGGTTGACTTTCTACAACTTTCTCCCATCTCCCGCCTGCATCTCTGGAGCTCAGCCACAGTGATCTTTGGGTTCTTCTTTACCTCTCTCACCAAGGCTGTTCTCCCCCGATAGCTCAGTTTGGCCGGACGGCCAGCTCTAGGAAGGGTTCTGGTCATCCCAAACGTCTTCCATTTAAGGATTATGGAGGCCACTGTGCTCTTAGGAACCTTAAGTGCAGCAGAAATTTTTTTGTAACCTTGGCCAGATCTGTGCCTTGCCACAATTCTGTCTCTGAGCTCTTCAGGCAGTTCCTTTGACCTCATGATTCTCATTTGCTCTGACATGCACTGTGAGCTGTAAGGTCTTATATAGACAGGTGTGTGGCTTTCCTAATCAAGTTCAATCAGTATAATCAAACACAGCTGGAGTCAGATGAAGGTGTAGAACCATCTCAAGGATGATCAGAAGAAACGGACAGCACCTGAGTTAAATATATGAGTGTCACAGCAAAGGGTCTGAATACTTAGGACCATGTAATATTTCAGTTTTTCTTTTTTAATAAATCTGCAAAAATGTCAACAATTCTGTGTTTTTCTGTCAATATGGGGTGCTGTGTGTACATTAATGAGGAAAAAAATGAACTTAAATGATTTTAGCAAATGGCTGCAATACAACAAAGAGTGAAAAATTTAAGGGGGTCTGAATACTTTCTGTACCCACTGTATGTTTATTATTATGTTTTTTTGATACGCCGAATTGCGGGATATCATATGCAGTGAAGACCCACGGTATTTTGGGCTTTTCACTGTTTTTTATCTGTTTTTTTTTTTGTTGTTGTTGTTGTTTTTTTATCAGACTTGTTTTTCTGTAGGTTACATGGTTACGCCATGAGGTGGCGACCAGTGACCGTGAATCACTAAATGTATTAGGAAGTTAATATTATATTACACAAATCAAATTGTTCCTTATTAAAGCACTAGTTTGTTATAATATGTGACCCTGGACCTCAAAACCAGTCATAAGGGTACATTTTTTGAAATTGAGATTTCTACATCTTTATACATACATTTGTTAGAACAGGACAATATTTGTGACCCTGGACCACAAAACCAGTCTTAAGTTGCTGGGGTATATTTGTAGCAATAGCCAAAATAACATTGTATGGGTCAAAATGATTGATTTTTCTTTTATGGCAAAAATCATTAGGAAATTAAGTAAAGATCATGTTCCATGAAGATATTTTGTAAAATTCTTACTGTAAATATATCAAAACTTAATTTTTGATTAGTAATATGCATTACTAAGAACTTTATTTGGACAACTTTAAAGGCGATTTTCTCAATATTTAGATTTTTTGCACCCTCAGATTCCAGGTTTTAAAATAGTTGTATCTCGAGCAAATATTGTCCTATCATAACAAAGCATACATCAATGGAAAGCTTATTTACTCAGCTTTCAAACGATGTATAAATCTCAGTTTTGAAAAATTGACCCTTATGACTGGTTTTGTGATCCAGGGTCACATTTGGCCGAGAACTGCACACACTACTACACACATTTTCTTTTCCACCCAGGGAGCACCCTTGTCCTCCAGGTCCCCAGAAAAAGCACCTGTGCATGATGGGACACCACTGCAGGTTCACCACAACATGCCATTTCATTGGCATGTTTCACTGGATTTGCTGTTATTTAAAATACATTGTAAAATGTTAATATTAGTTAGATATGTGATTTTTGTTTAATATATATAAGTTATCTGAAAATATTTTTTGCTACTTTATGCAAAAATAAATTATGTTTTGCTCTATGCTAATGGACAATGTTAAACTTTGTTTTTTTTTTATTTTAAGTTCAAACTGACTTCAACTGATCTTCTTTATTAGTCCGCGTAGTGTTGTTATGCCTCTCTGTCTGTAAACATATCTTGTACTCAACTGCCGCATGGTGGTGGAAGAGAGCAGCGCACTGCTATGTAAATTAGAAATGTCGTCGTCACCGTATACGTAGCTCTGTAAACATGGCGGAAGTTCAGAGGCGTCAACGTGGGGAGGAAGAAAGGCGCTGCGTTCAGAATGAAGCAATGTGAGCCAAGGAATGAAGCGGAGGGGATGGCGGACCAAACGTTGACGGTACTCCTCAAACTTTTAGCTGCGGGCTTTTATGGAATCAGTTCTTTCCTTATAGTTGTAATAAACAAGAGCGTCCTGACCAATTACAGGTAAGAAGACTTTTTACTAGAGTTACATACTCTGTATTTTGCAAGTGCTTTACTGTCTCTACATGCAGAATACTTGAGATAGTTGGCAACTTAGTTATTGCAGCAATATCAGTCTGGTACGGAAGGACGATGATCTCTGTGGGCTGATTTGAACATAATGTGAGACTGAAGCTCTTTATATATTGTCAAACAAAAAGTGGAATGATATTACCATGTATTTAGGAATATAGGGATATCTTAGTACCATGTCTCTTAGACATGTACCATTGAGACACTATAATATTCTTTAAAGTACCTTGGAGTACCATGTAAATATAACGGTTTATGAACATGGTACTAAGGTTTATATTAAGTATGATGTTATGACCTTCTACCATCTCTTTACTGAGGTAACGTTACAACCACATCCCATTTTTGTAAGCATAGTGAGCTACTAACTGGTTTAAATTATTTTAACTGATGATTATTCAGAATTTACACTTGTTTTTTTTTTTTCTAAACCCAAGTTGCCTGAAGTGTGCATATAAAAAGTGATTGTAAAATAATAAATGCATTTTGTATGGACTTAAGTGAGTCAGTGATGTAGAATAATAATAACAAAATCCCACAATCAACACTACATTTTATATGATGGCTCATTTTATGATAGCAATGACGAAAAGAAGAATGTAAATGAACTTTTGCTAAAAAAGCACTCTTTCCGAACAGGTTCCCCTCTTCGATATGTGTTGGCATTGGTCAGGTGGGTTTTTGGTCAGATAACAGTTTTTCTAACATTTCATACTGTAAGTTTTACACGTTACGTTACAGATCAGAACGGCATGAACGTATTATGACATTCCTCCGCAGATGCTGGCAACAGTTATTGTGTTACGGGTGGGAAAGGCCCTCCGGGTGATCACCTTCCCAGAGTTTGATGGTAGCATACCTAGAAAGGTGAGGAATGCTAGCTCTTTAAACTTGTGCGTGTTGTCACGCGTTGTTCGCGTTTGTTATAGAACAGCGGTGCAAGTTTTTTGTTGTTGACGTGGAAAAAGATACCCACAAGGGGCTGCAAAGCAATGGTGCTTTGTCATAACTTTCTTCTATTTATCTTCTTGTAATTGCAGACATTTCCGCTACCTCTCCTATATGTAGGAAATCAAATAACAGGACTCTTTGGGACAAAAAGACTTAAGTATGTCACAACAGCTTTAAATGAAAACCTCTAACACATCTACCTATTAGTTTTGTATTTTATACACTGGTATCTAATTAATTTGTTTTCCTTCTTTCAGCCTGCCAATGTTTACAGTATTGAGGAGGTTTTCTATACTCTTTACAATGCTGGCAGAGGGTTTCTTGTTAAAGTAAGTAAAGTTCTCCAATGCTACAGTGTTTCTGATAGTTTGTTTATTTAATTAATATTATTATGATAAAAATATCACTAATTTTGTTTTGCATTACAGGAAGAAATTCTCCCGGCCAGTTCAGCTGACAGTATTTACTATGATTCTAGGGGCCTTTGTAGCTGCAAGGTAAATGTTTCCAGTGACTCACTGATAGAATTCAGCCTTATCTTGAACGCTTTTTGCTTGCCAATTATTCACTGCTTTACACAGGAAAGTTATTGTTTGTAAGACTGTGTTGCAACATACAGTTTAATTAAACAACGCTGTCTTACTCATCGAGTATGAGAGAATTTAATAGCATGTTTTTGATGAGTTCCCTTATATTTCTTGAGCAGTGCTGACTTGGCTTTTGACCTGCAAGGATATGTGTTCATATTAATGAACGATGTCTTAACTGCTGCCAATGGAGCTTTTGTGAAACAGAAACTTGACTCTAAGGTAAGGAAAGCAACACATTCATGATAGAGATTACCCAAATACCTTGAGTTCTCCCTCAAGCAGCAGCTGTTCTCTGTAGTCATTTATTGAGACATACTACTTTCCTATGCTTGCACAAAATGAAGCAACACTTAATGGATCATTAAGTTTTGTGAATTGCTTATGTTGTTTGTTTAATGAAAATGTCATGAAATAATTCACAGCATAAATGTGACTTCACTTTGCATTGTGTTGTTCATGGTTTTTGAGGATGAGGGTTTTTCTTGCAGTCTGATCAAAAGTTGTTCACATACGTGTTCTAACATTTCAAGCACAGGTTCTGTTTCAGTATATTTAGAAGATATGCCTGTGCTTGTATTTGATGAAACCAAGAGTGCTGGCAACATGAGCTGTGTTTATTGCATTACCCCACTGGCTTGGACTGAAAAAAGAAGTCATGTGTGTTCTATTTGAGAACTCCAGAGAGGGTAGATTTATAACTCTCTTTATAACTGAAGTATGTGGACTATGTGGAACTGCAGATTTATCTAAAGCACTGAGAAATAGTAAATGCGGAAGTTAACATTTTACAACCTGTACAACGTGTTCAGGCCCACTGCCTGAATAAAGACCTTTGGCTCAATTCAGATGTGTTTGAATACCATCTGTTTCTCTGTTAAAAAAAGAGCAGCTAGTTTAGAGGGTGGGAGAGAAGAGGGAATCATGACATGGCATTACTGTACCTCAATTTGTCTCTATTTTTTTTTTCCCGTTTGTCCTATAGGAGCTGGGAAAGTATGGTCTTCTCTATTACAATGCTTTATTTATGATTCTTCCAACACTGCTATTAGCACATGTCACAGGAGATATGGATAAGGTAAGTGTAAATTGTTTTTTATGAATTTTTCTGCATATAATGCATATAAATAGCAATGTGCTTGTCAGTCTACACTACAACTAAAAGGATGCGTAAAATATATCTTAATATTTAATATTAGTGCTGTCAGAATTAGCATGTTAACACAGGTGTTTAAGTTAAAATATTTAATGCAGTTAACTTGGAGGGGCTAGGGTTGGCCACCCCATTCACAAGTACTGCTTCTGTATCTTTTTTTTTTTTTTTTTTCCTTGTAAAGAAGTGTGTTTGTTTAGTCACAGAACGTTTTTACGACCACATAAAATGGGACACTCACTCAAACTTTGCTTTGCCGCTGGGCGCTAGTTAACAAGCATGGGAAAGGTACAGGTGACAAGTATTTTCAAACAAATTTTTTTGAAAAAGCCGTTATACTGTGCTCATAGTGCATGCGTTTCAGTTGCATGCACAAATGTGGCAGCGCGCTATAGCCTGTATAATTTCATGTTAAAGTGCAAATGAAACTACGAGTATGCATGTCAGATCAGTGTCACATTCAGCAGCGGAAGCTCTTAAAGTAATAGCAGCCATATAAGCTAATAACCCAGCTGTAGGAAGTAATATTATTTCCTACTTGCTGAAGGGCACAGGTAAATAATTGGTTTGTGTGAAGACTGTTTTAAGTTCACTTAAATTAGAAGTTAATCTTTAAAGTCTAATAAATGTCGCAATTGATAGCTCTCAGTTATACTGTAATGTTGAATGTCTATAGTCAATGGTTAAAAAATTAATAAATATTAATAATTAATGGTTAAAAAAATAACTTCCTGGAGACATCAGTAATATTGGTGTTAGTAATACTCATGTTCAGACATGACATAAAAATAACATATATTAAAATATACTGTCTTCATGTTGTTTCTACATTAATTTGAAGATTGAATGTGAAATTATTGCAATATAAAAGTATATTTAAAAACTTTAATGTTAGGTGTGATTAATTGTGATTACTTTCTGAAAAAATGTGATTAATTACATTTGTTTACATTGATTGACAGCACTAATAATTATATATTATGTATTGTTTATTATTTATGTTTTTTATATTTTTATTAATTATATGTTTTAGTGCTCGGTAGTGATTAATCGCGATTGATCGCATTCAAAATAAAAGTTTGTACATAATGTGTGTGTACTGTGTATATTTATTATGTGTATATGTAAATACACACAAATGCATGTGTATATATTAAAGAAAATCTCTTATGTTTATACATGTAAATATATTTATAAATAATGTAAATTATATAAATATAAATATGTAAATACATGTAAATATTTTCATAATGTTTACTGTATGTGTGTCTTTATATATACATAATTCATATTCACAGTACACACACATATATTATACGTACACAAAAACTTTTATTTTGGATGCGATTAATCACAATTAATCATTGCCCAGCGCTAATGTTTATATAATTATATATTATTTATTTCATAATATACATTCATGTATTTTAAAAACAAAAAATTATTATTTTTTTTACTAATTTTCTCTAGAAATGGGTTTCAGCTCATTAATAAAAATGTAGTTGCACACACAGAGCAGATTATATATAATGAATTGTGTTCACATACCAGACCTTAAATAACCTCAGGGCTCTAGTCACTCCTAAGAGTCCATCTCTCGACAAGACCTCATACCCACCGATGATCTGGCAACCACGAACACACCATCTGCTCAGCTGCAGTGAGCTCGCATTGCCAGAGAACACACACCATTAGCCGATTGGAACGACTGCATGCTTGTCATAAATTCTCTTGAAATCATAGCAAGCTGAATGACATAAATTTCAGCATGTCTATTCCTGCCTGAACGTTTTTCCCATGACAAAATAACTGCATTTTCTTAGTCATAAAGTGTGCTACATCATGGTCTTTTTAAAAAAGCAGCATGAGTACAAGGCTTAGTTGTTTGGAAGGTTAGGATGACAGGGTCCTGCTCCATGAATGCCTCATTTTATTTAGCTCAGTGTGTTCACAGGGAGGCCCCAGTTTATTTGGCAGGCGCTGCTTCAGGAAGGAGAGAGGACAGGAGGCAGTGTGTTTCTTGCACAAAGCTGCCATTATACCAGTCAGCCTAACTAGCAGAGTGAATCTAGTAGCTTATGAAGTTATTCATTAGGTATATTCCTTTTAGGTGTGTTCCTTGCCTCTTTTTAGACTGGTTGAGTGGGTTTGTTGTTTTTTGCCCACCATGTGAATACGTTCTCTGCCGTTTCAACCATGCTAGCCTGTGGAAAAAAAAAATGTGGAAAGTCCTCTCTGCGTTATGTGTGACATTTTACCATGCAACAGCTTGACCTACAAATTCCGTTACAAACAGCTCCATAACTGTAAAGTTTAATGGTTAACTAAGGTAATTACTATGTTTGTGTTATTAAATGATCTCTAGACAATGATTTCCTCTTAGTTTGTCTTTACATGAATCACTAAATGTCTTTTCCCCCTAGGCTTTTGATTATGAAGGCTGGTCAGATGTGCTTTTTATTAGTCAGTTCATTCTGTCTTGTATAATGGGGTAAGTTAAAATGAAAACTTTGTATTTGGTAAATACTAGGGCTGTCAAAATAATGATTTAAATACGTTTAGTGCCATGTGTTTATTTAATTTGTTTAATCAATTCTGTGTGACTACTAAAATCTGATTGTCAGTAAAAGTTTGTATAGTGTAATTTAATAGTCATAAGTTCAACAAATGATGTCAATCAGCAAATGCAAACAACAGCAGATGACAGCCAGTGCCTGTGTTCTGTACAGATGTAAGATCACATTTAAGGAAAGTTGCAGAAGAAAATGTGTATTTTATTGCAGGAGTACTTTGAGTTCCTGATGTTATATTTTAATTGGTTGACTAAGAATCCTAGTAAATGCACAACAAGCTAATGTTAATGTTGTTTGTGCATAGTTTTCTCTTGCATAGTGATATGAAGAGTGAATATGTTTTAGTACATTTACCGCTTATTGGCAAAATCAGGTTATATCAATGAAAATCTGCACATTAGGAAAACTTTCCCATTTTGCTCATGTTCAAGATGTTCATGTGAATTCACATCATTGACTAACAATGGAAACCTGTTTCCGCAACTGAATAAAAAATAAAAAAGGTAATTGTGACTTTATCTCACAATTCAGACTGTTTTCTCACAATTGTGAGTTTACTTCTTACAATTATTTTTTTTTTTTCTTAGAATTGTGATACAAACTCGCAATTACAAGTAATAATGTCATAAACATTATAAGACAAAAACATAAACTTGCAATTCTGAAAAATAAACTCGGAATTCTAAAAATTTTTCTCAGAGTTGTGAGTTTATATCTCACAATTCTGACTTTATAACATGATTGAGATATAAACTCGCAATTCTGGGAACATATATATTTTTTTCCTTGTGACTTAAAATTCACAATTGCAAGTTTGTATCTCGCAATTTTGATTTTATAACTCACAATTTTGTTTATATCATGTAGTTCTGAAAAAAGGCGCAATAACCTTTTATTTTTTTATTTTTTAGACTTCCATAGACTCATAGAAAGTCAATGACTGCAAATTTTTGCCAATGTGGCCACACCTTTACAAACACAAAGAAATTAACAGTTTTAATGGTAAAAAAACTGTAAAAAATACTGTGGTAAAAGTGTCAGTTGGTTAACAGTAAATTCTCTGACTATATACAGTGGAAAAACTTGAATAAGTTATTAGGGAAATTTTCCAGAACTCATGTATTGACTTAGTCGTTCATTTTAAGCATTAGTTGACTGTTAGTCGCAAGTTTAGTAATAAACATATAAATCATTATAATGAGCCTTTAATTGCCCACATAGCCTAATAAGCGCTCAAGCGCGGATATAATAACTATAAATGTGTCAGGGACAAACAGCATGGGCACTGCATTAGTTTTAATAATTTATCGTTAAAGTGGTGCTTTCTTAGTTGTTGCCTTAAGGGATAAAGTCGGTGAAATTAACTCATCATCTCCGCAGTAGTGGATGCGCCTGTATCCATGTTTCATACGGGTTACATAATCTGAGGATGTTTGTTTTCTATTTGAATTGGTTAATTTAAAAGTAGACATTTCACTCTCTATAGATGAAAAGCCATATTTGAGGTCAGTGAATGATAGGTGAGTGTTTGGAGGTCCTGCCTGATTACCATGTAGAGCTGTTAACGATCTGTCCGTTACGGACTGCATCACTTCGCCACTTTCTGTGGATTTGTTTTTTCTGCAACTAAGCGACTAATAAAATTTTAGTTGACCAAGCCTCTTCTTGTCAACTAACGGTTGGTTGACTATTAGGGGGCAGCCCTAGAAACTTCACATTTGATAGTTTTTCATTAAAGAATGTTTCTTTCTTCTGACATGACACACCTATATAAATAGTATTTACCTCAGAATGGAAAAACTACATGTGATAAACTTTGGTTTTACATGTACTTTTTCAGTGGCATCTGTGTTTTTAGTTTTTTTTTTTTTATTTAGTATTTTAATACATCAGTAGGATGGTTTATACAATGTGATTTTTTTTTTTTTTTGTTGTTGTTTTTGTTTTTACTTTAAAGGGGTCATAAACTGCTTTCATTATTTTGCTTCTTCTGAGGTCCTCTTATAATGTTATCAAGATTTGTACATCAAAAACATAATTTAGAAGTAATACGCTATTTTCTGTCCTGTTTTGACCACCCTCATCTGAACGCTTTGTTTGAATAGGTGTGGCGGATTGTAGACTCGGAAGTAAACACCCACTGTTTTGATTGGATAACAGTAGTGTATGTTTGACAGCTTACACCCTTCATAGATGAACGAATAAATACTCAGTAAATATCAAATAATCTGTAATAACACAAAATCATGCGGGGCTAAACGGGCAGCGATGTAGAAGTAGGCGTTGATCATCTTCTGCAGAGGCGGTGTTTAGCCACACCATTAGTGGCACTTTCCACAACCTGGCATTTTTTGGCAGACTTGCAAGAAAGTTTGAGTTCTGAAACTTACAATATGTTTTTATAGTACGATGACCTTGAATTTCAAAAGATCGTGGGAATTTTGATTTCAACCACAGCTTTTAAGTGTGGATTTATTTTATGATTTCCTTAACAATACATCTTCTGTTGGCACATTTACAGGTTTGTTTTGATGTACTCCACCGTACTTTGCACTCAGTATAACTCTGCGCTAACTACTACCATCGTCGGCTGCCTAAAAGTAAGAATGTTTCTTTCTTATGCATTCTAAGATACAGCTTCCCCTGCTTTTTTTTTATTAATATTAATGACTTTTGTGTCTCTGCAGAATATACTGGTGACATATATTGGAATGGTGTTTGGAGGAGATTACATTTTCTCATGGACTAACTTCATTGGTCTGAACATCAGGTAAGAGCTTTGTGTCCCAGAAGGAAACAAATGGGATGCATGGATTTAGTGTGACGCTAATGATCTGATCGCCTGTACTTGTCTTCTCAGTATTGCTGGCAGTCTGGTGTATTCCTACATAACCTTCACAGAAGAGCAGACCACCAAACAGAGTGAGAGTGCCAACAAACTAGAGGTCAAAGGGAAAGTGTCTGTATGACCAGTGGTTTGACATTTGTTTATAATGCACAAGGCTGTATCTGTGAGTTTTTGTATTTCTCGCAAGAGTAAGAAGTCACTCCTATTTTTTTTTTTTTAATATATATACATATATTATTATTATTATATGAAGAAGATATTGACTGTAAAAGGTACAGCAGGTACTGGCAGGACATCGTCTCATACAAAAGATTCGGAAAGTTTCAAACATACTGGAATGTGTTATTCCAGAGTAAATATATTTGCCTGTTAATTTTCACTTCTGTTAAGAAGTGCTGTCTGTGTTACAAACTAATGGTTCGTGTCCTGCAATGCTGGGCACTTGCCACAAATTGTGAATGAGGACCGTCAATAGTGTTAAAACACCTGTTTTATTGTCTGTTGAAGAGTACTTTTAAAGATGGGTTTTAATCAGTAAGGTTATTTATTTTTATGAGAGTTGTTTTTTAATGCTAGGATTGTGAATTGGGTTTTATGGTTGGGAACGTTTTATTCTAACTATGAAAAGGGAGTTTACATACATTCTTTGAATAGTCGATTCTGTCTTGTGACATTTCTGGTACCCTGTTACACAACTTGAGTTTTACAGGAATGTTCCATTAAAATCTGAACGATTAATGGAAAGTGAGTGTTTAAGTATGTAAAATAAGGTACGTGTGTGCAACTTATGTAGATGTTTTATTTGAGCTCTTTTGATAACAAGCTTTAAAGAACCATATTTTGTGTTAAGCATTCTCAGTGTTACACAGTGTTCAACTGGACAAATTCTTATAACTGCTTTTGTATTTTTTGTATTTGGGAATGAGATGCAGTAACTGTTTTGTACTGATGGAATCACGGTAATGGAAATATAGTGTAGTAATTGCACTTTAACAGTTTACAGGTTTTCTCATTTGTCAGTGAGTTAATACGGTATTAGTTTTTGCAAGAACATTGTAATATAAAACACAAACCTTTCAGTATTTTGCTCTGTCTTGTTTAACGTTGCTGCCTTTGGGCGATTCAGAAAGAGAAATGAGAATGTCTCCTACATTTATGTCTGATGTTGGTATTTTTGACGAGTCCAAAACACTAGTCTGAAAATGACATTTCTCAGTTATTTCTTGGGCTATATTTGTTGTACGTTTGGAAAACCTGATGCATTCTGCGGTTACTGAATGAATGTCTATTTTCATTCATGTATGCCACTTTTTTTTTTGAACATTTTGTCCATTGCTTGGAGATTGAATTTTTTTTTTTTTTTTTTTTTTAACGAATGATGTGCATTTTTGTGCTTTATTTTTCAGCACTGATGACATTGTATTTTATGTGTTCAACTTGTACTTTTATTATTTCCATGTTCATTTCAGTTAAAGAAGCATTTCTTTATCAAGTTCATATCTGCAAATTCTCAGTGATTGTATCAGTGAGAAGCGGGAAATGTATAACATTCAAAATACCTCAGCTCAAAGAATCTATGTATTTTATTTCATTTTCTGATGTTAACCAAAATAAAATCCTTTTTCATTTTTCCCATTGCCTATCGCTTCTGTGGCATTGTGTACTACTTTTCCTAGGGTTGTTGATATGTTTGTTACATAAAGCCACATGGATTGTCTAACAAATACAAATTAAACAGCATTAAATGTATTTAATGTCGTTAAAGTGCAAATAATGTTAACCATCACTTGTTAAAAATGTAAACACTTGAGAGAACCCATACTTTAAAAAATACTAATTCTCATTCAAGTTTTAGGTTTAGGGTTTTTTATGTTAGTGTACACGATTTTAAACTGTTATTTTATTACAGTTGCGTTTGCAATTACTTAGATTTTGTAATATGTTTGGATAACATTCATAACGTGTTCTTTCAGTGACACTTCTGATTTCCAGTGTATTGTTTTTAATCACATTACACTCAGTGTTGGGGAGTAACTAATTACATGTAATGGAATTACGTAATTTAATTACAAAATAAATGTAATTAGTTACAGTTACTGAGAAAAAATATGTAATTAAATAACAGTTACTTTTAAAAAATGCCAGTGATTACAAAGGGGATTACATCTGAATTTTTTCACACACCCACCCCCACTTACAGATTTAATTGACTTCTTTCATAAATTGCATTGACTGCTCTAAAATAAGACACAAATGTTTCAGGAGTTTAGGACACAGAATAGGACACATGCTTATTTGATAACTCTTTTATTTCCTATTTGGGTTTATGCATAAACTTTATTTTTAAGATGTTTTTCCAAGGCATTGTTAAGTACTAGTGTTTTCTGTCATAACTATGCAAACATTTGATTTCAAACCCAGTATCATAGCTACAGTGTTGGGGAGTAACTAGTTACATGTAACGGAATTACGTAATTTAATTACAAAGTAAATGTAATTGTAATTAGTTACAGTTACTGAGAAAAAAATGTGTAATTAAATTACAGTTACTTTTGAAAAATGCCAGTGATTACAAAGGGGATTACATCTGAATTTTTTCACACACCCATTCCCACTTACAGATTCAATTGACTTCTTTCATAAATTGCATTGGCTGCTCTAAAATGAGACGCAAATGTTTCAGGAGTTTAGAACACAGAACAGGACACATGCTTATTTGATAACCGTTTTATTTCCAATTTGGGTTTATGCATTAACATTATTTTTTAAGATTTTAAGATGTTTTTTCCAAGGCATTGTTAGATGCTGGTGTTTTCTGTCATAACTATGCAAACATTTGATTTCAAACCCAATATCATAGCTATTAACCTATTTCTTGTTATGATTTCAAATCTGTATTTAACCTCGCAATGATCTCAAAGTAAATAAGAGCTGTTAAGTCTGAATTTGGGGCGTTGGTGCCAATAGCCTCGTGGTTAGTGTGCCGACATATAGTGCAACTGCGCTCACAGTGACCTGAGTTTAATTCCCATCTTGAGGCCCTTTGCTGACCCCACTCCCCTCTCTCTTCCCAGCTCTTTCCTGTCGTCTCTCTACTGTCCTATCACAATAAAAGGCATAAAAAGCCTCAAAAAATAAGTAAAAAAAAAAAAAAAAAAAAAAAAAAAAAGTCTGAATTTGTGGTGACTGTGCTTTAAATTAAATTATTACACGGCTCTGTGGAATGCTTGATTCTGACTGGTCAGTCATGACTTTCCAAGGTATGTTGTTCCCTGATAACAACTGGTAAAAACTAATAACTAACAGCACTAATAAGTGCTATATGCTTGATAGTTTTTCTTGCCGGAAGCTTTGCGTCTGGTTAGCTAATAAAATATTAAAGCTTAATTCAATATTATGTAGACAATTTCTTAATTCTGTGATCCTGGTATCGTGGACTCGCTCTATTGTTTCATACAAACGCAGCTGCTGCCATTTTTTTTTTTTTGTACACTGAAATGGATTATAAGATAAGTAGCAAACTAGTACTACTACTTAATTATTTATGTGGTGAAATGTTATGTAAGGAAAGTGGTATGACTGCACTGTATCCCTAAAATGTCTAGTTTGAACTTGCCATTTGCTAGCAACTGATTTCTTCATGGAAGCTTTGTGTTCAAATATTTCAACTCAGATCAGTTTTTCGTGTCTAATTATTTTGACACGAAACAACTAAATAATCTATCAAGCAGCTGTGTAATAAGTGAGATAATGTATATCCAGCCAGTTGTTATCGCAAAATAAAGATGTATGTTATCCCTTACTTATTATAATCTTAATTCAAGTGATAAAGGATTTTGAAAGTGACAGTAATCAGTGTTGAACGCTACTGTAAGGTTAACTCTGCCTGGTTTAAATGTTTCAAAATGATTAGCAGTTGAAAATATTAGAAATTTAGAAAAGTAACCAAAAAGTAATTAAAAGTAATAAGTTACATTACTTTAATAAAGTAACTGAAAAGTTACACTACTTATTACATTTTAAATCAAGTAACTTGTAATCTGTAACCTATTACATTTCCAAAGTAACCAACCCAACACTGCATAGCTATTAAACTATTTCTTGTTATGATGTTATTTATGTTATGATCTTGTTATGACATATAACGCAACTGCGCTCACAGTGACCCGAGTTCGATTCCCGTCTCGAGGTCCTTTGCCGACCCCGCTCCCCTCTCTGCTCCCAGCTCTTTCCTGTCATCTCTCTACTGTCCTATCACAATAAAAGGCATAAACCCCCCCCAAAAAAACAAGTAAGATAAATTCAATTATTACACAGCTCAGACTAATTCGGAGCAACTTATGTCAGTGCTATGCTTGGTAATTTTTCTTGGCGGAAGCTTTGCGTTTGGTTAGCTAATAAAATATTAAAGCTTAATTCAGTATTATGTGGACAATTTCTTAATTCTGTCATCCTGGTATCATGGACTTGCTCTATTGTACAAACGCAGTTGCTGACATTTTTTTTTATTTTTTATTATGAATTATAAGATAACTAACAAACTAGTACTACTTCCTTAATTATTAATGTGGTGAAATGTGTAAGAAAACTGGTATGACTGCACTGTGTCTCTAAAATGTCTAGTTTGAACTTTAAAACTAGTTTGCTAGGAAGTGATTTCTTCATGGAAGCTTTGCTTTCAAATATTTCAACTCAGTGTTTCGTGTCTAATAATTTTGACATGAAACATCTAAATAATCTATCAAGCAGCTGTGTAATAAGTGAGATAATGTACATTCAGCCAGTTGTTATTGCAAATTAAAGATGTATGTTATCCCTTACTTATTATAATCTTAATTCAAGTGATAAAGGATTTTGAAAGTCTGACAGTAATCAGTGTTGAGTGCTACTGTAAGGTTAACTCTGCCTGGTTTAAATGTTTCAAATGATTAACAGTTGAAAATATTAGAAATTTAGAAAAGTAATCAAAAAGTAATGTTACATTAATAAAGTAATTGAAAAATTACACTACTTATTACATTTTAAATCAAGTAACTTGTAATCTGTAACCTATTACATTTCCAAAGTAACCTTCCCAACACTGATTACACTGAGTGGAATACTCATTATAATATATTAAATATTTTTACGTTTTTCAAATATTATGCTGACAGGAACTCTCAAATTGTGTTTGTCAGTTTGGCGCAGTGTTTGGGTCGTCACAGGACTTTTATTTTGTAGTGTTGACCGCAGAAGTGTAGCTCTACTCATTTTCAAAACACATTTATTATCGCTTGCTTCACAGAACCTACAACAACTATGGCGGAGGTAAGAGAAACATTACAAATTGCAGCAAATAACGCATTTGAGCGGTCGGTGTAATCTTTTAATAATTTTAACTTCATTTTAAATTTAAAATATTTCAACGATGACGTGCTTCCTAACATTCAGCCCTGAATAATTAGCAAACAGGTTAGGGCGCCCAATTTGAATGTGTTAGCAGCTAGCAGCTAACTTGTTGCCTGAGCGCCAAACTCACATCCAGTTTATTCCCCCGTGTTTATATTAACAAACACTAACAATGTCTAATAAATTTTAACACAGTACACCTTGTTATTTCGAGTCTCATTCATTAACACGAGGTTATATGTGGTTTAACAGCTTTGCCTTTGACTATAGATAATAATTCATAATCAGGTTATGTATCGTTTTTTTTTCCATTGTGGTTTTTGTTCTTAAAGTTTGACATATAATTATATTCTAGGGATTAAAATGTCTTATTTTCTTTCCAGCCCTCCTTAAGTGGTTCAGGCTCTCAAGGTAAAGATTTCAGCTAGTTTTATTTTACTAGCAATAACAATCTTGTGTAGGCTGCATCAACGCCCACTTTTAGATTGTGTAATATTATATGATTTAGTGAATGTGTAGATATTATTGATGTATCTTTCTCTCAGTATATGGAATAGATAATTGTATTAATAAATAGAAAAAAATCTGTTAAGTAGGAGCACATCCAGTGGTCCAGGATGAGGACAGAGACTTCGATCCATCAGCAGACATGCTCGTACATGACTTTGATGATGAGCGGACATTGGAAGAAGAGGAAAAGCTGGAGGGAGAGACTAACTTCAGCACCGAAATTGATGACCTCACTCGAGTAGGGACCTTTCTTTTAAAATAATGTTTGATGAGGCACGTTAAATAACCTTCACGCATCTTGATCCATCATTTTACTACTCTCTGTTTTGGTAGGAGGGTGAGATGCCCATCGAGGAGCTTCTGAAGTTGTATGGCTACAGCACTGGTGGGTCTCCAGAGGAAGAGGATGAAGAAGTTCAAGAGGAGGATTCTTCAGAGAATAATTGCAGCAGCCCTATTAAACCTAAAGTAAAGATCTACATGAAAAAAAAAAAAAAAACAATGAATCTATATATTTTTGTGTGTGTAAACATAGTAAATTCATTTAATCATTGTTATGGCTGTCAGGAGGATGAAAAGCAGGAACCTTCTGATCAAGAGGATGAGGACGTGCAGTCGTCTGGTGAGGAGCCTCCGTCCTGCAGTGTTTCTCACAGCACAGCTCAACTCCTCTACCCTCGGCCATCCAATTACTTGGAAGGTATGATTATAAAAATACTGCACAGCATGTTACCCATCTATGAAAGCTTATTTCCTCTTTTTATTTTGTTTTTTTTTTTTGTGGTGAAATTTTAGATGTAAACTCAGGATGCAAAAAAAATGTCAATTGCAATATGTAAACTTTAAAAAATTGAGAGGAAAAAAGTTAGAATTTTGAGATGTAAACTTAGAATTTTAAGGAAAATGTCAGCACTGAAAGATATAAACTAAAAAAAAAAAAAAAGTTTATATGTCGCAGTTGTCAGAATTGAACAAAAAAGTATGAATTGTGAAACGTAAACTGGGGATTGGGATGACAAAAATGTTAGTTTCTACACTACTAGTCAAAAGTTTTTGACCAGTAATTTATTTATTTATTTTTTTAAAGAAGTCTCTTTTTTTCACCAAGCCTGCATTTATTTGATCCAAAATACAACAAAAACAGTAAAGTGTAAAATTGAAATATTTTTACTTTTGAAAAAGAACTGTTTTCTGTGTGAATATATTTTAAAATGTTATTTATTCCTGTGATCATTTATTTCAGCAACATTACTCCAGTCTTCAGTGTCACATTTAGATAGATATTAATACTTTTATTTAGCAAGGATGCTTTAAATTGATCAAAAGTGATGATAAAAACATTTATAATATTATAAAAGATTTCTATTTTAGGTAAATGCTGTTCTTCTGATCTTTCTATTCATCCAAGAAACCTGATATTATATTCAGCTGTTTTAAACATAATAATAATAAATAATAATAATAATAATAGTAATAATAAAGGATTTGAAGGATCATGTGACTGGAGTAATGATGCTAAATATTCAGCTTTGAAATCGCAGGATTAAATTACATTTTGAAATATATTTAAATATATTAAAAATAAAAAACAGTCATTTTATATAGTAAAAATGTTTCAAAAATTTACTGTTTTGCTGTAATTTGGATGAAATAAATGCAAGCTTGGTGAGCAGAGGAGACTACTTTAAAAAAAAAACATTAAAAATCTTACTATTCAAAAACTTTTGACTTTTAGTGTACATATATATTAAAAACCACACACTATATTATGTCAGAATGCTATATATGTTATTTCAAATGTAACAAATGTACATTTACAGAGATGTTTTTCATTTATTGTACCATGTAGTAGATTCCTGGTAGGACCAGCAGATGGTGATATAGATTCAGTGTCTAACTAGGGCTCCATGTGACTTTTTGTTTTATAGGGGATGAAGAAGAATCTGAAGATGATGATTATATTCCATCTGAAGATTGGAAGAAGGTAGATTTTAGATGATTTTCTCTCAATGGCTTTTTTTGTTTTAAAGATTTCAGACATGGATTTGTCTTCTGTCATTCATAGGAGATCATGGTTGGTTCGATGTACCAAGCAGAGACTCCTGTTGGCCTTTGCAAATATAAGGACAATGAAAAAGGTGACTGAATGATATAGAAAGAGAATAGAAAGATATTCTAATTTATATGTGATGTGTATATTTTTAATACGCATGTCATACATATTTTTGTTCTTCATCTGCTTGTCTTCTATAAATGTAGTGTATGAGAATGATGATCAGCTTTTGTGGAATCCGGAGTTAATTTCAGAAGAAAAGGTTGTTGAGTTTTTAGCGGAGGCCTCGAAATGCAGCGGAGAAGAGTCTGGTGTCAATGCAATTCCTGAAGGATCTCACATCAAGGACAATGAACAGGTAGGTCACCATTCAATGATATTTATTTAAAATTCCCTTTTGACATCATGTTGTAATGTAATAGCAATTTCTTTGCTTGAATTTCAGGCTCTTTATGAATTGTTTAAATGTGACTTTAATGCAGAAGAAGCTTTAAGAAGACTGAAATTTAATGTGAAGCCTGCCAAAGGTGAGTGTTTATGTGTGTAAAAAGATGATGTTTAAGGTTTTCTGCAGGTCTTACAAAGTTTTAATTCAGCCATCCACAAATTGAGACCTTAAAAATGTCTTAAATAGGAGCAGAAAGTCATAAAGACTTGGTATTAAATGTCAATGCCAATTGAATGCATTGCAAAAAATTAATATCTACCTTAGGTCTATTTTGTTTTTCCAATGTGAATTTCTAGACATCCTTAAATCTTTATTTTCCAAGCAAATTTAAAGGAGAAGTCCACTTCCAGAACAAAAAAATACGGATAATGTACTCAACCCCCTTTGTCATCTAAGATGTTCGTGTCTTTCTTTCTTCAGCCATAAAAAAAATGTTTTTTGAGGGAAACATTTCAGGATTTTTCTCTATTTAAGGGACTGATATGGTGCCCCGATTATGAACTTCGAAAATGCTGTTTCAATGCGGTTGTAAATGATTCCGGACAAGGAAGAAGGGTCTTATCTAGCGAAACGATTGGATATTTTCATTTTAAAAAAATACAGTAAATAAGATAAGACCCTTCTTCCTCGACTGGGATCGCTTACAACCGCATTTGGGATTGTTTGAACCTGCCTTTAAACTGCATTTTGGAAGTTCAAAATCGGGGCACCATACCAGTCCATTATATGGAGAAAAATCCTGAATTTCCCTCAAAAAAAAAAAAAAAAATTCTATACGGCTGAAGAAAGACAGACATGAACATCTTGGATGACAAGGGGTGAGTATCTGTCAATTTTTGTTCTGGAAGTGGACTTCTCCTTTAAATAGTCTTGAAAAATTAAAATTTAGTGAGTTTATGATTAAAAAGAAGATCAAATACAGTCAATAGGGTATGAAAACTTGTTTTCCCTTTGAATTAAGCTGAGTTTTCTGAGCCCATTGGCAGATATTTGCTCTTGTTGTAATCATAAACACTCTATTTTGGTCAGTTTTTCAGAAAACAAGACTTCTGTTATTTTGCTTCTTGAGTAAATGTATCATGATTTAAAGGAACACTCCACTTTTTTTGAAAATAGGCTCATTTTCCAACTCCCCTAGAGTTAAACAGTTGAGTTTTACCGTTTTCGAATCCATTCAGTCAATCTCCGGGTCTGACGGTAGCACTTTTAGCATAGCTTAGCATCGATCATTGAATCCGATTAGACCGTTAGCATCTCGCTCAAAAATGATCAAAGAGTGACCAAAGAGGTACCAACATCATTGCAGCAGGTGCAATGATATTATGCATCTCTGCATCTGCACAAACTTAGTGCTGGTCACTTTCAGGCGCTGCGTAATATAAATGCACCTGCTGCACCCATGGTACGGCAGCAAAGTTCCTTGATTATTACGCCGGAATGAGAGTATAGTTCCTAGCCATATCAGCCTAGAAAATTGCAACTTTTCATTTTCCGTCAGTCTTAGTACACAATATAACTACAGAGGAGTCAAGTTTTAAGTAGGAAAAATATCGTCATTATTTATGGTCATTTTTGAGCGAGATGCTGTCGGTCTAATCAGATTCAATGATCTATGCTGAATCGGCTGAATGGATTTGAAAACAGTAAAACTCAACTGTTTAACTCTAGGGGAGTTGGACAATGAGCCTATTTTCAAAAAAAGTGGAGTATTCCTTTAAGAATCTTTAACCATTGTCAAACACTGAAGTGTTGCTAAAATAACTCATTGTGTGTTCTCTAGAATATATTAATGTATTGTGTTCCCTTAATTTTTTCCTTACATTTTTGGTCATACTTTAGATTGGGGACCAAATCTCTCTATTAACCAACTATTAACTACAACTTTTACCTCAAAAAGGTCCTAATTACTAATAGTAAGGTAGTTGTTAAGTTTAGGTATGGTGTAGGATTAAGAGGTCTAAAATTTCATCAGAATAAGGCATTAATATGTTCTTTATAAGTACTAAAAACAGCCAATATTTTTGTAATATGCATGCTAATAAACAAGTAGTTAACAGTAAGAACTGGTTCTTAAAATAAAGTGTTACCAAATTTTCTTTACTTGGTCTACGTTTGCCTGTATGAAACTTGCAGAAATCCTTTGTGTTTTATGTAAATTCCTGAATTCTCTGTAATTGGGGGCTTTTTGCAGTAAATATTGGTATGATTAGTTTGACTAAATAACCTATAACATAGAATTATTAACATATATTTAAATCTGTTAACAGCCTTAGTATAAAATAGTGTTTCTTCTGCATGAAGTTTATAAAAACAGCATGTTCCTCTCAAAACTCTTGACTTCTATGAAGTAATGTTTTTCAGTATGTTATTTTGGGAAGTTTGAAAAGCTTCAAGCTCAAGTGCAAGAAGCATTCAAGCCTGTGATAAAGAGCTCTCAGCACGTCAGTCAGCATTCTCACAAAGTGTCACCTTATGTAAAATCTCTCTCTCACTCAAGAGGAAATGTCAGTTTGGACGGAAGAGGAGTGTCGCGGTTTTGAGCAAGGACTCAACACTTACGGAAAAGATTTCAGCTCAATACAAGCAAATAAGGTTAGTGTTTAGTCACATTCCTTATTCCAAAACCTGATAGGATGGAATATGACTGCTGTTTTGCAATTTTTACTGTTCAATTATTGTATAATTAGAGTAATCAGTTGGTGAAATTGGCTGTTTTTTTATTGTTCACATAGGTAATTGTTACTTAATTAAACTTTTCCAGGTGAGAACTAGAACTGTAGGGGAATGTGTGGCCTTTTATTACATGTGGAAGAAATCTGAGCGTTATGATTTCTTTGCACAGCAAACCAAGCTTGGAAAAAGAAAATACAGTCTTCGTCCTGGAGTTTTGTAAGTCAGTCGTCAATACCATGTGGCACATTAAAGGTCACAAGTCTAAGTCCTCTAATTAAACTCTGTGTATATAGAATCAGATGCTGTGTAAGGTCATATCCTGTTTGGTGTTTGTTTGGCATTACAGAGATTATATGGAGTGTATTTTGGAGAGCTCTGAGTCCAGTGGATCTTCGTCTTCACTTCCCACCTCTTCAAACAATGGCAAACACCCATCTGAGCCAGAGAGTGACGCAAATGCTCAGAACGGTCAGGCTCATCACACTCTTATTTTTGTTTTACTATATATAGACATATATATATATAGAGAGAGTGAAATTGTAAGATCATTTAAAAATGTAATTCATTCCTGTGATGGCAAAGCTGAATTTTCAACAGCTATATATGACTTTACTCTTCAGTGTCACTGATGGTACAGAAATCATATTAATGTTGACCAAATTAGCAATCACCAAAAAACTATTTACACACTAAGACATCCCAGTTCACAGTTTTTAATGATGTTGGTTTTTAAGACCGTTTCGCAGCTGAGCAGTACAGCCAAACTAATTTCCTTACTTGGAAAAAAAATATAGCACTACAAGGTAACAAAAAAAAACAACAACAACAGACAGCCCATCCATTTACAGAATAATATATACAAACTGTGTTCATAAAAACAATAGTTACAAAAAATAATTATAGTATTAAAATAATTACCACTATACATGTGTAACAATATATATATATAAAGACTTAATTTACATATTTTCTTCATTAAGTGACACATTGTGTAGTTAACCCACAAAAGAAAAAAAGTTGCAAGAAAAAAAGTCAGAATAGCAAGATATGAACTGGCATTTTTTTTTTATTCATTCTTTTACTTTTTCTCACAATTGCAAGTTTATATCTTTGCAATTCTGACTTTTTTTCTCAATGGACCTTTATCTCACTTCCTATATCCCGTAAGCGAAGCAGTGCCTTCCGGACCCATCGCAACGCAATAAAAAAACCAACGTGAGAATCCTCTTTTGCTGGTGTTACTGCAGTGTACCTGGCTGCTTTTATCCTGAACAACACACTGCCTTAGTTTTCATGATTTACGGACACAACACGGATGAGATGTGTGGGATGAATTAAGGCCCTTCTAAAATATTATGCGGGAGCACGTTCGTGAAGTATGCATTTCGAAACTGAGGATGTTTAGACCTACATCTCATATCACCCGCTGAAATGTTCCTATAAATATGTTTCCCTTCCAAATGTGCGTTCTGAATAATAAATAAATTTAACCTGCTGCAGTCAATTTCGTCTTCCTGTTAACATTTTTCTCATCATTATTTATACCTGTTTTTATATTTTTAAATAAGTTTGACTGATAAACACCCTTACACACACAGACATCTATGGATTTGCTATAGTAAATATGTGGAAACCATGTTATTTGACACAGTGTGGTAAAATCGCGCATGTTTATGAGCCATGGGTTTTTTAGATCGGTACGTTGGATTAAAACTACAAGTTCTGTTAAGTTTGGAAAATTCTGCGCACAGTAATCATCAGAATATCTCTTTGCCTGTCTCTGAAAATGTCTGGATTTTGAAAACTGGATTTTGATTTTGAAATCCTGCAGATGCTCATTTTAACAGGCTTTTATTTAGCTAGGTGATTACAGTATATTGAGAAATATATATAACCGGAAGAATCCATACACTGCTGCGACAAGCACTTCCGGTGTTCAATTCCAGTGCGATAAAGGTCCATTGTGATAACTCCCAATTGCTAGTTTTAAAGTTAGAATTGCGAGACTCGGAAGTTCAGATTTTTTTTACTTAATTGCGTGATACAAACTTTTTTCGCAACAATTTTTTACTTTTTTCTCAAATATACTGTAAAATTGCGAGTTTACAGTATATCTTGCAATTCTATCTTTTTTTCTCACAATTGAGGTACAAACTTTCAGTTGCGAGTTATGGTCAGAACTGCGTGGTATAAACTTGCAATTTTTACTTTTTTCTTTCTTTTACTTCTCGCAATTGCGATTTTTATATCTTTCAATTCAGTTTTCAGAATTGTGTGATATTTACTTGCAGTTGTGAGTTATGAAATTAGAATTGCGAGATAAACTCGGAAATTAAATGGTTTTTTTTTTCTCAGAAGTGCATGATATAAACTCGCAATTGCAAGAAAAGGTCAGAATTGCGAGATTTAAACTCAGTTCCAAGGAAAAAAGTCAGAATTGCGAGATTTAAACTTGCAATTTTTACCTTTTTCTTTCCTTTTTTTTTTAAACATTTCTCTTGCAGCTGCGGGTTTATATCTTGCAATTTAGAATTTTTTTTTCTCTGTATTGTGAGATACGAACAGTTGCGAGTTACAAAGTCAGAATTGCGTGATATAAACTCACAATTACGAGAAAGTCAGAAATGCCAGATATAAACTCACACTTTTAATTTTTTCTTGCAATTGCGAGTTTGCGTCTTGCAATTCAGACATTTTTTCAGAATTTTGTGATATTAACTTGCAATTGTGAGAGAAGTTTTTTTTTTTTTTTTTTTTTTTTTTTTTTTTAAACTCGCAATTCTGGGAAAAAAGTCTTTTTTTTTTTTTTTTTACTTTTTTCTTTCAATTGTGACTTTATATCTTGCAGTTCTGACTTCTTTTTGTGGAGTTGTGAGAGCTAAACTCCCAATTACAAGTTATAAAGTCCATTTCTGAGGGAGAACGTTTTCTCAGAATTGAGTTTTTATCTCAGTTCTGATTTAATAACTTCACAATTGCGTGTCATATTATGCAGTTCTGAGAAAGAACTCAGAATTGTCAGAATTGTGAATTTGCATCATGCAATTCTGAGGGGAAAAAAAGTGAATTGCTAGTTAAAAAAGTTAGTTTGCTAGTTAGTCTTTTTTTATTCAGTGGCAGAAACTGGCTTTCATAATTATATCATGTCTTAAACATTTAATACTAAATGTAAGCTTTTGATTTCACAGGTGTAGAAACCCATTCCTCCGAGCCTCTTCTCTGTGTCACAGATGAGAAATCTCAGACAAACGGCTCCGCCACGTGTCCAGATATTTCCACAGCAAAGTCACCACCCTGCTCTAACCCTGACGCCAGCAGCCCGAGCACACAAATCATGGAGATCACAGTCAAACAGGAGGAGGAAGATGAACACTGTGAGAGACCTCTCAAAAGGCTTCGGACTGACACAGACCCCAGCAGTCAAGGGTCTGTCCCCCACAACAAAACAGAAACCGTCTGACTCACCAGCAGATACTCAGAACTCCTGACCTCAGATGAGGGGTTGATACAGGCCCTGCTTTTAGCATGAAGGTAGCTGAGATGTGTGTGTGAATTTCAGGGATGCAAATGAAGCACATTTCTGTCCTCTCACATTATTGCCGCTGAGCTCGGTTCATATCTCAAACACTCATGATAGACTGTCACATCAAGACAGTCAACTCTGTAGCACTATTTATTAATATAGATTAAGATGATCAATGTTATTGTGTTTGCTATAGATTTTTCGAAAGCAACGTCTGACAGCTAGTCAGATACAGTCGTATTTTATTGTGAAACTTGGTTGTGCATAACAACTGTAAATGCACACTATGGAAAAGCCCTCTCGAGTTTATATGAAGTATAATACTGTAAATATTCGAAATCTAAAATTATTCTATAAGAAAAAAGACACTTTTGTATTTGGAACATTTTGAAAACATCTGATGGTTGTAAAAATGTCTTTTTTCTAACACTGCAACATTCCATCCTTGTCATTTCTGAATTTCCTATCTGACCAAAGTGAATGGTTAATATTGGTCTTTTAACGCAAAGCATTTTTAGAAGATATTTCCTCTTTATATGAAATATTGTCTTATTTTTGTATTTGATAGCTATTTATTTTTTTTAATCAGATATTGGTGACGCATGAGGCCAGTATACAGAGTATATTTGTACAGGCTGGAGCGAGTAGTGTTGAATTAAAAAGGCAGAGCAGAAATGAATGGTGCTATTTATTCTTTTCTCACTGTGAGAATGTCAACCCATCCTTAAGATATCATTTTTTACGTTTTTTTAGAACCTCTGTTATTCCTGTCAGAAATGGTAGAGGAAAGTGGAATCTACAGTTTCCATTAATTGGTTGTCATCCATGTCTGCATAGCTCAGGAAAATAAGTACGGAAACATTATAGGGTGTCAAATAGTTGTCCATTTCAATTAGTGAACTAATTCATTAAACTCAAACTATTTACCCAAAAAATTGTCTCTTGTGATTACTGACGTGACTCGGATTTTGTCACCTCATTACCACATTGAGGTACAGTGGATTGTATGCTGAATAAAGCTATTAAGCAGTTCCTATTTTAGAGAACCCGGTGTTTTATTTGAATCTGGCATCGTGTCTTTGATAAATTCTGACTAAGTTCACACCAAGCAAACTGACTTTCTTTCATCTTTTAAGCTTTTAAACGTTAAATTGGTCATGTGGCTCAAGAGCTTTTGTTTGTTGTTGTCTATTCATATGCTTGAACAGCAGATGTCAGTGTTGCTCTTAATATAGCTGAAAACTAAAATATAAACAAATTCATTGCTTTTTTTTTTTATCCCAAACACATTTTTTTTCACAGAACAGGACAACATGAGGTGTTAAAACGAATTGATGTTCGAATTAAAGATAAATAAACAAATTTTAAAAAGTCATATACTCACCACATGAGGTCCCCAAACTGTCTGAACGTTGAAGAACGACAATTAACACACTCAGTGAATAATTAAACGCTCCATACTTATGTCAGCGTTTTTTTTTAAAGAGCAGATTGCATATTGTTGCTCTAGAATAAGCTACATCTCTACACCTCTGTTTTATTTATTTATTTATTTTTTAAGTTCTGACTGAACCACATGAGAAATCCAATGACACATATGAAATTGTGTTGTTTAGGACCGAAAATTCAGTCTCTGTATATCAAGAGCGAAACAGAGGCAGAACGTAAGTACGCATAAGTGTATGACCCGACGGCTGCCGAGATGTTCCTGGAATACTAAACGGGGAGTTTACCGTTCGGCTTCACAAAAGCATTGCAGCTTTGTTCTACAGACGTGTCTGGATGCCGCTCTCTGGGGAACACTTGTTGTTGGAGATCCCTCAGCTGCTGGCTCCATTCACACTAAAATAGTCTAATTCACAATAAAACAGGAGAGCCAACACACGACACGAAGATGTGAAGATGGGAGACAGAGGAGCGTTTCCAGACAATACGAGACAACGAGATGCTTTATTTTAGGTGAGAAAAAGAAAATGCCTTACATTTGGAGCAGTACTGCTAAGATATACTGACTTGATATATTTATTATAACAACATAAGAGGTGATTTAAAAAGCAAAATTAAATATCCACTCCTTTTCTTCCTGTAAGAATGGGCGTGGCCATTTGTACATTTTATGGGTCTGGCTTCCGGTCTAATTCACCTCTAGCTATTTTTAGCTGTACAAAACAGCTCCTTTTGCTACTTGATATTACAGATTGGTGTGTCTTACCATGTTATTTTAATGTATTATCTTAATTATGAGCACACTGGTTTGTCGTGTAAACAGTTTTACAGTTTACTACTAATGTTGTTATTCTTCAGTCTCAGTCAGTCCGCGTTAAAGAAAAAGGTGGATAAATGGGCAAAAAAACCCTATAATTTACACTTCTGTTGAACAAAAAAATAAGAGTTATAAATATTGTACTGGTCACTCTTCTATAAAGCCATTCGAAGACAGGAGGTTAATTAAAAACAAATAATGACAATATTATAATCACTTGTATTTTATATTACAAGTCTTGTGAAGCCATGCAATGTCTGTGTGTAAGACTCAGTGTGCTTAACTGGACAAATTCAGATTGATTTTGGAACATACAGTGATTTTCCAAATATACTATGCAGAAGATTCAACTAAAAAAAAACTTTTTATTCACCAATCTGACATTGCTATTTCAGTAGGACTAACTCAATCTGACATAATGACATTTTTATTACATGACACAGCTGATTGGTTCTTTCCGGTGGCCATTCAAATTCAAATACGACTAGTGGTTGCTGTAGCAGTTGCAGCGTGCTTCAGAAACCCTCCACCTTCCCCAGCTCCACCTGTATAGATCTGCTACAGATGATTCAGGGTTGCCAGGTTTTCACAACAAAACCCGCCCAATTGCTACTGAAAACTAACCCAAAACTAGGGAAGTCAAGTTTGAAGGGGATCCATCAGTAAAAATCGCGTTCCGTGGGGTAAAATACACATTTTCAAACAGGGATCCCAAGGTAAAATTCACATTCCAGGGGCTAAATATCACGTTATTGGGGTCGCTTCAACCCCAGTACCATGTCAATCCCTCTGAGAGTTGTCATGACAGAAATAAACCTAAAGAGTTCACCCAAAAATGAAAATTCTGTCATTACTTAGCCTTGTCATTCCAAACCCACAAGAAATTAGTTAATCTTCAGAACACAAATAAAGACATTTTTGATGAAATCTGAGTCCTTACCCTGCATAGACAGCAACACTATCACATTCAAGGTTGGGAAAGGTAGTAAGGACATTGTCAAAATAGTCCATGTGACATCAGTTGGTAAACCTTAATTTCATGAAGCTACGAGAATACTTTTTGTGTGCAAAGAAAATAAAAAATAACTTTATTCAACAATTTCTTCTCTTCTTTGTCAGTCTTTGATACACATTAACTAGAGTACCATGACGCATGCTTGTGCTTTCCTCTGCTTGTAAACAAACAAAGAAGAACCATACAGGTTTGGGGGTTAGTACATTTTTGGATGCACTATCCCTTTAACAAAAAGTCAGGAAGGAGGGAAACAAGAACAGCAGCACATTGGGTTTTAATCCCAAATGCTACTTTTGATTTCCCCATCCTAATCAGTATTACCTTCATGCTTTCCATGCCCTTTTTCTACATCCTTGTTTATTTGTGAACAGCACACTCTCTGGTACAAGAACGAATTTTTAGCAGTAATTAAGTCTTAATAGCTTTTAGCGAATGCTCTGTCCCCCTTTCACCTAGACAGATGACACAGACACACCCAGCTCCCTTTGCCACAGTCAGACCGGCTGCATAATAATTAGATGTTCGCACAGTAGGAGGGAGCGCTAAATGTCAGCCGCCGTGCTAAAATAAAGCTGGAAAGAGAGGAAATAACTGTACTTGTGAAAATATATCCTTTTCTTTCCTTGAGGGACAGCAGCGATTAGGGTAAAAAAAAATCATCTTTCATAGAAGAGGATAACAAGATTAAATTCTCATTGAGGACTGTTTTCAAAGACTGCTACAATGGGCAAAGTAACTGAACCAACAGAGAATGATAAATAGGGTTGTCTAAGTAAAGACGAACCAGGGTGCCCGCACAACTGTTGGTCCCCTACCGCAGGCCAAATCCGCTTGGGAAGGAAAGCTTAATTTCATTGTGCAAACAACTGTGAGCTACCATTAGAAACTGTTGAAACCACTTTAAAAAGCAGCATTTCTTACACAAAGAGCTACAGGAGAGTGCATTAGTGCCTGTCCAGTTTTTCAGCAGCCTTAGTTCTGGAAGTATATGTGACCCTGGACTACAAAACCAGGCATAAGTTGCACAGGTATATTGGTAGCGATAGCCAACAATACATTGCGTGGGTCAAAATGATTGATTTTTCTTTTGTGACAAAAATCATTAAGTAAAGATCATGTTCTATGTAGATATTTTATAAATTTCCTACCATACATATATTAAAACTTCATTTTCGTTTAGTAATATGCATTGCTAAGAACTTCATTTGGACATCTTTAAAGGCAGTTTTTTAAATATTTTGCACCATCAGATTCCAGATTTTTAAATACTTGTATCTCAGCCAAATATTGTCCTATCCTATCAAACCACACATCAATAAAAAACTTTTTTAAATCTTAGTATCGAAAAATTTACCATTATGGCTGGTTTTGTGGTCCAGGGTCACATATTTCCATTCAACCCCGCTATAAGGTGAATCACAAAATCATAAAGTTTTATTTAAATCAAGAAAGTGTTTGAAAATTGTTACAGATTTAAATTTCATTCATTCACAGTTACAGACTCATTATACTACGTGGCTGTTGAATGCCTGAATCTGGTGATTGACAACAGAAGGATGAGGTGGTTATTCTCTCTAACCAAACTAACTTGGTTTTTAGGGTTTATAGCAACCCCACCCTTCATTAGTAATAGTTGTTAATCACCTTTAACACCTGCTATAAACCATATTTATGATAGATACTAGAAATCATATACATTAGGAAAATAAATGACCAAAGAGTTTAAAGTTACTATTACTATTAAATTATATTCAGTGAAATGCAATAAACTCAGAGCTGAAACTGAATGATTCTTGTGTGGTTGTTGTCTTGATTTAAATACTTAAAACTCATGATTCAAATCCAGCAAGATGTGATGCAGCATCCAAAGACTTCAGTGCATGTTTACATAAACTTGAAAATATAGGAGACAGAATGCAAAAACAAATAAATATTTCACAGACTGGATTGCTGTGGACTGTAGGCCAATAATATGAAATCTGGACCGAGTCTGGGCACCCCTGCTTTAAATTGTCAGTGTGATCACGAAATACAAACAATAAATGTGTTTTCACACTTTTTATTGTGGTGTGAGATCACTGTATTCACCTTCAGATGGTATTTGAATTAATTATCCTTTTCTCTTTTATATTAGTTACAACATGAAATACACTACCAGTCAAAAGTTTTCAAACAGTAAGATTTTTAATGTTTTTTTTAAAAGAAGTCTCTTCTGCACACCAAGCCTGCATTTATTTGATCCAAAGTACAGCAGAAACAGTAACATTTTGAAATATTTTTACTATTTAAAATCTGTTTTCTATATGAATATGTGTTAAAATGTCATTTATTCCTGTGATTTCAAAGCTGAATTTTTAGCATCATTACTCCAGTCACATGATCCTTCAAAAAATTATTCTAATATTCTGATTTGCTGTTCAAACACATTTATTTTTATTGTTGTTGAAAACACATGAGTATAGTTTTTTCAGGTTTATTTGATGAATAGAAAGTTCAGAAGAACATCATTTATCTAAAATAGAAATCTTTTGTAACATTATAAATGTCTTTATCATCACTTTTGATCAATTTAAAGCATCCTAGCTATATAAAAGTATGAAAACAATTATACTGACACCAAGCATTTGAATGGTATAGCTTTTTTATTTCAGATAAATGCTGATCTCTGGATCTTTCTGTTCAAAGAATCTTGAAAAACTGTACTCAGCTGTTTTAAATAATAATAATAATAATAATAATAATAACACTAATAATAATTAATGTTTCTTAAACAGCAAATAAACATATTAGAATGATTTCTGAACGATTGTGTGACACTGAAGACTGGAGTAATGATGCTGAAAATTTAGCTTTGATCACAGGAATAAATTACATTTTAAAATATATTCAAATAGAAAACAGTTATTTTGAATAGTAAAAATATTTCAAACGTTTTGCTGTGCTGTGGATCAAATAAAAGCAGGCTTGGTGAGCAGACTTATTTAAAAAAAAATAAAATCTTTAATTCAAAAACATTTGACTGGTAACGTAAAGAGGAATAAACAGACATGTTTGAAAAAATCAGAACATAAAAATTAATTATGTCAATAAAACAGCTTGTAAATAGCATAACAGTATTATGATAATAATTAAGTTACTAAAATGTACCATATTTACTACTATTTACTAAATTACTTAATGTAAACACACTCTTGGCACAGCCGCTCAAAACGCAAAAAGACAAAAAGTAAAAAAACAAAAAAACAAAAACAAAAAAAAACCTAGGCCTACTCACATTTTAGTTGTAATTAATTTAATTGAACTTAATTATTTTAGCAAATTCATCCACAGTGTCCTCTGTTTAATTTAAGACTTCATGTATTCTCAATGGAAAGAATGGCTACTTTTGATAAAAGAGAATTCAAATGGTGTGGGACAGGTTTTAATTTTTACATTTTTTTTGGCCATGGCAATGTAGTGTTTGCACGTAGTCTGTTTTTTTCGTCTTTTTTTTTTTTTTTTTTTACCCATGTAGTTAAAAAAAACAGATGCAGTTCTATGGCAGCAATATAACCAATGCACAAAAGAAAGTACTGAGCTCTGCGCTGTACATGACATGCAGACTGACTATTTATTTATCTAACAAATTAAGAATACATTCCCTTGTTTTAAAATTACTTTCTAATAATTAAACAGCCTGTCGTCAATTATTCCTTATATATTTATTTTCAGAACTCGGAGTGAAGTGTTTTTGCTCTTGAATGGATAGTTGACCAACAAAAAATAACTGATTTTCTTACCCTCATGTCATTCCAAACCTGAATTTCTTTTGTGCTCTGCAGAGGAAAGGAAGTCATACAGGTCTGAAACCACATTAGGGTGAGTAAATGGTTACAGAATGTAGATTTTCAGCCGAACACCATGGCAACTTTGTAAAAATCACATTCATCAAACCTGCCCACTGTCAGGAGCGGCCGCTGGGAGTTCAAGCAGTTTTCCCATTTTATTTAGGTCTCCCTGGAGGCTAATACTCACCGCAGACATTAGCAAAATCGCAGTGTGACACCTGGTAGGGGAGTTCCCCTTCCCATTACCAGGCACAGAGCCACCGTCTCCTCTGGGGAGCCAGGCATAACTGCAATGTCGGCATACTGACAAGAATCATGAGCTGGTATGCAGAAAAGGGCGAATTTATGCAGCGGAACAAAAGATAACAGAACTTCAATCATTTCATCAGTACTACAAACAAACAGTTTTCATTTAATCAGTGAAGGAGACAGAGTGACCAAGATTTTTAACAATTTAATATATCAATATATAGATATTTATCAACAACTTGAATTTCATAGAAACGTGAGTGAGACCATTTTGGCATACAGTACAGATATTCCATGTAAGTACAGTTTTGCTAACGTTAAAACCCCCTCCCTATTCCCACCACCTCCGACCCACTGACACAGACAGCAGAAAAGCAAACAAAACATAACATTATTGGAAAATATACATGAACACATACAAGGCACCAATAAATTAAACTGTAACCCTCTCTTTTCAACACTGAGTGTAACCTATTAAATAGAATTACAATTTAATTTATCTATTAAATAAATGTACAAATACAAATTAAACACTATTTCTGCAATGCTTACGGTTAAAAAGCAAAAAATAAAATTAAGACCAAAAGGAAGAGGGAAAAAAAAAATATTGAAAACACTTTGGCAGATTATTAATTTTTAGTTACAATCAAGTAGTAAAGAAATCCAGTGCTCTTGAGTACAAATAAATCCATGTATGGTCTACACTCTTTTCGTCCAGGAGACTAATATACACATCTTCTTTTTTACAAGAAATGTTTAAAACCTTATCAAAAGTTTTGCTGTATGAAAACATATTTACAAATCATGATTCAGACTCATTGGACTGCAACGGTCACCCTTTCCCCCCATCCTATGTAATCATTTACACAGTGCAGAAGGCTTCTTGAAAAAGTTTGTGCAACAAACAGCGTACAAAATGTCTCCAAACGGCTATGGAATGACCGGGACGCATGTTTCCTCAAATGACAGGAATGACAGGCCCTCCTTCCTCCCCCTCTCCTGAAATTTAACACCTACAAACCATACAAAAAATGAACAGTTCTTCAAGTAATATACATCATGTCAACATGATCTCATAGGGGGAAAAAACCAAAATAGAGGTCATTTTCTTTTTTTCCACAGGTCACAAAGAGCACAGACGGGAATGTTACCATGAAAGTGGAGGACCCGACTCGTCCATTCAGAGTCGGCGGTTTCAGCTCTACAAGTCCACCAAACTAAGGAGCACTGTTCCAGGAGAGGTTCCAGCGTATCGTCCAGTGTATCGTCCATTTTTAAAGAATGGTAGCCCTTTCGAAAGCAATGTCCTACTTGTTGGGCTGATGGGGATGACAGGTAGACAGTGATGACGGGGAGTTACGGACATTACGAATGTTAGTCACAGTGGAGTGGGGTGAAGGAGCAGCGTGGCGAGTCCCTGCAGTGCTATAGGAAGGCAGGACTCGCCGGTACATATGCATAGAGTAAGAATGATGGACAACTGTCACAAAGTACTGTGTTATATACTGTACAGAGAGGCAGAAAATCCAAAGGGTCTAAAAGCCTGTTCTAGAACCTTCTGTGACCAGACTGTACATGTGTTTATCGAATATGTGTACCACACATACTAAATTCTAATACGCTAAGAGATGTGTTTGTAGAAACCTTGACAGCTAGAGAGCTCAATGTAACAAAGTTTCCCATAAAAACATTTTTTGAGCTAACTCTAGAGCAGCACCTGATAACAACGATGAGTTTGGGGTCAAGAAAAAAACGTGCATGATGCCTCTTTTGGGAAAAAAACAACTGATTAAACCAGACTAAGCTTATTTGCTGGCCTTAACTGGTCTTCCAGTCTGGGCTTGTTGGTTTTCGGTTGATTTAGCTGGTCAACAAGCTGGTCTCCCAGCCCAACAGACTGACTTAGTTGGTCTCCTAGTTTGGTGTCCATTTGGTTCAGTTGGTCAACAAGCTTGTCTTCCAGTCTAAAAGAGCCGAGAAGTGCCTAAAATGCATTTAAAACCAGTTAGATTTTTTTCTGGTCTTTGTTGGTCTCCCAGTCTAACCAACTGACAAGAGCCTAAAACCCATGTAAACCAGTTTAGGCTGTTTTTTCCTGGCTTACTTGGACTCCTAGAATGGTGTTCAGGTGATTCAGCTGGTCAACAAGCTTATCTCCCAGTCTAAACTAGCCAATTAGTGCCCAAAATACATTTAAAATCAGTTTAGGCTGTTTTTCTGGTCTTAGTTGGTCTCTTAGTCTGGTGTCAAGGTGGTTCAGCTGGTCAACAAGCTTATGTTCCAGTCTAAACCAGACGATAAGTGCTTAAATATCAATTTAAAACCAGCTTAGACTTTTTTTTTTTCATCTTAGTTTGTCTAGCTTGGCGTCTAGGTGGTTTAGTTGGTCGACAAGCTTGTTTTCCAGTCTAAACCAGCTGATAAGTGGCCAAAATGCATCTAAAACCAATTCAGGCAGTTTTTTTCCCCTGGTATTAGTTGGTCTCCTAGTCTGTTGTCTAGTTGGTCAGCAAGCTTGTTTTTCAGTCTTAAAATTGTGCCTAAAACCCATTTAAAACCAGTTTAAGCTGTTTTTTCTCCTCTTGGTTGGTCTCTTAGCTTGGTGTCCAGTTGGTTCAGCTGGTGGACAAGCTTGTCTTCTAGTCTAAACCTAGCCAGTAAGTGCCCAAAACCCGCCTAAAACCAGTTTAGGTTGTTTTTTTCCGGTCTTAGTTGGCCTCTTAGTCTGGTCTCCAGGTGGTTCATCTGGTCTACAAGCTTGTCTTCCAGTCTAAACCAGATGATAAGTGCCTAAAATACATCTAAAAACAGTTGAGGCTTTTTTTCTGGTCTTAGTTGGTCTTGTAGCTTGGTGTCCAGGTGGTTTAGCTGGTCAACAAGCTGGTCTCCCAGCCTACCCAACTGACACATGGCCAAAACCAATCTAAAACTAGTTTAGTCTTTTTTTTTTTTGGTCTCAGTTGATCTTTTAGTTTGGGGTCCAGTTGGTTCAGCCGGTCAACAAGCTTGTCTTCCAGTCAAAACCAGCGGATAAGTGCCCAAAATACATCTAAAACCAGTTTCGTCTGTTTTTTTCTAGTCTTAGTTGGTCTCCTAGCTTGGTGTCCAGGTAGTTCGGCTGGTCAACAAGCTTGTCTTCTAGTCTAAACCAAATGATAAGTCCCTAAAATCCATTTAAAACCAGTTTAAGCTGTTTTTTCTTGTCTTAGTTGGTCTCTTAGTTTGGTGTCCAGGTGGTTCAGTTGGTTGACAGTCTTCCAGTCTAAACTGGCTGATAAGTGCCAAAAATACCCTTAAACCAGCAAACCAGATTTAAGGCCAGCAAACTAGATTAGGCTGGTTTAAGCATTTTGCCCCCCGCAAGATGCATCTGAAGAAACCATTAATAATGATAAAACAATAATTTACATTACAGTTCTGAAAAAGCACATGAAGCAGTTTGTTTACCCTGTATTGCTAGTCTGAGATTTTCGAATCAAAAACTAAAGTTTCACATTTTCAGAACCTCATATATATTGAAAGTATTCAAAGCATCTAAAACGTTACTGCTTCCATTTTTAAAAAATCTACAAAATCGAATATCCTTTATACTTTCCATACTGTATACACAGTTTGATGTGAGAAACAGTTAAGAATGAAGATTCATCAAACAAACAATAATATCGATAACAAAAGGCCTGTTATATCCAAACCACGTCTTCAGTGAAGACATCTCAAGTCCATCTGATCAGAAAGCCAACTACAAATTGCCGCTTCTTTAATCCTCACAGACAAAAGCCTGAGCAACCAAACTCCCACACTGTCTCTTTTCCTAATGGAAAACAAACAGTGACTTAATGGAGGATCCTTTGAAATGCGAAGGGATGTTTTACAAGAGCCGCACACAAGATGCCTCATCACAGCAGAGAAGAGCCAAAGGTGGCAAGAACAAAGAACCACTCCAGATGCGAGACCACCCACATGCGGGCCAGAACCAAACATACGTGTCTCAGGGACTTTCAGCAGTCTTCAACAAAGGGCAACTCGCATAACTAGTTCTTCAAAACCAACACTGCACTCCAGTACACAGACACATACCGCCACATGCCAAGTTTTAATCCATGCTGGAAAATCTTAATCCAGCCTAAGGTTTTTTGCTGGTTTAGATGAATCTTAGAAGGCCTTGATGGTCTCTAAGATCTTTAAATCAGTGGTTCACAACCAGGACAGGCTGATAATCACTGTTATAAATCTACCGATCCCCTTTAAACCATCAATTCAGACCAGCCTAACTAAAACCAACAAAAAAACCTATGCCTAGTTTGAGCTTTTTATCAGCAGGCATAATCGGGCAGATCAAAACCTGTTCTTCCTTCTCTTTTTACATTTGTTCAATCAGTCAGTGTCCCTCTGACAGCGATACAGAAATAACCAAGCGCTCATTCATCACATGGAGAGAGTTGGAGAGCTGATATGTACAGGAAGCCTATATTCAGGCACTCCACATTTCCTGTGCCACGCGTTGAACAGATGACTGTTCAGAGGAGCAAAGCTTTGATCTACGACTCTAATCTATCACACCATTAAGCCACCCAATATGGCAGGCGGTGTCTTGTTGTCAGCATGCTAAATGCTAAAGAGTTTTACCCGAGGCATGACGAATGTAGGGGCGGAAAAGACACGTTTGTGTTTGTGCGAGAGCGTGTGTATCTGAGAGGGAGCGATCTAGACTGTAGATATGAACAAACAGCATTTTAGCCATTATCAAACCCTGCCTACCGTATCTATTAGCGTTTTTGTGATAACATACCACACAGATTGTAGCGATAACTGGTAATATTTTAGAGCAATTTATGTCCTGAGCAAACGTTTTGGGGGTTGTAAATGTGCCGGGCAGGAAGAATTTAGCTGGTCCTAGGAACTTGAGAAAAATGGAAGCCCCAGTGTTGGATGGAAATATTGCCTCTCAAAGTTGGGAGGTGAAACCCTTCATTTCCAAGGGTCAAATCTGACTCGAGTGACTATGGAAGACAAAGTATACTAGTCTTGGCATTGGAAGTATGTAAGCAGGAGGACAGAAAATGACAGATTCTGACATATTTACAAGGTAAATCTTATTTTTTGTGGTATCCCTGTTGAAAAACAACAGCATATGCTGGTTAGGTATGTTTTCAAGGACGACAGCTGGTTTGAGCTGATTTAAGATGGTCCTTAGTTGGTCATGTGCTGATGCTAAGCTGGTTTTAAGCAACTAGCTCCTGCTCAGGACCAGCTTATGACCAACTAAGGACCAGCATAAACCAGCTCAAACCAGCTGCCATGCTTCAAAACAACCAGCATATTGTTTGTTTCGACAGGGATGTTATTTGTTTGTGAGATTATATGAATGCATAACATCCACATGGTGGAATTTGTTTAGTACAGTTAAGGTCCAAAGTGTACATCCCCCTTTTAGAATCTGCAAAATGTTTATTATTTTACCAAAATAATAGGAATCATACAAAATGCATGTTATTGTTTATTTAGTACTTACCTCATTAACTGTATGATTTTGAGATGCATCTTTTCACAGTGGGGACAACTGAAGGACTCATATGCAACTATTACAAAAGGTTCAAACACTCACTGATGCTCCAGAAGGAAAAAACATTTCAAAAAACATTCAAAAGCCTTTTTGAATTTGAAGATCAGGGTAAATCTAACTTATTTTGTCTTCTGGGAGTCTTCTGTAGCCTCTGAAGGGCAGTACTAAATGAAAAAATATGATATTTGGGCAAAATAAGAAAAATGTACACATCTTCATTCTGTTCAAAAGTTTTCACCCTCCATCACTTAATGCATGGGTTTTCCTTCTGGAGCATCAGTGAGCATTTGAACCTTCTGTAATAGTTGTATAGTCATTGTTGGAGAGAGTTCAAACATACAAAAATGCTGGAAAACCAAAGAATTTTGATGATGGATTTTTCTGAAGAACAGTGGACAGTTTAACTGCTCAGGGCAAACAAGGGACTCATGAACAACTATCACTAAACAACAACAACAAAAAAACACTCTAAATGTAAACTTTTTATAAAATCAAATTCTCTTGTGGACTATATGTAAACAACTTTTATCTGAAACATATTATTTAGGTCAGTACTAAACAAACAATAACACGCATTTTGTATGATGCTCTTATTTTGGTAAAATAATTAACATTTTGCAGATTCTGAAAGGGACGTGTAAACTTTTGACCTCAGCTGTATGTCTCCAAATACGAATTTCTCACATCCCATCTCCATCCTATTTCATATTTTCCTTCTTATCAGGATGGACTGCCCACAATTCTCTCCCAACAAATTTTGCCAGGCAAAACAGCCATAGATCAGCTCAAACCAGCTTAACCAGTAAAGAAAAACTATTTCGATTTAAAAAACTACAGCACGAGTGCAGCAGGAGAGCCACTGAGTGTTAGCAACTACTGACGTGATGAGCTATGAAGTTAGTCATCATTAAACAACACTACCTACTACTACTGACACAGAGCAGGAATGATGCTAGTAGTTAATTTAAGAACTAGTGATTATTGCCCAACTGAAGTTTTATGGGCTGGGAAAGACACTACGAGTAGACAAACCCAGTTTGTAGCTCTCGGCTGTGGAGAGCAAGTGCTCTTGTGTCCTTTTGGCTCTGTGCGCCTTGCTGCGTTGTCTCATGCAACCTCCTCGATGGTAAGGACTAAAGGACGCATGGATTCAGGGATGGAGAAGGAGAGAGCGAGTGCAAGAATCGCCCTCAGGGGAACCCGTCATCGTCTGGACTGAGCGCCACGCGCTGCGAAGAGCAGATAAAAACAGAGTTACATGTGTTGAGAGAAAGAGCGTGAAAAATAAACACATAGGAAAGAACGACAAGGCCTGTGGAGAAGGAGACGGATACAGACACATCCGATATGCAGATCCCTCCTTCACACACACACACTGTGAAGAGCGCGACGTGTGGGGCGCTTGACAGAATCCCGTTATGCCACCGGGGCAGCCCGCCCCGTTTCTGCTGCGCGACTGATGTCTTTATCTCTGCTTGTGCTTGACATACCGACTGAAGCACAGGAAGTTCAAATCACACTGTTATAATCCCTTCATCTGACTAACGTCTCTCAACAGCGCCATTTTAACTATTTCAGTCCAGGTCGACGGTTATGCTAATATGTGAATAAATCACCACCTAAATAAATCACCAGCAAAACACCTAAATAAATAAATAAATTATAATATATTAAAAGATTGTCCAGTCATTTAAGGTGCACGTTGCTCATCCCTAAAGCAGTTATACTGAATTCATAAAAAAACAACTATGGGATAATGGGAGAGCACAATTTCAAAGCTTTCAAACGTGGAAAGCATTTAAAGCTTTACACACACAACACGAGAAACCAAAGACTGGCTGTATCCAAAATCACATACTTACTGCGTACGTATGAATTCATAGTAGTCAAAACAATAGGTGAAAAATTCCTGGATGACCTACTAGTTCTGCATCAGATGGATGCTTTATTATTCCATGAGGCCAAGGGAGAGGTCACACAACAATGACAACATGGCAAATGTAGGGCGTTCATATTAAATTCTTACTTATTTTAACAGTTGTCAAGTATGTGATTTTGGACGCAGCCTATGGGAAACACACACAGATAACTAATGAATTTTCACATGGTAAACCGTACACTAATTAAACATACATTTGGATGAAAATGAGCTGTGAATTATGAGTATAAATACGTGTGAGGAAAGAGGCAGCATAATGCCCTCTCTACGGGAACGCTGTCTTAGCCCCGCCCATACTTTTATCCCTATCCGATTGCTTTCCTCTCCTTTTTCACTTTGCGCTGGACAGCATAGGTGCCCCTGAGTACCAATGAGCTGCCGGGTCTGGGATACCACCCCCCAGTGGCAGTGCTAGGTATGGCTGTCTGGCACTGCCACTCACTGCAGGGTAGACGTGGCCGATCTGCTCGCTGCGGCCGATGTGGATTTCGTCGTCGTCGTCCTCTGTGGTCTTGCGGTAAACGGGGTTGTCGAAGTTCATGCTCTTGGTGTTCCGTCTTCTCCAGTTGCGCCACACCAGGTAGCCTCCGGTACACATCAGGCCGATGACCACTGTGGCAAGGATAGGAACTGCATGCGTTTAACACACAGTCAACACATACGGCGAGGGCGTTAACACAGCCAGGGGACACAGAGCGGCGCATAATGACACACACACACACAGATATATACACAAGCTCACACACTCAAACCGTTAAAGATTAGTTCACTCCAGAATTAATGTTTTCTGATAATTACTCATGCCTATGTCATCTACGACGTTCATGTCATTCTTTATTTAGTCAAAAAGACATTTTAAATCAGGTTTTTGAGGAAAACATTCCAGGATTTTTCTCCATATAGTGGACTTCAATAGGGATCAGCGGGTTGAAGGCCCAAACTGCAGTTTCAATGCAGCTTCAAAGTTCTCTACACAATCCCAGCTGAGGAATAAGGGTCTTATCTAGTAAAATGATCAGTCATTTTCTAAAAAAAAAAAAAAAAAAAAAAAAAAAAAAAAGGAATTTATATACGTTTTAACCACAAATGCTCATCTTGCACTAGCTCCGTGTCCACAACTTTGCGCATTATGTAGTCATGTTGGAAAGGTCATGCGTGATTCCACCAGGACTTCCACCATTACTCAGTGTTTACAAAGCGAATGTGCAAAGAAAGTCAAACAAAAAAAAAGTCGGGGAATGTCAGACGATTTCGAAGTTGGAGAAGAAAATGAGATTTTTACCCAACCCGACCTTTTTGAACCAAAGTACAAAGACAAAGTACTAACCACGCATGATCTTTCCAACGTGATTACGTAATGCATGAAGTTAGACGTACATTTCAGAGCTATACATTTTAACTTTTAGAAAGTGACCGATCGTTTCACTAGATAAGACTCTTATTTCTCAGATGGAATTATGTAGAGCCCTTTGAAGCTGCACTGAAACTGCAGTTTGGACCTTCAACCTGTTGGCCACCACCGAAGTCCACTGTATGGAGAATGTTTTCCTCAAAAATCTTAATTTCTTTTCGACTGAAGAAAGAAAGACGTGAACATCTTGGATGACAAGGGTGTGAGTAAATTATCAGGAAATTTTAATTCAGGAACTAACTAATCCTTTGAGGTGCATCATGGCAGACCTGGGCTTAATAGTTTTATTAAAATGTGTATAATTATTGAAATTATGTATCAAAGCAAATTTCATTATATCCTCTGCAGTTTTTGCAACCCTGTTACCAAAATCAAGGACAAATTTAAATAGAATTTAAAGCCCTTATTTAAGCGATTTTATAGCAATATTAAACATCAGTGAAATTCAAAATTGATATTTATATATATATATATATATATATAAAATTTATAAAAGTAACTAAAAAATAGCCTATGCGAGCATGGGTAACAGGGTTGTAAATTTAGTATAGTTTAAATTGAATTAAATTGAATTAAATTTTTTAATTAAATTAAACTAAGTTTAAGGAAAATTCTGGTTTGTAGTTACTGACTGAAAGTAAATTAAATTTAGAAAAATGTAATAAAAAGTATTTGTATGATCAGTTTAATTTGATATTTCAGATATGTTGTTTTTTATGGTAACTTGCTGAATTAAATGTAATGTGAGGTTTTGTGACAATAGTATGCATACTATTTCATATAAAATAAAAAAATCATACACAATATACAGTGTACATGCACAATGTACAGCACTCTATAAATCCATTCTAAACAGCTTTTTAGTTTGGGGTTAGCAAGGTTTAAATGAATACTTTTATTTACTCTAAATGCACTGAACTGATAAAAGGTTATGGTAAAGACATGTAATGTATCAAAGTATACTGAAAAAAAAGTATCATGGTTTTCACAAAAATATATATTAAGCAGCAAATTGATTTCATGTTTCTTGAGCAATAAATTAGCATATTAAAATAATTTCTGAAGGATCAGGAACACTGGAGTACTGGCTGCTTAGCTTTGTCAACACAGGAATAAAATTGTGTATATATATATATATATATATATATATATATATATATATATATATATATATATACACACACACATATCAGATTCTTAAAAAAAAAAAATTCTAAAAATTCTAAAATGTTACCAACCCCAAACTTTTGAACAGTAGTGTATTATTTGAGCAGAGTCTGATTATATCACTACCAAAACGACTTAAAGGGATAGTTGACCCAAAAAAGAAAATTCTTAATAATTAATCACCCTTGTGTAGTTCCAAACCCATAAGACCTTTGTTCTTCTTTGGAACACAAATTAAGATATTTTTAATGTCACTGATGTCACATGAACTATTTTAATGATGTCCTTACTACCTTTCTGGGTCTTTAACATGTCAGTTGTGTTGCGGTCTACGCAGGGTCACACAGCTCTCGTACTGCATTTGCATCTTAATTTGTGTTCTGAAGATGAACAAAGGTCTAATGGGTTTGGAATGACATGAGGGTGAGTAATTAATGACAGAAATGTAATTTTTTGGGTGAGCTATCCCTTTAAACATCAGGTTTAAAATCCCCAAAATAGCTGTACGTGCATTTTAAAACTAGGGCTGCCAAAAACACCTTTCCCACTCACTCACACACACGCTCACAGAGTGGCTTAGTGGAATATGTGAAGGGGGTGCTCACGTGCTGCTTAGTGAGACACCAGGAGTCTAAGGGGACCAAAAGAAATCGAATTGGACTATGTGTATGCTCACACACGCCTACATGTGAACGGTTGGGGGGAGCACATTGCTATTCAGCTTGAATTGATAACCACATATGGCTTTCCTGCAGTGGTTGGCTAACCCATTCCTTAATTTAAAAGATCAGCTGTGGCTGCTCTGGTCCCCTGGAAGTTCTCCCTAATTGCTCTTTTGTCTGGGGGGCTGCTGAGACCTCCTCATGATGTGTTTTCCTCTATCACTCAGGTTCTTGCTATAAACACTTGGAATGCATTTGATTTTTTCACCAAACTACAATAAGAGAAAGCATTTAGAGACGTTACAATTTTAAGATAAGAGGGGTGACCGTAAAGGGACTGCAATTACAAAGAGCTATTAAAACGGTTTTTAGAGGAAAGGTATTTCACTTAGTGTCTTTCAGCACAGACAAGGTCAATTCAATCCCACTAAGCCACTCACCAGACACAGCTCAGACAATCAATGAAGCCCATCAGGTCCTTTTGACAGAGACTTTCTGTAGAAACTATGATGATACATTTACATATACTGTACTTTATATATACATGTATTGTTATTTAGTTCGATCAAACAGTCAAAAGGATGATGTATAGAAACTAACTGAGAGGAATGATCACAAAATCAAAATGCATGAGTGACACTTCTTTTTGTAGGATCAAAACTAACCATTTATAAAGCACTAATTTCATTATGAGCACAATACATTTAAAAACACGTAGGCTGCTGTCATAAAGTTTTGAAATAGTTTAATTTAGAAAGAATATTCTGGATTAAATACAATTCAAGATTAATCGACAGCATCTGTGGATAATCAAATGTGTACAGACAATAATGCTCTTACAAAAAATGTAACATTTAAAATATGGAAATGTCACACTATCATTGAAGTATAAATATATTCAGACTAGTCCGAAGCATTTTTTAATCTTGTCTGTGAAAAATTATTATAATAATAAATATATTCACTACCAGTCAAAAGTTTTTGAACAGTAAGATTTTTTATGTTTTTTAAAGAAGATTTTTGCTCACCAAGCCTGCATTTATTTGATCCAAAATATAGCAAAAGCAGTAATGTAAAATATTTTTACTATTTAAAATAGCTGCTTTCTATTTTAATGTATTTTAAAATGTTATTTATTCCTGTGATCAAAGCTAAATTTTCAGCATCATTACTCCAAATTTATTTATTTATTTTTTGGGGAAAGAAATAATTAAAATTAATGCTTTTATTTAGCAAGGACACTTTAAATTGTTCAAAAGTGATGATTAAGACATTTATAATGTTACAAAAGATTTCTATTTCAGATAAATGCAGATAAATGTTTTTCTGAACTTCCTATTCATCAAAGTAACATGAAAACAATTCTACTCAGCTGTTTTCAACACGATAATAATAATAATTAATGTTTTTTGAGCAAAAAATCTGAATATAAAAATGATTTCTAAAGGATCATGTGTCTGGAGTAATAATGCTAAAAATTCAGTTTTGAAATCACAGGAATAAATGACACTGTAAAATAGTTAAATAGAAAACTGATTTTAAATAGCAAAAAATATTTCAAAATTTTACTGTTTTGCTGTACTTAGGATCAAATAAATGCAGGCTTGGTAAGCAGAAGAGACTTTAAAAAAAAACAAAAAAAACATAAATCTTCCTGTTCAAAAACTTTTGACTGGTAGTGTAAATATAACAAAAATGTATAAATATAATTTTATAAAATGGTTTAAATATAAACTTAACACTTTTAACTTGTAACCAGAAATTTATGGAAAATACAAATTTGACTTAATCGTTTAAATAATATAAATGATATACCAACATTATGTTCTAAAAAAAAGTTCCAGTTCAGAATTAACTTTTTTTTAATAAAACAGGCTTCGTTACTAATAAAATGTTCTAAAAGAAATGTTCCTGATTAATTTATTTATTTAAATATTTGAAATTAAATGAAAAAGAAAAGATAAAAAGCTATCAAATCATTTTTAATCCAGTGGCAGCGTTTACAAAAACTGCTACATCAATATCAATTCCACGGCACAATGTTGTTTCTAGGCAACAAGCAAATTCATGTTTAAAATCATATTCATTCAAAATCACATTTTTCGGTTAATATAAAAAAAAAAAAACAATAAAAATGCTTATCAGACAAGTTTCAAGAGCAAAAATGTGTGTCCTTAACATTGCGTACCATGCTGGCATAAGAATTGACAGATTACACTGACCACCGGATGTAACGCGACCTTGAAAAACCTTTTACGGGTTTGTTCCAAGTCATCTCTAAGAATAAAGATTCATTATTGCCAATTTTATTTTATGCACCATGTGTTTGCAAAGTGAAGAAAATGGATTTGTTGCAGAGGCTTCACATTTCTGCTTTTCAACCCTTTGATTTGACAGCCACACAGAGTACTGTACGTTTTTCTTTTTTAACAAACTCAAAATTGAGTTGAACTTATTTCCGGAATAATTAACATGTTGTCGATAGCACTTAAGTTATATTTAACCTGGAATATTAAGCTAAACGAAGCAGCAGCGAGTTTATAAATGGCTAGTTAAGACCACCAATAAGTGTCTCCGAAGCAGGTAGTGCACATAAAGCTCAAGGGTAAAAGCTGTTCATCTACTGGGTGAACAAGGCTGAATTTGAAATGCAGGATAAAATGCTTAGTTAACTTTAATACTCACCTATTGGAATGACTATACCCAGAACCGCAACGGTTATATTGCTACCAAGGAGGAAGTGGTCATTTCCACTGCCAGCTGAAATAGAAAGAGGAGCGAATCAGAAAGACGAAAAGAGGAAGACAGCAGTTTGCAGTTTAGTAAACAGCGTTGTATTGTTCACAGTTATTGAGTGAGTAAATGATGACAGACTTTTTCTATTCCTTTAAAACAGCATCAAAATAAAACAGCGTGTAACGGGTATGTTTTCACTGCCGTTTTCATTTAAATGAATCTCCTCCAGTTTGTATACTAAAGTGTCCATTTACATTGCCATCTCGCCCAAGGCCATATATTGCTATTCATACAGCACTTTGCTTTGTGCTGTTGCTTCCCCTTTTAAGGTTTCTGCTGAGCAGTTGTTTCCACCAAATAAATCCCACCTCAATCTCACAATTAGCACGTGGCCCTCCATTAGCTACAGCATAATTAGTGTCTGATAATGGAGTCTGAGCCAGGAGATTAAGAGGACTAGATGGTACAGCACTGGCATACAGATACAGACAAGACAGCCTGAGGGCTTGGAAAATCAGTGGGAAACAAAAGAAAATGCAGTGTATACAGTAACGACTGCACATAAAGGAAAAAGTAATCAAGAAAACACGTTGTCGGTAAGGGGATCCTCTTAAAGCCACAGTGAACGTGTTACTTGTGTGATGACTTGAGGGTTTCCATGGCAACACTTCATTTGCATCATCTGCTTCTGTTTGTACACAGAGTATAGTTCCTGTTTAAATGGGTTTCTATTAAGAGCATTGAATTTCTCTTCATGCTAAATGATTACATCCATAAAATCATTATTCACAGAGCCATATCTCTGTGAAAAGACGAGGACGTGTATCCAAACTCATTAATGTGGAATGCTTTTAGTACAAACAATTGGGCTGTAACAGGTGATGCTGTTATACTCCATTATGAGCACTGAATAGTGCTAACACACGCTTCATAAATTCACAACCCATGGTTTTATGATCATTTTGCACAATATGTGATATATTTCACAAATCTACTACAGGTATTCACAGCTGGTGTGCTTGGCACTTAAATTGCTGTTTGTAGCTACACACACCACTATTCAAAAGTTTGGGGTTGGTATGATTTTTTAATGTTTTAAGTGTTATGAAAGAGTCTTATACTGACCAAGGACATTTTTTAACAATCTAAAACAGCTCTTTCTGTTTGTTTTCTGTTTCTGTCTTTTTTCCTTCAGTTGAACAGAAATCAAGGTTTTTGAGGAAAATGTTCCAGGATTTGTCTCCATATAGTGGACTTCAATGGGAGCCAATGGGTTCAAGGTCCAAACTGCAGTTTCAATGCAGCTTCAAACGGCTCTACACGATCTCAGCCGAGGAATAAGGGTCTCATCTAGTGAAACGGTTGGTCATGTTCTAATAAAATAAAAATAAAAATGTATATACTTTTTAATCACAAATGCTCATCTTGCACTAGCTCCGTGTCCGTGATTTCCTGCATTACGTAATCATGCTGGAAAAGTCACATGTGATGTAGGTGGAAGTACCGACGCAGTGTTTACAAAGCAAATGTGCAAAGAACCTTTTCAAAAAAGACGATTTTGAAGTTGGAGCAGAAAATGAGATGAGTTTTTCACCCTACTCTACCTTTTTGAACCAAAGTTCACAGACAAAGAACTAACCACACGTGACCTTTCAAACGTGATTACGCAGTGTGTGAAGTTGTGGATGTGCATTGTCGAGCTAGTGCAAGATGAGCATTTGTGTTTTTTTTAAAAAAAAAAAAAAAAGTAGGGCACTGGTTTCACGATTTCATTCGATTCCGAATATCATGTCAACAATTCTATTCAATTCGATATCACGATTATATCAAATTTATTTTGTGCATTTTTACTAAATAATATAAGCTGGCTACTTTTCAAAATAATTACAAATTAATAATAAATCAAACCTATTGTTAAGAATTAAACCAGGTAAATATAGCTTCAAAACATACAAGCAAATATAAAGTAATAAAGCGGGAAAAAGACAATTACAAGTGATAAACAAAAATTACTTTCAGTATCTGGGAGTGCTTTAACGGAGTTGTTTACTTCTAGAACAAAAATTTACAGATAATGAACTCACCCCCTTGTCATCCAAGATATTCATGTCTTTCTTCCTTCAGTCATAAATTATGTTTTTAAGGAAAACATTTCAGGATTTCTCTCCATATAGTGGACTTCTATGGTGCCTGCATGTACTCTGTGTACTCCGGTTCAATACAGTTAGGGTATTTCGAAAAACTCCCATCTCATTTTCTCCTCCAACTTCAAAATCGTCCTGCATCACTGTTTTACCTTTTTTTGTAAAGGGCGTTTGACCTTCTTTGCACGTTCACTTTATAAACACTGGGTTGGTACTTCTGCAGTGATGTACGAAGATTTTGAAGTTGGAGGAGAAAATTAGATGAGTTTTTCTACATACCCTAACTGTATTGAACCGGAATACACAGCACAAGCAGAGCTTGTAAGAAAATAACTGATTGTTTCACTAGGTAAGACCTTTCTTCCTCGGCTGGGATTGTTTAGTTTGCATGTCAGTACATGAGTTTCGTGCATCTAATAGGTACTAAAACAAACGTTTGCATATAATACGCAGTTCTGGCGTGCATATGATAAGCAATGTCTCGTTGTATATATATGATATACAATTTTGGCGTACATTAATAGGCACCTACCCCATACCCCAAATCCTAACCATTGTGTATCACATGCACGCCGAAGTCAGTTTCTGCGTACACTGTCAAGCAATGCGCACGTGTCTCACATTTAAATGTACTTTTTTTTTTTTTTTAATAGAAAATAACCAATCATTTCACTAGATAAGACCCTTATTCCTCAGCTGTGATTGTGTAGAGCCCTTTGAAGCTGCACTGAAACTGCAATTTGAACCTTCAATCCATTGATCCCCATTGAAGTCCATTTTATGGAGAAAAATCCTGAAATGTTTTCCTCAAAAACCTAAATTTCTTTTTGACTAAATAATAAAAGACATGAACATCTTAGATGGGGTGAGTAAATTCTCTGTGAGTTTTAATTAAGGAGTGAAATAATCTTTTAACAATGTGAAATCCTTATTGTCACTTTCTAATGCATTCTTTCTGGAAAAAAGCATTCATTTAAAATAAATGAATTAAATCTTACTAAAACAAAAATGTTGAAGAGCTGTGTGTAAAAAAATGGAGTCATATTTATAGAATTCTCTCGGAATCTACAGGCAAGTCTTTGTCTTTATTAGCAAGCAGCCATAAAAGGCAGAAAGGGTCCTGGCGTAATTCATCACTATCCTCAGTGCAGCAATTTACAGGTTTTATCTAATGGAGAGTTTCACCATGTCTACCGTGTAATATGCTGGTAGTCATAAAATATTCAAGAGCCCAAATTTATGTTTGGCATCAGGAAAGAGCACTTCTGCGCTTTTATGCGCTAAAAAAAGGCTACTAAACTGTTGGTTGTTTTTCCATATTTTTACTCTTGACAGAAAATCTTTTGAAGACTTTTGGTGAGTTATCTTGGATGTGGATCCTATTACTGAAGTCGCTAATGCCTTTTTTCCTGCTGTGTGCAGGTGGCCGTGTACCTGAGCGTCCCCAATCAAAGCCCAGAGGCTGAGAGTGAAACACTGAGTGTGGAGAGGAACAAGGCTGAGGGCAATGTTCATCAGTCAGGGCTGGCTGCTTCTCTCTCTTCACTGGCTGCTCTAATTCAGCACAGGCACACACTGGGACCCTGGGCGACCACTGCTGCCTCATCTATCACTCTCAAGTGGCCCAGCAATGCTCAGCAAGCAAATTCCACCACACATTAGCTTTCACAGACTCTGAGGACTACTGTACGAGTACTGTATGAGAGCACTTATATAAGATCCATGCCTTCAGCTGAATATCAGCGGTGATGGAATTGGGTAAAGCCTGGACTACATTACAAGATTTTTGTGCCGATTTACAGTCTGGAGATGTCAACGCTAGTTGCTGAATGACAGACATAATCTGCAGATTAAAGCTGACAGATTCCACAGAAAATCGTGTAGTGTATTATGGTCACAGATTTTTTAGCTTCAGACTTTGATTTCATCTAGTTGGAGGACAACATGTTTGAAATTTTCAGCTGATTTTAGAATGTTTTCATTTGTCACGCATCTCCTAGCAACAAGGCACGCATTTCTGTGTGTTTGTTGTGATCAGAATGACTTTATATATATATATATATATATATATATATATATATATATATTCATACATACATACATACACACACACACACACACACACACGTTTGTTTTTGTAAATTGTGGGGACTTTCCACTTCCATACACTTCCATACACTTCAAACGATATTGTCTATCCCCTAACCCAACCCTAACCCTAAACCTAGCCCTCACAGGAAACATGTTTGTATCGTTACACTTTCAGATAAACATCATTTACTATTTTTAATCATTTTTTAACACTGTGGGGACTGCAGGCTGGTTTATCAAGTGAGGATCAAGAGACGAAGGTTGTTTTTTTGACCCGTTGGACGTGCTTATTTGCAAATGTTTTATGCTAAGTTCCAGTTTTGCGCAAATTTGAACGGAAACCCAGCTACTGAATCATAACACAAAAACTGAGATAGAAACTCACCACGATGAGAGAGATTGCCATTGGCCCCTTGTATGCTGTTACTGTGGATGGTTGTAGATGTCTGTCTGTGATCTGTTGTCGTTTGGGTGGAGGTTGGCTGTTTCGAAGGCGCTGTAGTGCTGGATTGAGTGGTCGCTGCGGTTGAAGAGGCTGTGGATTGTGCAGTGGTGGAACGATGTAAGCTGGAATGAGTGGTTGTGGTGGGGCTGATGGTGGTTGTACTTAATACTGTAGCTATAGGTGTAGTTGTAGAGATTGTACTGGCTGTTGTAGATGTTTTGGTGTTTGTAGATGGAGTGGTAGTTGTAGGAGTCAAAGTAGTAAAAGGTTCTGGTGTTGTAGTAGTGGTTGTACTTGCAGCAGTTGTTGTTTTGGGTTTGACTACAACAAACAAAACAAAAATATGAGACAGTTGATCAAGTTTTGGGCTTTTTAGAACTATATCTGATGTTGAAACTTCTGAAATCACAACATACAATCATGAATAAGGTGTTGTTAGTTTCTTCAAAATGTGTAGCATAGGTAAACCTGACCTAGGGCTTTGTATTTTGTTACCTGTCACACAGCGGCGCATGTCCGGGCCCAGTTCCATGTTGTCGGGACAGGCACACGTGTACTTGGGCGAGTGGTCTGTGATCTGAGGAGCTCTGAGGCACAGGTATTCACAGCCACCATTGGGCAAACTCCCCATGTTGCATGTGTCTGGAGCTATAGTGAAAAACACAGTGTAATTCGGATAAATTAACCTCTGGATTGGTTGCATAGTAGTATATATGAGATCATACATTATAGCAGCTGAACTATTAAGATGCACACACATTGACTGTGACCAAACACTGGGGGCCATTCATTTGCAGTGAAAGCTCTACCACATGGGGATTGAAAATAGAAAGTCCAGCTTTTTATTCATCCTAATTCACCTCTAAACTGTTTTCTATGCTGTTGTCCATTAGTAAAAAGCACATAAGATATATTAACTAGTTAATAAAACACATTCATATAAATTAACCAAAGCAAATTTATTTTATATTACATATTGCAACAGTCATTTATCACTTAATTTATGTGGTTTTGAGTATGACAAATTATATACATTTAAATATACACTACTGTTTAATATGCAATTGTTATATTGTTATATTTGCACTTAAGCATAATAGGTTTAAAAATTATATGTGTTATAACCAGAAACTGACTGAGCTTGAGCAACAACAATCATTCTTTTGATGTTATTGTCAGTTGTACAATACAGCAACGTACAGCAATGGAAATTTGTATAAAAGTTTGTGTAGCTCTACAAACACTACTCAGGTGTTTTTATTTTTTTTTTTTATGAATAATATCTTATGTGCAGCTCTTTCTTACACATTCTCATAAAATCTTGTTTTTCAGCAATGCATGACTGATTAATATTTCACTCAGAGGCACTTGAGATACAAAAAGCGGTTGGATTCCATTCTCATCATTTCTCGTTCAGCATAAGTGTGTTTTCCTGCTTTCGTTTGCATTTTCAGAGCAACACGTTTAATTCTTTGATTTAGATTTAAATAGCACTTCTCATTTATTAATGTGAGGAGGCTGTAAATTGCTTGCTCTGCTGGCACGCCGCACGTGGTCTGTTTGTGATAAAAGGATGAAAACAAAGAATCAAAATCTGCACACATGCACGCACACTGCCTCTTTCATTTTCTTTGTCTCTAGAATGAAAATTCACCACAAATATGCTTTTCAATAATAGGGCCGCTATTACTGGGGGAAAAACAGAGAGTCAGCAGAGATTTGCCTCTCATTATTATAACAATGCTAAAAAGGTGACAGTGTGAAAATAATACAGTTCAAGCATTGTTTCTATTAGCCCCAGAAAGGCAGAACTATTACATGGACATTTTTTCTTTGCTGCTGTACCTTTAAGAAATGGCCTCTTCACATGTAAAATGGAAAAAAAAAGTTTTCTGCTTCGTTTCACTAACTTGTCTATTTGGTCCAGCGTTTCCCAACCCCAGTCTTCGCGCATATTTCATATTTATCTCTTATCACGTATGACGTTTGTTCTATTCGACCATAGGTGCCCTGCGAAGTGGACATCCCTGGATATTCCAACATGATTTCAGTGCGAAACAAGTGTATATTCTTTAGTTCACTGAACTGAATCAGTTGAATGAATCAAATAACTCAAATGTATTGGAACAACACTACCTGAAACAGATAACATCACAATAAACCACTAGCTGCTACGGAGAAAAAGAAAAACAACAATAGAAAAGAAAAAGCTCTTTATTGAAAAAAAACGACCCTATTTTTAAATTCACACTACTGAAAAATTTAGTTAAAGGAGAACTCCACTTCCAGATCAATTTACAAATAATTTACTCAACCCCTTGTCATCCAAAATGTTCATGTCTTTCTGTCCTCGGTCGTAAAGAAATTATGTTTTTTGAGGAAAACATTTCAGGATTTTTCTCCACATAGTGGACATCAGTATAGTGGGGCAATCATGGCCTAAGGGTTAGAGAGTCGGGCTCATAACCCAAAGGCCGCTGGTTCGATTCCCGCACCAGCAGGAATTGAAGGTGGGGACTGTGAATAAACAGTGCTCCTTCCACCTTCAATACCATGACTGAAGTGCCCTTGAGCAAGGGGGTGTGTGTGTGTTCATTTCTCACTGCTGTGTGTGTGCACTCGTGATGGGTTAAATGCAGAGGACCAATTTCGACTATGGGTCACCCGATTTTGAACTTTCAAAATGTAGTTTAAATGCAGCTTCAAAGGGCTCTAAACAATCCCAGCTGAGAATTTTTTTCATTTTTTTCCAAAAATAAAAATCTGTATACTTTTTAAGGACAAAAGCTTCTGGGATGCGCGTCCACGACGCTACGAATCACGTCTAAGTTCATCGTCTGTGTACTCCAGCTCAAGAAGGTAGAGTATGGCAAAAAACTCCATCTTATTTTCCTCAAAAACCATAATTTCTTCACGATTAAAGACAGAAGGACATGAGCATCTTGGATGACAAGGGGGTGAGTACATTATTTGTAAATTGTTGTTCTGGAAGTGGACTTCTCCAGCTACATTTAACTAGCTACTCTACGACACTGGTCAGTCTATACACATCTAAAGTGATTTAATATGGCATGTATCTGTATTACACTTATTTCTCACCTTGGGGCTGCCGGAGCTCATGGAACACCACCACATCCAGTGGGTTGTTGAGATGTTGAGCCAGCATTGCCACATCATGCCCCGTCAGCCGGTTTACACTGTAGATGGCCTCATCCTCCAAATCAGTCCAGTAAACCCGGTCCTGCAGAAACATACATTTTTCAGGATTTTTTTGACTGAATAGAAAGTTGAAAGGGGTCATCGGATTGTTTATACACAAATGTCTGTTGGCAGTGTGTGCACACATCCACCCTATAATGATAATAATCCTCCCAGAGCTTTTTTTAAAATCCCCAATAATAACAATCACTTTCCCATATCAGGCTGTTCTGAGATTCTTGGCAGAATGACGTAGTTCTGCACAGGCGCCTCCCACGATAGCTGATTGACACTGGCGTTTTACCTTAGAGTCCGCCATTGTTTTGATGCCTAGGTGTAGGTGTAGACAGGAATGTCTCCTAAACGATTGAGGTGTTCTGTTGTTGGATGAACATAGCAGTTGTCATTTACTCCTGCATTTAAACCGCTGAAGACGCAGAGGATTACTTTTGTTTTTGAAGGGAATGCACCCCCGATCTACCTAAATGCATCTATGTTCGCACGAATCATTCGTGATCCAGCTTCACCTACAGAAGAAGTGAGTATAAGGTTTTCTTTATTAAATCACCTAATAATGCGCTAGTTAGCAAGTTCCGCAAGCTAAATTTTACAGTCTGAGAAAACTGCACATTACCTCATGGAAGAGGGGGGCGGGGTGAGCAGAGCTCATTAGCATTTAAAGGAACATGCATCGAAACAGGTTGCTGTGAACAGAGCTGTTTTTGACAAGGTAAAAGGGTGCTGTTTTACACTACCATTGAGAATTTTTTTGGGCTTTTTTTGTTACTTTTTTAAAAAAAATTCAGATAGGACAGTGAAGAGATGACAGGAAAGCATTAGGTGAAGAGAGGGAAGCAGGATCGGCAAAGGACCTTGAGACGGGATTCGAACTCGGGTCGCTGTAAGCGCAGTTGTGCTGTATATGAAGGTCACAAGGCTATCGGCGCCGACACCATTGAGAATTTTTAACCAAAGTATGTTACAGATTTTACATGAAGACCATAAAAAATCATATCAACTTGTAGAAAATGGGCATCCGATGATCCCTTTAATGCAACCTTGCAGAATAAAGCATGTTATTTCTTTAGAAGCAAAAAATCTTACTGACCGCAAATAGTACTGTATATAAAAAATGAATACGTAGTTAAAAATATCTTTACATATATATACTTACACTTTAGTCTTTAGTCTTTAATCTTTTCTCAGCTAGGGCATCAAGTGACTAGCATTTACATTGTTCTTGGGTATTTTATTATGAATCAGTGAAAGATGGATACCAATACACTGGACACAAAAGACACTTCAAACAAAATCAAAACCAAGCAGGTATTATTCTGTATTTTTTTCGTTTTTGGTGATGCAAGACACCAAAAAAAGAAAAGAAAAAGGAGGAAGATGACAATGAAGATAAAGGCTTGTGTGTCTTGTGGTCCACAAAGGTCTTTCATCAGACTAATTAAAGCTTGCAGCTCTATCTCTCCTTTGCATCTTCACCTACATGAGCCTGAAAGCACACGCTCGACTGTCTGACAATAACACTTTCAACATTCTCCTCGCTTCTCCGTCTGCCTCCCTCCTCTGATCAGTCCTTATCAGCCGCTACAGAAATATTGCAAATGTGCATGGTGAGATGGTCTGTTACTATGACAACCTGAGATTCATCTTCTTTTCAAACGGATGCGGAAATGGCTGAGGAAATTGGGGAGGGGGTGTTTTTGGGGTAACAAAAGAAAAGGACTTGGGGTGGGGGTGGGTGCTGAGCATGCCCAAATGGGGGCGTCTGGCTGGCTCCGAATATTAGAGGATGTTTACAGAGCCGTGCTTTTTTGGAAAGGTCAGGCTGCCGGATCCCAGCGGAGCTCCGTCAGGTGCTTCTACTGGTGGCGCTTGATCAGTAGGACTCCTTAACCTGCACTAGACAGCATTCAAATTCTGCCGCATTGCAGCTCTCATCTAATGCACGGGCCACGAAGGCACCATATCTGATGTAGATAACTGCTTTAATCTATGACACAAAAGGCTGGCTTCTAACATCCGAGTCTGAAATTTGTACTCCTTGAGCGAGGGGAGCATCTTTATTAAAACCTTTCATCAAAGTCTTTGCTTCATTTGGGAAGGAGCAACTATCCCTGTGGAGCTGAAACGGTCTTGACATTTTCAATGGTTCCCGCTTACCAATAAAATAATGTGAAAGCTGGAGTGGAGATATTGGTCCGTTTTATGAGACAGGGCAATGTAAAGGTCACACTTCATCTGAAAAGGTGACAGGAAAATGGAGTAAATTTCTAATATGTAATTTGCGGTCTGCTGTGTTGGAAGCCAATATGTGGTGTATAGCAGCGTCTTCTTCAAGACACTAAAATAAGTCCCTGAGCTCACTAAAGCCCTCTGCCATAGCAGATTTATTTACAGTAAAAACAGTAATTTCGTGAAATATTATTATTTTTTTCAAAATAACTTTTCTATTTTAATATACTTCAAAATGCAATTTACTCTTGTGATGGCAAAGCTGAATTTTCAGTAACCATTACTCCAGTCTTCAGTGTTACATTATCCTTCAGAAATCATTCTAATATGCTAATTTGATACTCGAGAATCATTTCTTATTATTAGCAAATTTGAAAAGATGTGGAACCCATGAAACATTTTTTTAAAGAATTATTCACTGAATAGTAAGGTAAAAAAAAAAACAGCATACATTTTTTTGTAACAGTTTAAAAGTCTTTACAGTCAATTTTAAACAATTTAATGCATCCTTGCTGAATACAATTAATAATTTATATTAACTATTAAAAAAATCCTACTGATCCCAAATAAATAATATAATAAATAATACTATTCAATGAAATTATGTTAATATTATCTCATCAATGTTCGGTTCTTTACATAAATAGGGCCCTATGAAATCCCTTTTATTTTTTCTCAAATTTTGTTATGTTGTTTTCCCAAATTGTGTGATTTTCTGTTTTAATTTTTCTGGATTCCATTTCTTCCTGTTTTAATTTTTTTAGACTCTTGTTTTAATAGTTACATTTAAAAAATATATATTTATCAAAAAACAATTCAAATCATGAAACACAATTTAATAAAAGTTGAACAAAAATTAAATTAAGGCCCTATGAAATACGTTTTATTTTTTTCAAAATTCTGTGATTTCCATTCATTTTCTGGTTTCCATTTGAATGGTTTCATTAAATTTTAATAATCAAAAGAATTTATAATTAATTGATTTTATAAAAAATAATGTATTATTATTATTATACATTAAGTATTTCTGTCATAGTTTCTTCAAGTTAAACTAAACTTTTATTTTGATGAGTTACTGTGAAGACCTTTAAGTTTCTGTTTGTATATAACATGACGAAACTACACGTCTGCGCCATTCATTCACACAGACACGCAGAACATGCAGGATTCATAATTAAATAGTTCCATAATTAAATAGTTTTTTTGCGGTATAACATTTACAGATACTGGTTTTGATTTATTCATCCAATATTTGGCAAATTCTGTGACATTATACAGTAAAATCCATTTTTATGACTGGATTCCACAATTCCGTCAGCTTTTTCCGCATCGCGAAAATCATAGGGCCCTACATAAAGCTACTGTTTGTCTCCTGAAGACATGGAATATAGGGCACACATTGTACTGACGATTTTCATGGAATAATGAATGCCATATGGGTTTAAAATGACATAAAGTGAGTAAATGATGAAAGGAAAAACACTTAGAAAAAGGTAAATGGGAAAAGGGCATTTAGTAGTTTCACATTTTATTACTTTATTACTCTTTTTAGTTTAATTTTAAGCTGTCAACTACCAAAATGAAATGTGTACTTGAAGAAAAAAAGTATTTTAAGTTGGGGGAATGAGAAATTATGCAATTAAAAATAATGAACCAAAATAATGAGCTTACTGGAACTAACTCCAGCCTCAAAGGCTGCACAAATGTTTCATACTGAAAATTTTGTATGCTCCTTTAAGCACATCTACAAAACACGCCGAAAGTTAGAGGGCCATTTTTGGCTACAGTTGTCTCTTACTGTTTTGCAACTTCAACAGCCAAGTGAAGAACTTTAGGAATACTTTAGGATTAGCCTCAAGGGCACTGCAGCAAAGTAGCGGTTCATTTCACATGTGCCATGGACAAAAGTAAAAGAATGAAGAAAGCGCATTGTTTCCTTTTTCTAGGGTTAGGCCCCAGGGTGCCCTCTTACTGAGCTGGCTCATCGACTGGCCTGATGAAGGGCATTAGGTGATCTATTGTTTGGGCCGGGTCCTGCCTTCAGGTGCTGCAGAAGCTGCCAAAGTAAAAAGGCTTTTAATTTGGTTTGTGTCTTTGGCTGGTGCCAGCCACACACAGCCATACATCTCTTGGCAAGTGTTACTGTCTCACAGTAAGCACCCTGTTCTCCAACAACACCCTGTGAGCAGAAACATGTTTATGTGTGCACTATGAAGCCAAACTGAGCGTAGAAAGTTCTTGCCAACGCAGCTCCATCTGTGCCTGAATGAGTGCCTCAATACTCATTCAGTAGTTATTTGATAAATCTGCTTACCTCAAAAAGAGTCAAGGCAAACGGATGTCCGAGATGATCCGTGGAGGACAGCAAAACTCGACGGTTGTCTCCATTCAGGTCCACACTGGAAATCAGATGAAGCTTGGAATCTACCCAGTAGAGTCGTCTGCTAGACAGATCTGGAAAAGGAAAAAAATTTATGGAACATATATGTAGCGCTTTAATAATACAACAAATGCTTTTAATTTAACATGAGTGGTCAGAGGAAACAGAATAGCGGATAGCACGTGAAAGGAAAATGATTTATGATTTTTCATATTTCAAGTAAAAATAAAGGCAGTTTGAAATGACATGGAAGGCACAATTGAAAAAACAATCAATGACAAAAAAACACTACACAATGCACTCCAAAATGACTACTTTTCCCATTATAAAAGTATTTTGTTTCTAAACAGACTTAACAATTCTCAATTCCACCTTTTCTGTCAATATCTTTTTTTCTATCCATCTACCATAACTGCTTTTTCAAATGGCTTTCATGTTAAGCGAGCCAGAGAAATGATGACGATATTGACAGCGTTGCTTGAGCAATTCCATTTAGTTTTTCCCAAACTGACGGGTGATTGATGAGAAACAATGAAGGTGAATGATTCAAAGCCCTGTTGGCCACAGGAGGCTGCTCTTCATTATTAACACTCTTTCTTCTCCTTCTGCCTCTCTCTCTTTCTGGGTTTGTTTGGTCTTTCTCAAGCCTAATGTTTATTTTTTCTCCTTTAGTATTTGGTTGATGTCTTTGTCTCTTGTAATGATGGCAAACGCGGCTCTCTCGTGTCTCTCTTGCTTTTTGGTATGATATGCTTTGTTTTGCTCTCTGCTGTTTCTCTTTTATCTTTTGTTGTCTTTTCTGCTATTCTCCAGTGCGTGTTTCTCTATTTTGACTGTATTTGAAGATGTGAATAGTTTTGTTTTGAATGGAAAAGACTGAATTGTAAAACTTTTGAATGGTGTTTTACCAAGCGCAATCCCATTGGGCCACTCGATCCGCTCTGAAACCAGGACCTGCCGATCCACACCGTTCATTCCGGCTTTCTCGATCTTCGCTTGCGTTCCCCAGTCTGACCAGTACATGAACCTGAACGGGTCAAAACAAACAAAAGGTTCATGATCAGAATCATGGACAGATCTAGATCAGTGGTTCTCAACCCTTTGGACTCCACTGTCAATATTTAAAGGAGAACTCCACTTCCAGAACAACAATTCACAAATAATTTACTCACCCCCTTGTCATCCAAGATGTTCATGTCTTTCTGTCTTCAGTCGTGAAGAAATTATGTTTTTTGAGGAAAACATTTCAGCATTTTTCTCCATATAATGGACTTCATTGGTGTCTGATTTTGAACTTCCAAAAAGGTACAACGATGTCCTCCTCTCAAGTTGTAGGAGAAAATAAGATGGAGTTTTTCGCCATACTCAGCACATCCCAGAGCCTGTGCTACACAAGCTTTGTGCTTAAAAAGTATACAAATTTTTATTCGTTTCGCTAGATAAGACCCTTCTTCCTCGGCTGGGATCGTTCAGAGCCCTTTGAAGCTGCATTTAAGCTAAATTTTGGAAGTTCGGGGCACCAATGAAGTCCATTATATGGAGAAATATCCTGAAATGCTTTCCTCAAAAACCATAATTTCTTCATGACTGAAGACAGAAAGACATGAACATCTTGGATGACAAGGGGGTGAGTAAATTATTTGTAAGTTGTTGTTCTGGAAGTGGAGTTCTCCTTTAAAGGCACCATGATTTTCCCAGTTTGTTATTTGCTTGATAAGGATTTAAAATAACATTTTAAAAATGTTTTTACTCAACTTCTGCCCAATAAAATATTTCAAAGCTTGGCATAAGCAGAAAAATGTATATTCACTATGAAGATGCCCATGGAGTTATACGATTTCATTAATTTACATAACCTTTCCAGGTCTAGAAATAACACTTCTAACATTAAGCTACCTCATACATCTAGAAACTTTGGTTATTTATAGAGAGAGAGAAAAAAACTACTGAATTAAAATAAGCAATATCTATATTTTTGTTGATTTAGCTTATATGAATACTTGGTTGGCCTTATTTTGAATTCATCTCAATTATCTTGAGGCTCCCTTGGATGTTTTTTCGCGGTACTTGGAAGTCAGTTTTTCTGTGGAATAGATTTAAACTTGATAAAATGTAAAACTGAGGTTTAACATTCTTATTGTTATCATTTAAATATAAAAACTATCCAAAATACTTATCATATAGAATTTTTTTACAATTCTGCAAAAACTTCCGGAGCTTATAAGTTCCCCTTGTTGGGGCCTCAAAACAACGTTACCAAAAAAATGAGATGCAGTTGAGTGGAAAATTAGGAAGCTCCAATGGCCTTGAAACTTTAACACTCATCACATGTCAAAAATCAAGATAAATAGGTGAGAGTATGCTTATTAAAAAGAGTATACAGCTCTGGCCCTATAAGAGTGAAGTGGGCACTTTACCCACAGGCAACAATTATTGGTATTCCGACCAGCTTGAGACTCATTTGCATGTTTTTCATGCTCTTCCACTTCTGTAATATGGTGAAAAGACCCCTGAGGGGAAAGATTCATCATGATGAACGGCAGTAAAAGAAAATGCTATATATGAAGTGAAGGAACCTTTGACAAGGCTTTCAAGAATCTTGGGGCGCTGACATAGATCATGCAACGTACACCATATTGGCATTATTCATTATTATTTAATGCAACAGAGGGTTCAAAAAGACTGGAGGGAGGAGTCTTAAAGGGTTAGTTCACCCAAAAATGTAAATTCTGTCATTAATTACTCACCCTCATGTCGTTCCAAACCTTCGTTCATCTTCGGAACACAAATTAACGTATTTTTAATGAAATCCGAGAGCTTTCTAACCCTGCATAGACAGCAACGTTCTGGGCCTGGGAATGTTTTAGTTGCATTGCTGTCTTTGGAGGGTCAGAAAGCTCTCAGATTTCATTAAAAAATTCTTAAGTTGTGTTCTGAAGATGAATGAAGGTCTTACGGGTTTGGAACAACATGAGGGTGAGTAATTAATGACAGAATGTTCATATTTGTTTGAACTATCCTTTTAATATTTTCTTTAGGGTGCTGAGAACAATTTTTGACTCATTTTTATATTATAAACACTATATCATTACCCTTGTCTTGGGTCAACGGCGATGGCACGTGGTTCCCCAAGCTCTGTGTCGATCAACACCTTCCTCTTCTTTCCATCGCCAGTCGCGACAGAGATAGTTTTGTGTCCAGAGTCGGTCCAGTAGATGTTCTTATGGACCCAGTCCATTGCTAAGCCTTCTGGAGAATGTAGCGCAGTGTCTATGAGCGTGATCTGTTGAGAAGCGTCGCTGGCTTTGTTGATGTACGCACTGAAGAAGAACAAACACACTGTTAATATACATCTACAGTATTTAAACAGATGTACCTATCTATTCATAAACAATCACAAGATACTAGATGCATCCACCAGATTCACGGTGAATAAATAGCTGACACTCCCAGCTGTTGTTTATGTACACCTACGCAGCAAAGTGAAGCAACATCTGTATACGTCTTAGAGAACAGTTGTAGGACAAAATCGCTGTGACTTTTCCTCTCTCTGAAAGTTACAGTGAGTTACAGTGAAGCAGATTTGATTGCCTTTGAAGCATGGTGAAATCTGATGTGACTGCGACTGATCTTATGATCTAGCACTCCTGAGAAAAAGCCATTATCACTTTGGTGTCACCTGGGTTATTTGACAAAAGGGCTTCAATTTGAATACCCCATATAATATTTTAACAACGTCCTTACTACCTTTCTGGGTCTTTAAACATGGTAGCTGCATTGCTGTCTGTGCAGGGTCAGAAAGCTCTCGGATTTCATCAAAAATATCTTAATTTGTGTTCTGAAGATGAGCGAAGGTTTGGAAGAATTAATAACAGAATTTTCATTTTTGAGTGAACTAACCCTTTAAGTAAGGGATATCATATGACTTATCATATGGGTAGAGAATTTGAAAACTGGCTATTGGAAAAATACCAGCATTTAAAGCTTGTAGTTTTGTTGAACAGAACGTTTAACATTTTGAAACACTTCAAAATCTTCAAAATATTTGCTTTGGATTTCAAACAGGAAAAGGCACCCGTTTCATAGAATGACCCACCTGTCAGCGACAGTGAAGAGGTGGTTTCTGTTATAACCTGGTAATTTTCCATTTGCAGTCACCTAGTGCCTTTAACAGATGCTGCTTCAACAGCCTTCAAAATGGGCCCATCTCCCCATATAAGACCGCAGGACTTTGAGACACTCTTTTCAGAGTGGATCTTAAGTGAATCACAAGGACAGAGGCAAAAGCAGTCAGGGAATATTTCGCTTGTGCGCTCGCTGGCTTGACTTGAAGCTCTATTAATAGGAACAGGTTCCCTGGCTCCTTTCAAACACTGATGATTCACAAATGAGAGAAAACAAGGATTGCTCTTAAGCAATAGTGACTAACGTAATGAGATGGTCAAATAACTGCTCAATAGCAGTTGTTTTTTATATTCATTATACTGATAGTAATACAAGATATAAAAAAATGACTACAGTCAGTTATGGACCAAATTCATCAGCTACATGACATACATGAACTATAACATCATGACATCCTTACATTTTAGCAGAAATTTCAGTGAAACTACTGAACAATGTGACATAATCATAGAAAATCACATTTGATGTGATATTTCAGATTTAAAGGATTAGTTCACTTTTTAGAATAAAAATTTCCTGAATTTAATTACCCCCATGTCACCTATGTTGCTCATGTAGACATCAGTAAAGGAGTAAGGGCCAACGGGTTGTAGGTCCAAACTGCAGTTTCAATGCAGCTACCAAGGGCTCTACATGATCCCAGCCAAGGAATAAGGGACTTATCTAGCGAAACGATCTGTCATTTTCTTTAAAAAATATAAAAATAAAATAAAATACTTTTTCACCACAAATGCTCATCTTGCACCAGCTCAACCTCATGCATTATATACTCATGTTTGAAAGTAGAAGTACCGACCCATTGTTTACAAAGCGAACGTGCGAAGAAAGTCAAATGCCATTTACAAAAAAAGGTAAACAAGTTGGAGGAGAAAATGAGCCCTACCCTACCTTTCCGAACCAAAGCACAAAGACAAAGAACTAACCACTCGTAACTGCTCAAAGGTAATTACGTAATGTGTGAAGACATAAAAGCGCACTGCAGAGCTAGTGTGGCTAGGAAGAGCATTTGTGGCTAAAAAGTGTATACATTTTAATTATTTTTTTAAGAAAATGTCAGATCGTTTTGCTAGATAAGACCCTTATTCCTCACTGGGATCGTGTAGAGCCCTTTGAAGCTGCACTGAAACTGCAGTTTGGACCTTCAACCCATTGGCTCCCATTGAAGTCCACTATATGGAGAAAAATCTTTTTTTCCTCAGAAACCTTCTTGACTGAAGAAAGGAAGAAATTAACATATCGGATGGCGTGGAGGTAAGTCATTTTTTAGGAAATTTTTATTTTGGAAGTGAACCAATCGTTTAAAATCACTTTGTAGGCCGGGCTACTCAGAACAACTCCACCATAATAATAATAAATAACACATACATATAGCAATATTGACAAAATATCCTGTTGCTTATCACTTGCTGTGTAACGCCTGGTTACACTGTGTAACAAGTTAAAGCGAGTCAAACAGTGTGTCAAAGCCTAAACCGCAGGGTGTTTTGTGTTCACACCAGGATCAAACAATGATGTATTTGATCAACAAGAGCAACAAACTGTCTGTTTAACTGGCAGGGTTTGGGTTCCCTCTGACATCTTAATTACAGCAAGAGCTTTGCATCGCATTAACCCAAAATGATGTTAATTGGAGTTAATCAAAGCAATAAACACAACATTAATCTATCAACCCGTAGGCTGAAAGAGTGGTTTTGAGCTCTCATGCAGGAGAACCACACAAAACAATTTCTTACTGACCAGATCAATAACCACATAACCCTAAAAACACACACACATGCCAGTTTCAAGTAAACCTAAGTGAGGATTGGTTAATGGCCCTAACAATGGCCAGTTGATATGCCTCATTTGTGGTTTCAGCTGTCAAGTGATATCTACACTGTTGCATCTTCACCATAACCATCAATTCATGCCACTCTCTCTGTCAGGGACCACATACATAAATTAAACTCCCTGCAGACAAGCAGAAGTATTTCCACTCTTTGGAGTGCTCTTCTGAGGGGTTTATAAAGTGATAATGAACTGTCGTACGTCGTTCTAACACAAGCCCTCCTGAGGGGAGTGGGGATGAGTAATGGGACACATTATTGTGGGAGGTAAATTATGGGAAGCATATGGTGCGGTTGAAATGATTTAGAGATGGTCCTAGAGGCTGATGTGACTCAGAGTGATTCAGGAAGTGAGGTGGAGACCCGAGCATGACGGGCCAGCACGCACACTGGGACAGTAAAGGACAAACGCTGGTCAGGTTTTGCAGCTGCTGTTGTAGCGCAGGCAGGCCGTGTGACAGGCTGCTGTCCAACTGATAAGATGACTTTGTTAAACGGTCAGTGGAGCTTATTCAAGACCACCCCTAAGGAATTGAAATGTCCTTCCATGAGGACAGAAAAATATTTGAGAAAAGTGTTTTGGGAAGTTAAAGGAAGGCTACAGTATAGTATTATCAGAAAGTCAGAATTTGATACATTGCACACAATTATTTTTTTAAAAGTGTAATTTATTCCTATGATGTCAAAGCTGAATTTTCAGAAGCAATTACTTGTTTGATTTAATTCAAGATATTATTCTGTCAAAATAAGTCAATTTTTCAACACGCTTTTTTCTCAAGTTTATCTTGTTTTGAGGATGTTTATGTCAGTCTATCACCCTTCTGTCACCTGGTAGACCAAGTAAACCCAAGAAAAATTCTGTGAATGCGCATACAAGTAATTTCCCTCACATAATCCATGATGCTGGTTGCTGTGAGAAAATTTCCAGCAAGTGTACTGCAGCTGTTCTCATGCATTTACATATCTGCCAGCTGAGAAGAGGCGGGAAGAGGTTCTCAAAAGAGGGTTTCAACACTGCACCGTCTCCTCCTACCGGAGCCTTGAACACTAATTGCAAATTACCCTTTTTAAATAAAGATTAATCAGCTGTCAAGCTAGAGAAATGGAACATGCCCTAATGTTGTGTATACCTGAAGATCTTGCGATGGTAGAGGTCACACCAGTACATCTTGTTGGTGGTCACGTCCACATCTAGAGCCACGGCGTTCTTCAAGGTTGGCACTACCTGTGTATAGTCCTTCTTCACAAGGTCAATGCGTCGAATCTCATGACGGTTAGTAAACATAAGGTATGGGCTCTTACCTATGAGGGGAACAGAAAGAAAGTTTCTTTAGCGTACTTGTTATCTTGGGATCTTTCCAACAGATGACTGAGCTGATAAACTAATCAATATCAGGCCATTTGAGATAATCAACGTGAGCAAAATCATTGGAAATAGGACACAGAAGTCCAAAAGAGATTTCTTAAACTTCTCAGTTGTTTCAGATCACCTTGACAAACTGAGACTTTTGCTTATCAGAAAAAACACCTGAATTCTCACATGCATCATAGCATCAAGCATCAAATCATAACATCAAGATCACATTCACACAGAAAACAAACGGGCCAGAATTGAACCTTTTGGGGTACAACGGCTTGTCACTGGACCAGTACCCTTAAAAGGACATTTTTGTACCTTTTTTTTTTTGCCCCATAAAGGTATATATTAGTACCATAATTACTATTATATACTATGCGTTTTACTACTCTAAGGTACTAATGTACCTATTACGGTTAAAAAAAGATATAAAGTTGTCCTTTTAAGGGTACTGCTCCATTGACAAGCTGTTGTGTTTATCATAAATGTAAGATACCAAATTCTGCAGTCAAAAAATAATAAAATAAAATAAAATAAAATAAAAGTTTACATTTTTAATGTTTTTTAAAGACATTTTTTAATGCAAAATAACATTTTGGATATACATTTTTTGTTAAATAATATTGCAATTTAAAATAATGGTTTTCTATTTTAGTATGTTTAAAAAATTTTAATTTATTCCTGTGATGCAAAGCTGAATTTTCAGCATCACTGAGAGGGTGCTCGCTGCAGAGCCAGATGGGAGGAGCTGGAGGTAATGGGTGGAGATAGACACCTAACCACACCCTAACCCTACCCCTTACCCTATCCTAACCCTAACTCCACCCATTAGTTCACACAGAGGTGGAGCTGGACCTCCAGAGAGGGGGAGCTGGAGGCCATTTGGCTCTGCAGTGAGCAGTACTTGGCATCATTACTCAAGTCTTCAGTGTCTCATGACCCTTCAGAAATTATTAATATTTTGGAAACTGTTGATATATATATGTGGTGCCAATTTCTTTCAGGATTCTTTGATGAATAAACAATAAAAAAGAACAACATTTATTCAAAATTTTGGGGTCAGTAAACTCTTTTATTTTTTTTGTAATAAATTATAATTTTAAATCAGCAAGGATGTGTTAAATTAATGAATAACTGCTGTTCTTTTATAAAATTAAGAAGCACAACAGCTACCAACATTGATAATAAATCAGTGTATTAGAAAGATTTCTGAAGGATCATGTGACACTGGCGACTGGAGCAGAGAAAGCTGAAAATTCAGATTTGCAGTATTTAAAGTATATTAAAACAGGAAATAGTTATTTAAAATTGTATTAAAACTTTTGAACAGCACTTTAAAAAAAATGACAAATATAATCTTTCAGTGTCTCTTCCTGACCTGTATTGTTGTTTATTATTACAATTACGCAAATACGCAAATTAAAATAATTCCAAATATTCAAAAAGAACTCAAATGCTTCTCATTCACTTGTAAAACTAAATTATCTGGACTGTGCCATTCATGTTTATTTTATAGCTATGTACTCTTACTGTGTGCTAACAATTGTTGGTCCCACTTTATATTAGGTGGCAACTACTATGCACGTACATTTAAATTAATAATTTGATACAATGCACTTATTGTGTACATACATGTTTTTACATTATACTTATGCCTATATTCATCTGTAATTACATTCATAATTACACTGTTGACCCATCCCTTACACGTTAACCCACCCTTAAACCTACCCATACCACCAAACCCATCCCTAACCTTACCCGTATCCCACCTTAATAAAAGCAAAAGTGTTTTGCAATACAATATGAGTACATTGTACATTGTACTTATTTTTTGATGCAAGTACATCACGTAGTTAAGGCCACCTAATATAAAGTGTGACCCAATTGTTTAATTTGTCTTTCTCTTTTTTTGTCCTAAGGACTTTTAGAATAAACCTCTGAGAATTTAGAATTACACTAATAATTTCACTCCAGAATCTACCAACATGCCAGCTGACTATACAACAGCATATGTGTTGGATTCCACTGATATCAGTGCGTATATGTGCTACAGGGCTAAGGTAAAAACACTAAAACTCAAATGATTAAAATGCTCCCAGAGGAGAAGCATATTTTATCATTTAAATGAATACACTTACCAGAATGCAAATGTTGTGAGAAAGCTAAAGAGCGCTGGCACTTCAAGTATTGCAGTAAAAAAACAGCAGTTTTCTCAGATGGGTAAACACATTAGGGCATATTATATTTAAACAACCACAGTGGCTGATTTGCACTCATACTATTTATTAATTAGAAAGGCACACTTATGGAAAGCAAAATACATAACCATATGACTCGCACAAGTGCACCCATTTGCGTGCGTAAAATCACTGACTGAAATTGTTTACTGCTTATTTCATTTGCAGAGTGGAATCAAACGTGTGTTTAAAATGTAAACTGCAGCATTAATTCACTCGTGAATGCTGTGTGGTGTGAGAGTCTGCAGTGCACCTGCAGACCATGTGATTCAGGTTTCCAGGTTAGTGACATGTGGCCGAAGTGGGTCTGAGAGTTTCCAGGTAATTACCCTGCACTGTTGTGTGTATGCAGATGAGCGTGTGCGTGTTTGTGTACTGTTGGGGAGCTTAGTCACTGTGATTTGGTGCTCAGTCATGCCAACACAGAATATCACTGACCCTATTAGTTTATCCTCTCTGTAGCAGCAAGGGCACTCTACCTATTTCTGAGTCACTTGGTCCCCTCCAGCTCCCCATCCCCCACCCCAAACCTACTTGATATGGGTGTAATTCATTTTCATCCTGTCACCCCCTCGTGTCGCAAAAAAACTACGTTCCTGAGGAAAAATCTGTTCTCCCAACCCTCACTGTACCCTTCCTGTGCCCTCTATTATAGTTTCATTCAGCTTTTCATCTCTAATAAGCTCACTGCATCTAGACATCTCACGATTCGCATTACTGTAGAGGATATAATGTGATTGTCCCATGATTTGGATACTTCTTTTGCTCTCTTAAGGTGTGCTGACAGTCATAGTGATTTGCAGACATAAAAACCTAGAAGTTTTTTTTTTAAATGTATGCAACATACAGTACAAAACAGTAGAAATAATCAATCTTTACCTTTCACAAATGAGCTTTGATGCAAGGTAGCAACTACCCACAGTACTAGTGACCCACAGTACAGAGACCCATCTGGTTATTAATGTCATAAATGGTTTGATGGTTGATCACCTAGACTACAATCTGATCAGGTTGATTCAGTAGACTATCTTGGTCAACTTGGTTGGAGCCGGAAGACAATTATGACTAAGTATGACAGTACATGAACACATTCCAAAACTAACTTGACCACCTTGGGCTGGTTTTCTCCCCTTTTCAGAGGCGGATAGTAGTGAAGTATTTGTACTCTGCTTTAAAGGTACTTAACTTCACAACATTCCAAAGTGTAATATTATTTATGAAATGTAGTGCAGTAAAAAGTACAACATCATGGTTTGGAATGCAGTGAAGTAAATGTTCACCAAAGAAACACACTCAAAAATTAGACACTTTTAAAATTTATTTGAGTAAAGTAAAAAAATACTTCCACCTCTGCCCCTTTTTAATATTTAATGATATGAATAATATAATATAATATAATGTAAATACAATAATTGTATTATATTATATAGTTAAATATTAAAAGGGGGCAGAGACGGACAGTAGTGAAGTATTTTTACTTTACTCAAGTGACCTTTTTCTTGATATTTGAATGAAACTGCTGTAATACCTGCAGAAAATTCTGCTTTACCATCAGAGGAATTAATTACATCTTATAATATATATTCAAATAAATGCAGTCCTTTTTTGTTGACATTAACATTTTTTACTGACCCCAAACTTTTTATATAATTTTGACTTATTACTTGACTTATTTTAATTATATATTATATTATATTATATTATATTATCATTAAAAATTAAAAAGGGGCAGAGGTGGACAGTAGTATTTTACTTTACTCAATATAATATAATAGAATAGAATAGAATAGAATAGAATATAGTAAGTAAAATAAGTCTAGTAATAAGTCAAAATTATATAAAAAGCTTGGGGTGAGTAACATTTTTTAATATTTTGAAATGTTTCAAAAGTCAGCTAAAAAAGGACTGTATTTATTTGATTAAAATACATTTAAAAGAGTAATACTGTGAAATATTTTTACTATTCAAAATATTGGTTTCTGTTTAAATATGATTTAAGATGTAATTCATTCCCTCTGATGGCAAAGCAGAATTTTCTGCAGGTAATGTACCAGTTCTGGCTAACGATTCTCTAGAAAACCTTTAAATATCAAGAAAAAAAATCTTCAATGTTTCAAGATGATAAACAGAAATGTTAAAAGAACAGCATTTAAATGAAACAGACTTTTTGTAGCATTATAAATATCTTTACTGCCACTTTGAATCAATTTAATGTGCTCTTGTTGAATTAAAGAAGTTTTATTGATTTATTTACTATATATTACGCTGCCCGGCCTACTTTAAACCTTTTTGTCATCCTAAGAAACAAGCGCTGGGTAATAGAGGGCAGCAGACAAGTGCAAAAATGTTAAATACTGGGGAGGAGAGTCTGGCCATTTTTGATTTTTGTCCCCCTCAGTGTCTATGGTGGTTACAGCCCTGATTTCAACCACTCACCAAACCAGACAGAGGCATCACAGACCATACACAAACACTACCTTCACGTTTTTCTATGTCTATTTAAAGCCTGAGAAGAGTTTTGGAGTTTCAGGTGTTTCAGGTTTGGGACAAGTTCACAGAGAACTTTTTTACTGTCCTATCAGCAGAGGCTTTCCTCACAAGGCTGTGATCCACAGATGCCTTATGGCCAAGTGTTATAGACAAATAAAAGACAAAAAGAGTGCAAAAATAGATAATAGTGCAGGGGGTGAAGGAGAGAGAGCCAGTGAGCGAGCATAATGAGCAGCAGGTGCTGTGTGGTCAGATGTCACTGTGAGAGTGCAGAAACAGCGCTCAGGTTTGGCAGTGATGTAGAGGGGATGAGTGGAGCTAATGGATGAGATCTCATGCCTCTGTTATTCTTTTCCTCCCTGCCTCCCTCATCACCCATCCCTCAGTCTTTCATTCTTGATCTGGTCTAAGCCAAATACTGTTTTTGCTGAGGCGCTGAGCAGTGCTCGTGAGTTGGACAGGTGGATGGAAAGCCCTTCCAGATTGTGTTGGAGAGAGAGCATTTCCTGCTGCACTTCAGAAAGCCCTCACGGACCACTGTATCGTCAGCAAATATTTTCATTTTCAACAAGAGTCGGGATTCAATCATTCTTACCCATCTGCCGGAATTATCAATCTTAGAAGGAGAGGGTGAGAAAGAGAGAAAAAGAAATCGAGAGAGAGTGCAATGTCACTTCCAGCTTCAGCTGAGCTGCATAACATTTACATTAAGTAGCATGCTGACCATCTTTAGTGTCATGACAACTACTTTTTAGAAACACATAAATCAGCACTTTCTCAGATGGCCATATGTGCCCTAAGCACATTCATTCTAAAGGTGATGCACCGCTGACTAAAGGGTTTTTTAAGCAAAAGGGCATGAACTGTTAAACTTCCTTGATCCTGTATTACAAAGGACTTACATAAATGTGTTATTCTAATCCTAAAACATGCTGTAGTGTCAAGAATAAATTATATCCTGTGACCTAACTACATAAATTAACCATTTTGACTCAATTTATTACTACAAAAATAATAGTGGCTAGTGGGTTGAAGGTCCAAATTGCACTTTCAATGCAGCTACACAATCCTTGCTGAGAAATTGAGTCTGAGTCTTATCTAGTGAAACAACCGGTCATTTCTCGATATTATCGTGGTCACATGACGTTATGAAATGTTAGGTCTTCCAGGTCAAGTGTAGTTTTTAAAATATATTTAAACTTCTTATTCTAACCTAAAGGTCTTTAAAGTTTTGTTTTAGACCATTATGCTTTGACACACAGTATCTGCCAAACAAACTAAAACCGAAAGTGCAATATGGCTTAACCCCTTCATCAAGTCTGTTTTTGCGGCATGTTTCAAAGCGAAGCGCACATATCGTTGAGGCGATCAGCTCGTGATCCGGTGTTTTTCCCGCGCCACAGAACGTCTCCGTTCACAGTGAACGAACGCAGTGGACTCGTTTATTGCGTGTGCTGTGAATTTAGCGCGTTTGGGAACGCAGAGGCCATCTGTTACACTTTATTTTCATGGCAGATGATTACAGCATTTCACTAGATTTGTAGTGAGATGCGTTTTTGTAAGCCTGTTTGCACTAGAGCAATTTACCTTTAAAATTAAAGCTCTACTGCCATTTCCATCAAAATAAAAGCTTAAAAGTGCAGGTTGAATTGCTGACAGCTAGTGGTTTAAATGGGTAAGGTTACTGCAGTCCAAATTCAAAAAATCTTTTTCAAGTGTAGAAATTAGGAAATAAGTATTGTAATTTCCCTACTGTAGTGTAAAACAAAAATAATATATCTATGAAATAATTCATTTTCATTTATTTTGCCGTGCAATTGTTTTAATATATATAGCTATTACTGTCATTGTTGTTAATATTATTATATTGTTGTCAATCAAAAAATCCGCACACTGCCATTGCTGCTCTCAAAGTTTATTAAAAACAACGTTTCGACCAAAAAACTGTTTTCATTTATTATTATTATATTCTAATTCGTTTGGCTTCCTAAAACACCAGTGTGAATGTAATTTAAATTGAGACAGTATACCACAAATAAAAAGAGTGTTGAGTCCCGTTTAAATTTCAGGACTTTTTTTTTTTACTTAAATTTTCTTAAAAACATGGGTTGGAGCTCTTCATTTTGAACTCTCAAAGTGCATTAGACAGAATAATTTAACTTTAAAATGTGCAATTTTCAATTTATTAAATCAGTTTTTTTTTGTTTTTTTTTTTTAAATATTGCAATAAATATTGTTGACGATATTATCGTATCGATTGATTTTAATATCGTTACATCCCTAGTCATTATAAACAAATAAAAAGTCATATACTTTTTAACCACAAATGCTCGTCTTGCTTGTTTATGCATTATGTAGTCACGTTGGAAAGGTCACATGTGGTTCGTTCTTCATCTGTGTACTTTGGTTCAAAAAGGTAGGGTAGAGTGAAAAACTCCATCTCATTTTCTCTTCCAACTACAAAATCGTCTGAAATTTTAATTTCATCTTTTTTTGCAAAGGGCTTTTTTTTTTTGCACATTTGCTTTGTAAACACTGGGTTGGTATTTCCACTTATGTCACGCGTGACCTTTTCTAACATGACTACGTAATGTGCAAAGTCCAGCTAGTGCGAGATGAGCATTTGTGGTTAAAAAGTATGTACATTTTTATTTTTTTTAGAATATGACTAATCATTTCGCTAGGTAAGACTCTTATTCCTTGGCTGGGATTGTGTAGAGCCCTTTGAAGCTGCATTGAAACTGTCATTTTGACCTTCAACACATTGGCCACCACTGAAGTCCACTATATGGAGACAAATCCTGAAATGTTTTCCTCAAAAACCTTAATTACTTTTCGACTGAAGACAGACATGAACATCTTGGATGACATGGGGTGATTAAGTTATCAGGAAATTTCTATTCTGGAAATAAACAAATCCTTTAATCTCAAAAACGGTTGCCTTACAATAATCTAAAGTAATCTGTTGGCGACAGTGGCGACAATAAGATGAGGATCGTCCAGTTTACGATTCAGACTTATTGGAGATCCACAAATGTGCCATCATATCATTCATGCGTTTAATGAACAGCTTGTCTAAGTCCTTCACACACACACTGTGCTTCTTCCAGACATCAAGACAGTCGCCAGTGTCTTTGAGCTTCCCTCTCAATGTCCACTGCAATTCTCCACTGTGCTTCACTTCTGCAACCATTTCATCCAATAATATTCCTCAGCTGATGCAACAGCAGCTCACAGAATAAACGTGAGCCATCAGTCCCGAAGACACCACGACATATCCAAACACGTATTTGATTTCCTCCACAAGCTGTTCCACACCGCAGACAGGCATCATGGTATTGGCTGACACCCAGTGTGCAGAGCACAGACAGCGTGACATAGTTTCATCAATTTCTAGAGTCATTTATAGGAAGTGGGGTGACGGAAAACAGGTGGGAGTGAAAGCATGAAGATAATCAAATGATGCATCTTGACTGACAAGTAACAAAGAAAAGAGACAGAGACAGACATGAAAAAGTGTCTGCGGTTATGCCACTGCCAGTCATCTCCCATAACCCCCTCGATCATGTCACTCAGCTGAGTCTCACATTAAGGCCAAATTACAAGGCTCAGATTTACCCTCAACAGGTGAGTGACCTCACACTTATAATGACAGTATGTGACAGGCCTATCAGAAAGCTGGAAGCACACGACACACATGCTGCTCTCTAGTATAATACAGGGTTCACACACCTTTTCAACACACAATCTCCATGAATTCTCAAATCATATTTTCCAGATAAGGATTATTAAAAAAAAAATTTCCCAACGAACAATTTCTAATATTTTAAAGAGAATATTTTAAATGCTGCATATAGCTGAAAAAAAACTAACTATATTTCTTTTCAGAATCTAGAATCTAAAAAGCTAATAACATGTATTTTAAAATGACAAAAAAATGATTAGATAAGCCACAAAAAAGTGTTGTAAAAGTGATTGCACATCATAAGAATAATTTTTATGAATGAACAATATTATAATATAAACAATATTTATGACTTTTTAAGATTTCAGGATCTACAAACCCAAATTTTAAAAGCTAATAACATGTATTTTAAAATTAAAAAAAAAAAGATTAGATAAGCCACAGTAAAAAGGCATTGTAAAAGTGATTGCACATAAGTAGATTTTTTTTAATGAATGCATTTCATTTTTTATGAATGCCAGGTTGCTAATTGCTTGATAAACAATTTTTATGACATTAAGATTTAATTCATTTCCATGCCTATTCCAGGATCTAGAAACCCACTAATAGCATGTATGTTAAAATGACTAAAAATGATTAGATAAGCCACGAAAAAGTGTTGTAAAAGTGATTGCACATCATTAGAATTTATTTACAAACGTGTTTCCTTTATGAATGCAAAGTTGCTTAATTTCTTGATAAACAAGTTTTATGACTTTTTAAAATTCCATCAATTTCCATGCCTATTCCAGGATCTAGAAACCCAAATTTTAAAAGCTAATAACATGTATTTTAAAATGACAAAAAAAGATTAGATAAGCCACAATAAAAAGGCATTTTAAAAGTGATTGCACATCATTAAAATCATTTAATGAGTGTGTTTCATTTTTTTATGAATGCTAAGTTGCTAAACTGCTTGATAAACAATTTGTATGACTTTAAGATTTCATTCATTTCAATGCCTATTCCAGGATCTAGAAACCCAAATTTTAATAACATGTTTTTTAAAATGACTAAAAAATGATTAGATAAGCCACAAAAAAAAAAAAAATGTTGCACATAATTAGATTTTTTTTTCATTAGACATTAGAATGTTTCATTTTTTATGAATGCCAAGCTGCTTGATAAACATCATACAGGTATGCGAACTGATTATAGTACTTAATATAACTTAATATTACTTAGCATAATAATTCTTTATTTTGATTATTATCAACAAACATTTATTGAACAGTGGTATCTTTCATCAAACTGCTGTTGTCAAACAAGCCTGTGCATTTTAGTTATTTTACTACATTTAAAGGGATAGTTCACTTAAAAAAGTAATTTGAAACATAAAGATGATATTTTGAATATTTTTATGTACAGTATGTCCTTTCAATGGAAGTCAATGGCCACCAAAATATCTTTTGTTACATCCTCAAAATATGTGCATGATTCATGATCAACAGAATAAATGACAGAGAGAACTATCATTTTAAGGGGGTTTGCACTCCACTTAGTGCTGTGGCTGATATGTACACAAATAATGAGTGGCTTGTGTACCAACTGCACATTAATTGGATTTGCCTTTCATTTATAATATTAGTCTGCTCAAATCTAAACTGATTATGTTAATTCAGATGTAACAGAATATTTAATTAAAATACTGCACGCAGTATTAAGCAGCGATGTTCATTTCTTCAGTATCACATATGAAAGACACTGTTTTGTTCTGTTTGCTTTTGGCTACACTTGAATAATAATAATAATAATAATAATAAAAAAACCTGAATATGAAGTCTGTAAAATTGGTCTGGTCATGTTTTGTTTTACTAACAGGGTCACTGAACGCTCTCTGCACTCTCTATTCACATCAGTCATTATAGCTCATATTGGCACCCAAAGGTCATATTTGTAGATACTATTGTGTGTAAAAAATGGCTGTCATGCCCAGAAAACCAAAGTCTGGGAAGAGTGCATAAAAGCGCACCTCCCTCTTATCTTTAATGTGCCTCTGCCTGATATACTTATGAAAGGGAACAAAAAAGTTATTTATTTTACATTTTGAAAGATATACCAGAGGCAAAAAACTATTTAATAGCTTTTCTAGGCACACCAAAAAAGTGGAACGATGAAGAAAAAGCATTAGGCGTGATTCAAAACCCATAGATCACTGGAGCTCTTTTAAAGAGAATTCAGAATGACTGAAAAAATGTCAAATATCTAATCTTAATTCAAAACTGCATCTGTAAACTAAAATTCCAGTTCATATCACAGAACAAACAAAGTCTAACTCAATCGTGACAGACTACAAAAGAACAAAAACTCTGACACATTACAGTTGCAGTACATATTCTCTGTTTTTAGTGTCAAGAACCATATAAAGACAGAAAATATCTCAACTATCTAAAAGAACTCTTTTTTTTTACCTCAGATAAAACACACACAATGCAATATATATATAGTACATTAAAAATCTTGCTTTGCACTACGATCCAATAAGTTTGGAAACTTCACAACCAAACTTAAGCTGACATATCAGACCTAAACACAGTCCCAACAGAATGCAATTTCTGAAGAGTGAAATCACTTCACTAAGTTTTCAGTATGCTCTTTAGCCTGAGGGAACGTTTTTGTTCGCCAGTTTTACACAGAGCACTTAATGACAGTGTTTCTCCAGCTGTCATCCAGCCTATCGGGAGTGCTGGAAATGCACTGAAGTTTTACGCAGGCTGGTCAGGCAAATGAAGGACAATAAAGATGAGCTTCATTAGGTACACAAAACCCTAACGATTCCAAAGCATACCATGCCTCACCAATTCAATCTTCTTTATAAAACAAACAAGTAGCCTACAAAAAAAAGTCTTCCTCACTTACCTATGGAAGGCTGTTTCTGCCACTGAATAAAAAATAAAAAAGGTAAATGCGACTTTTTATCTCACAATTCTGACATTTTTCTCAGAATTATGATATTAACATGCGAGTATAAATTGTGAGTTATAAAGTCAAAATTTCGAGATATAAACTTGCAATCCTGACCTTTTTCTCAGAATTGATATAAACTTGCAACTGCGAGTTATAAAGTCAGGATTTTGAGATATACTAGCAAATCAGATTTTTTTTTAGAATTGCATAATATAAACTTGTAACTGCGGGATACAGTCAAAATTTTGAGATATAAACTTGCAATTGGGGGTTATAAAGTCAGAAATTAGACATATTAACTCGCAATTCTGACTTTCTTTTAGAATTGTGTAATATAAACTGGTAATTCTAAGATGCAAAGTCAGAAATTCAAGATATAAACTCGCAATTCTGACTTTTTTCACAGAATTACATGATATAAACTCACAATTGTGAATTATAATCAGAATTTCGATATAAACATGCAACTCTGACTTTTTTCTTAGAATAAGTTATAAAAGAGTTATAAAATCAGAATTGTCAGAAAAAACTTGCAATTCTGAGCAATAAACTCGCAATTTTGAGAAATATTGCGAGATATAAGTTATATATATATAGAATAGCAAGTTTATATCTCACAATTCTGACTTTATAACATGCAACTGTGAGTTATTACGTCAGAATTCTAGATATAAACTCACCGTTCTGAGAAAATATCAGTCTTTTTTCCACCCTCAGAACTGGACTTCATAACTCGCAATTGCGAGTTTATATATCACAATTCTGAGAAAAAAGTCAGAATTGCGAGATATAAACTCGCAATAACCTAATTTTAATTCTTATTTTAAGTACTTACTTTTCAAATATAAAGAATATTTAAAGAAAACACTGTCCTCCACTGCCACTTCAGTGACTAAATGGAAGAGTTGATGCAATGTGAAGTGAAATATTTATATTTACTTTTGGCCTTGTTACATGATGCTAGGATTACAGAATAAAACATTGTTTTGTATCTGAAAAGCCACAAGTTTACCATTGGTAAACTGTCCACCGCCATTAGTACATACAACAACAAAAAAATGTTTTTTGGACATATTTTGGACTCTGGTCCACAACTGTGATGAATGGAGATTCTTGTATGGAATGTCTTACCCACTGCTTTACACGTCTTGGTAACCGGGTCCATTTCGTAACCCTCGTAGCATTCACATTTGTAGTCGCCTTTGAGGTTGATACATATTTGACTGCAGGCATCTGGGTTCTCGCATTCGTCTATGTCTGGCACAGACCATCAGAAAAGCATTAGAAACAGAGCAGAGACACAGAGAACAGAGGCTTTTGTAGTGCAGTGTCCACAGACAAGATAAATGATGCTTGCAAACACCATCTGGGGATTTCTCTACTATGGCGCTTAGAGTAAACAAATCCTAGATGTTCACATTGCACATACAACAGAGGCCTTTTGGGAAAATGGGTACAATGTAGACTCGCACAGCATCAAAATCTTGGTATCTGAAATAATATTCATGTTACCTCCACAAGTCTTCTTGTCCAGGAGCTTGTAGCCCGGAGGACATTCACACTCGTAGCCGATCTGCCGGTCCTTACATATGTGAGAGCAGCCGCCATTGTTAATGGCACATTCATTCAGACCTAAGACAGAAAAAAATAACAAGAAAGGTGGTGTCAAAGGTCAGCGTGCCCGGCAGGAATTGGACGGTAAGTGCAACCTGACACTAGACGATAGACTGCTTCTTTCTCATTTTCTAGGTTGAGCTTCAAGTTTGTGTCAAGACTTTATGAGAAAGTGATGAGGTGAGTGCCGTCTAACTGAAAGACCAGGCTTAAATGCTTGAAAAAAATGCAGTGGGTAGGAGGAAACTGTTTGTGGATGTGGCGCTGTGATAGAGAGTGACAGAGTAATATGGCAAAGGTCTCACCAGTATTGCAGAGTATTGCAAAAACATTTGGGCATTGGCTGATAGCTCCCCACTGTCATAACACACAGGCATCGCATTTTATGTCATCTCTACAGTATGTCTGCTCTTTCTGACCCTAATAAAAAGCAATAGAATATTGCCATTACCACAAATTTTTTATTAAACTTTTTACTGAACAAGAGTAATTGTTGCAGGTTTCGTAAAGTAAGATAAACTTTAGCTGAGAATGTCTTTTTAACCTTTAATACCACAATTACCACAGAAAAACCATTATGTGTCATTAACCTATTTAGGACTTCACCACAGATTTAGTGGAATTAATATAAAGCTTTCAGCTTGAAATTTTCAAAACGTATTCCACAAATGGCATTCAGACAGCAGTACTTTTATTATTAACTATTATTTATTTATTTGTTTTATTTTATAAACTGTTAGTAATGTACTTATTAAATATTTAATAGAATTTTGAAAACTAGCAATAATAATAATAATAATAATAATAGTATAATAATTATTATTTAAATATTAAATAAATAAATATTAAATATTAAGAATAATGACTTTAATAATAAAGCAGAATAAATACATAAACACTATTTATAACTTTATAATACATATATATATATATATATATATATAATTTTTTTTTAACTAAACTTATTTAGCAAGCAAACATTAACACTAATAATAATAATAATAATAATAATAATAATAATAATACCACAAAATTATATAAATATAAAGAAATATAAATATAATTTAATTAATTTATTTTATTATTATAAACTGTTATTAATGTGTTTATTAAATATTTAATAGAATGAAAGCTAACAATAATAACGGTTAAATAAACAAATAATAATAATAATAATAATAAGCTTTATAATTTAAAATATAAATATATAAATAGTATTTATAAATAGTTGACATTTACCTTTTTATTCTGCTTTATTATCATTCTTTTTATTAAGAATAATAACTATAATAATAAAGCTGAATAAATACATACACAGTATTTATAATTTTATTAAATAAAAATAAACTTTTTGTATTATTTTTTAAAATAAACATATTTAGTGAGTAAATACTAACACTAATAATATTAATAACACAAAATAATATAAATATAAAGAAATACAAACTATGATTTATTTCTATTATATATTAAATGTTTATTAATGTATTTATTAAAAATGTACTTTAATTTTCAAAGCTAATAATAATAATAATAATAATAATAATAATAATAATAATAGTTAAATAAATAAATAACAACAACAACAATAAACTTTATAATTTAAAATATAAATATAAAACAGGTTCATTTATAAATAGTTGATATTTAAATTAACCATTTATTCTGCTTTATTATCATTCTTCTTATTGAGAATAATGAATATAATAAAAAAGCTGAATAAATACACACACACACACACACACACACACACACACAAGCCGGTCCCCACAATGTCAAAAATTTCAGGTTTTACTATCCTTGTGGGGACATTTGGTCCCCACAATGTAGCAAAAACAAGTACACACACACACACACACACACACACACACACACACACACTATTTATAACTATAAAATATAAACTTTTTTTTTTTTTACCATTTTTTAAAATAAACTTATTTAGTGAGCAAATACTAACACTAATAATAATATTAATAATAACACAAAATAATATAAATATAAAGAAATACAAACTATTTATTTATTTATTTAAAAATTATAAAAAATGATAAACAGTTATTAATGTATTTATGAAATATTTACTATAATTCTGAAAGCTAATAATAATAATAGCAATTAACAAACAATAAACAACAACAACAACAACAACTGTTCTATAATAGCAAAATTATATTTAATAATAATAAACAACATTTTATAAGCATAAAAATAGTTTCATTTATAAATATTTGATATTTAAAACTATTTTGATTTATTATTTGTAATAATATAGTAAAATATATTTATTATTATAAACTGTTATTATTTATTAAATATGTACTATCATTCTAAAAGCTAATAATAATAAAAAATAATAAAACTCAAATAAATAAATAAAGTGAGTAAGTAAGTAAAGTTAGTAAGTAAGCTTGTGGATATCAATGTGTGCGAATAGATCACAAGGGACATATAAACCAGCCTGCCAGAACGAAAAAAAAGGTGGACAGGTGGAGGAAGACAGACAGCAACAGAAAGGGAGAAAGAAAAAAATAGCTAATGCTAATGCTGAGGAACAGCTGACAGCAGGAGATAGACAGAGGACAGAAACACCACAGGAAGTTCAAGTGAAATAGGGGAAAGAAAAGACAAAGTAGAATTAAAGGAGACAGGCTGAGAGAAGAGGTAGGACAAACACCTGAACCGTGACTAAGAGAAATGCACACTCAAAAATCGAGTGAGACGCTCTCCAACAAACAATAAAGAAAGTATTTTCTCCAGGCCACATACGAATCATGTATAACAAGTAAAGGATGCACTAGTGAATATGGTAGAAGCATAATCCCTGGCACCAGTCCTAGGGATTTAGCATGCATAGCTGCAGTGGCCCACTTGGATCTGGTCCAGACTGCAATGGGCTCACATGGGGCGGGGGTGTCTGTCGTGAGTCAGGTGCCTGCACTAATCTCATCTGCTGAGTGGAGGGACCCGCAAGGAAATTAACACCATCCTGAAGAGCCACTGTGAGACCATGTATTTTACATTAGGGATTGATACAAGAGTGAACATAACCAAGAGGACAGGGAGAAATGGAGAGAGGAAGAGTCGAGTGTGGACCTGGCATTTCCTAAATACCATATCGATCAAATTAACATACACCTGCAAGGTGTTAGTAAACTATCTGAACATTTAGTTAGTACGATATTTTCCTTGCAAAGGTGAAGTGTGCAATATCTACAGTCAAACTAATGTAAGACCCGTCCCCAAATGTAAGACCGCTTGAAATTATAATTAAGATGTTTCTGTCTGATTTATGACTTTTTATGGCCTTCGATTTGATACAACCAAACTGAAGACTTTTTAAGGACTTGCAGGTACCCTGTATTTAAAATAGCTTGTCGGGCAGGGCGGTGATACATTTTGGTAGCCCGACTAGAAGACACAATAGCCCTGAGACGTCAGGCTAGAGACTTTGCCAGCCCTGGAACAAATACTAAAATAACACTGCTTTGCAGTAAGGTTAAATATGAAAAATAGTTGCATTAGGTATAATTAACCATTTTTACAGGATTTATGATATGCAGTCCTGCTCCAAATCAACACTAGTACTGAGATACTGAACTGCTTAAACTAACAGTCCCATGAGCGTTTATATTTTTCATAAAGTCAGCCACTGAATGGTTTACCTACAGTTGTCTCTGTACATTAAAGTTGGAAAGAAGAAAGTATTATAACATCAAAAAAATTTCACGCTTCACCAAAAATATGGCATTTTCAGCTCTAGCTTGTTGCTGAAGAAAAAGTCCAGTTCCCCAAATTTGATGAAAGACAAGAACAAAGAGAAAAATCAGATCTATGGGAACCTGCATTCTCTCTGGAGTGCAGGAGAACATGCTGGGCACGTTCTCCTCGCATGATAGCACCCGAGGGAAGACTCATACTTTGATCTTAATGATCGGTCCGTGTGTTGTTGGCCCTTGATCAAGTGAAGCCCCTAATAAGCCAACACCGCCTATAAGCTTAAATGCTGGACTAGGTTTAGTTCCCCCTCTCCAAATTACTAGTTAGTAGTGAGAAAGAAAAAGCTGACCTTAGATCACTGCCTGCAGGCATACAATTTTAAGCAATTTTACAATTCTACCTTTGGCTTTCCACACTAAAACAACTAAGTAATGTCAAAACTTACGTTAAACTCATAATTTAAAATGTGTTATATAAAATGCTTACATATAAAACCTCATTTAAAAGGATAGCTCATTTAAAAATGAAAATTAGCCCATTATTTACTCCGAGGTGTATATGACTTCCTTCTTTCAGATGAATGCAATCTGAGTTATATTAAAAAAAATGTCCTGGCACTTCCAAGCTTTAGAACGGCATAGGAGGATGTTTCACTTCATCAGTCCAAAACAAGTCCAAAAAAGTGCATCCATCCATAATAAAAAGACCCCAGGTCTGAGCGGTGCATGTGCAACACCAGCGTATTAGTTAAAGCAGCAGTCCACTTCCAGAACAATATTTACAGATAATGTACTCACCCCCTTGTCATCCAAGATGTTCATGTCTTTCTTTCTTAAGCCGTAAGGAAATTGTGTTTTTTGAGGAAAACATTTCAGGATTTTTCTCCATATAATGGACTGCTATGGTGCCCCGAGTTTGAACTTCCAAAATACAGTTTAAATGTGGCTTTAAATGATCCCAAATGTGGTTGTAAACGATCCCAGCTGAAGATGAAGGGTCTTATTGAGTGAAACGATGGGTTATTTTAATTTAAAAAATACAATTTAAATACTTTTTAATCTCAAAGCTCATCTTGTCTTGCTCTCCCTGAACTCTGTGTATTCTGGTTCAAGACAGTTAGGGTATGTCGAAAAACTCCAATCGTATTTTCTCCCTCAACTTCCAAAATCATTTCAAAATCATCCTACATTGCCGCAGAAGTTCCGACCCAGTCTTTGCAAAGTGAACATCCAAAGATCATCAAACACCCTTAACAAAAAGGTAAAACAGCATTATACGATGATTTTGAAGTGGAGGGAGAACATGAGATGGGAATTTTTTTGACATACCCTAACTATCATGAACCGGAAAAAAAAAAACAGCTCAGGCAGAGTGAGACAAGACAAGCATTTGACATTAAAAACTACATAATTTTTTTTATTTTTATGAAAATAAGCGATCGTTTCGCTAGATAAGACCCTTCTTCCTCGGCTAGGATTGTTTACAACCACATTTGGGATCGTTAAACTGCATTTTGGAAGTTCAAACTCAGGGCACCATAGCAGTCCATTATATGGAGAAAAATGCTGAAATGTTTTCCTCAAAAAACATAATTTCTTTATGACTGAAGAAAGAAAGACATGGACATCTTTGATGACAAGGGGGTGAGTACATTATCTGTAAATTGTTGTTCTGGAAGTGGACTTCTTTTATCCGCCTGGAGTGGCTTCTATATACAACTGTTGGCACAAGCTAGATTTAAGTGATTCTTATGCTTTAAATATGGATATTTTTCTTTATTCACCCCCCAGAGCCGTGTAAGGCACTTTTTATTATGGATGGATGCACTTTATTGGACTTGTTTTGGACTGATGAAGGGAAACATCTGCCTATGCCATTCTAAAGCTTGGAAATGCCAGGATAATTTTTAATATAACACAGATTGCATTAGTCTAAAATAGGGCTGTGCAAATAATCGCATGCGATTATGATGCGCATCTCTTCAGTAATGCCGGTTCCCTGATTAGTCGTAAATTTCCATCACGTGCAGTCAGACGCATTCATTATGGAGCGGCACTCACGCAGGCGATAATGAACGCGATATTGCGCGGCTTGTCAGTGAATTTCGGCTCTTTTGGCTCTTTGTGCCGCTCCATAATGAATGCGTCTGACTGCACGTGATGGAAATTTACGACTAATCAGGGAACCGGCATTACTGAAGAGATGCGCATCATAATCGCATGCGATTATTTGCACAGCCCTAGTCTAAAAGAAAAAAGTCATATACACCTAGGATACCTGGAGGGTAAGTATATAATGGGCTAATTTTCATTTTTGTGTAAACTATCAATTTAAAATTCCAGAATCCATGATTATACCAATGAGCAATTTTCTGAGAATGTTTGCATTTGTGCAAAAGTGCCTGAACTCACCACACTCCTTCACAGGCTCGTCAGACCAGTCCTTGCAGTCCTTGATACTGTCACACACTTTACTGCTATCGATACATTCCCCGCTCTTACACATGAACTTCAGCGGGCCTTCACATTTGGTGGCTGTCAAGAACACAATAAAGAGTTCTTACACTTCTGATATTTCAAGAGTAGCACATAAATAAAACTAAATTATGTAGAGTACAAAACATGAATTGCCATTACACAAAACACATCAAGCAACACACAATCAAGCAATTTTGCTCTTGGCCGTACAATGACAACAGATCGTTGAAATGACATTTTTAAGACGTTGTGTCAAGTGAGTTTTAAGATGCTGCTTATCAACATCAGTTCCAAAACAGTGGACCAATCAGAAGACCCCGGATACGGTGCAAGCACTGCAAGCTTGGCATGGAAACATGGTGGGAGGTAATTTGGGCTACCATTCCTGAGCTCTGCGTGTCATGTATTTACATGCCAAGATGCATTCTGCAAGTTTTTGAAAGAAATCTCTTACCAAGGCTGCATTTACATGGTCAAAAATACCACAAAGAAGTTATATCATAAGAATGATTTAAATTTAAAACAACACCTTTCTATTTTTATATATTTCTAAAAGTGTAATTTACTCTTGTGATGCCAAGCTAAATATTTAGCAGCTATTATTCCAATTACTCCAGTCTTCAGTGTCATTTGATCAGTGTTGCCAGGTTTTCACAATAAAACCCACCCAACTGCCACTCAAAAAATAGCCCAAAATTAGCCCAACTGCATTTCTAGGGGGTCCCCCTGCTAAAAAAAAAAAAAAAAATCACATTCTGGGTGGTAAAATACAGTTTTTGGCAGGGTTCCCTGAGTAAAATTTACATTCCAGTGTCTTAATAAAAAGCGGAAAAAACACGGACTTGGCAACACTGCATCTGATCCATCAGAAATTATTCTAATATTGAGAAGTAACATTTCTTCTTATTATCCATGTTGAAATAAGCTGTGCTGCTTAATATTTTTGTGGAAACCATGGTAATTTGGATTCTTTTAAGAACAGAAAGCAAAACCCTAATATCTTTTCCACCTATATATACTGTATATATACAGTCAAACCAAAATTTATTTAGACACCTTCAACATTTCTCAAATTACCACAGTTTATTTGCTATAGTTTAGAAAATGGTAATAAAATGTGACAAGAACTCTGTGTCAGAACAAATTCATCTTGATAATGTCAGAATTTTCATTTTCATGAAATTTATGTAATAGATACTTAAGCAAAACATGGTCAGGTCAATGTGTCTAAATAATATTTGGTCCCAAATTGTTATAAATGTTACTGGTAGTCCACTGTACGAAGAATTTTTGAGTGTAATATGTCACAGTTTATTTTGCTATCCACACTTACATAAATTAACTATAATATAAATTATATAAAAAAAATATACATATACATAAATTTTATCTGGTGTCTGAATAATTTTTGGTTTGACTGTAAATAAGTCTTGACTGGCATTTTTGATCATTTAAAAAACTCATTTTAGGTCCAACAAAGGATGCTGATCCTATGCCCTACACATGTCCTAAATCATGTTATGCATCACTAACCAGATATAGCCATGGCATAATTAATCTTTTGAGGTGAATTTGATTGAAGGTACCATATGGGAAGTGTTCCATGTATCCCTGGAATCATGTAGGGGTACATCTGTTTGGTATTGTAGTGCTTTGTGTGAATGTTAACTTGATTGAGGCTACGTGATTGGGTGCACTCTACTCTTTCATCTTCACTAAAAATGCTGCTAGAAGAGAGGAGAGATGAAGAGGCTAATCAAAAGAGAGATGGGGAAAGGGAGATTGTTGAAGTGACTCACTTTTGTTGATGCAGCCAGCCTCGTCGCTGAAATCTGGACAGTCGTGCACTTTGTTACACTGTTTAGTGCCGTGAATGCAGGAGCCATCGCCACACTGGAACTCATCAGGACGGCAGGTCAGCACAGCTGTTGGACAAACACACATTTAAGTACCGTTTCTGTTGCTATATATCAGCCTGGCCAATTAATTGATTAATATTTGGTCATTATGAGGTTGTTTTTAGTTATGTAAGCAGAAAACTGCAGATCGGAGTGTGATTTACTGAATCCCAGAGGTGGTCATTTCACCTAATGTCTATTCCAAAATCTACTGACATCTATGACATAGGCATAAGCCATTAAAATGCATATCGGTTCATCACAAATGTATAATTTAAATATACTTTGCATAAAAGAATCTGCCTAGTAAATGTAAAGAACTAAGATGAAGCCATGAGTTGTTAAAGCTGTTAAAAACATGCATACTAAAGCACTCACCATCACATTTTTTTTTAGTAATCACCCATCGCACCTCTGTGTGTGAGCTTTAGTTCTAAAACAGCAAATGGTTTTGGCTTTTTACCTCCTGTCAGATCTCAAGGTAATAGCTTATTTGCAAGAGCTTTCTCAGAAAAAAAGCATTAAAAACAATCAGTCACTTACTATGGGGGATAAGGGAACACACTAAAGAAATAAAATGTGCTGTTCGGCAAAGAAAGGTCTTAATTTTTCACATTCATCTTTTAAAATCCCTTTAATCTTTCATACGGTGTATTTTAGAGGAGCTGCGGTGGGAGAACATTCACCGTGATCAATTTCACTAGAGCACTTCAACTTATCTCACGCCAGCTCTCTTGCCTCTATACACTGCTTAAAAATACATTTGACCTATATTTTTGCCCTGTTTTTCAGTAAAAATAAATAACCGTCCTTAAAACTAAATATATTCACTTGAGGAGCAAAATCGTTGGTAATATAAGTTCAATTGTTTTGAACAGTATTTACCCACAAAGAATAAACATCTAACAGTTAACTTAAAGGGATGGTTCACCCAAAAATGAAAATTCTGTCGTTTATAGGGCCCTATGATTTTCGCGATGCAAAAAACGTGGATGGAATTGTGGAATCCAGTCATAAAAACAGAATTTACTAAATAACGTGGAACGTTACAGAATTTGTCAAAGTTTTGATGAATAAATCAAAAGTAGGTCAATACACTTAAATCAACCTACGGTATGGACTAGTATCTGTAAATATTAAGCCGCAAAAATACCATTTAAATATGAATCCTGCGTGTTTTGCGTGTCTCTGTGTTAATGAATCGCACATGCAGTTTTGTTTACTACACACATACTGAAGCGTGCATTTTGTTTGCAGTGACTTCAGCATCTTTTGTCTCACTAAATGGGGACATATATATATGAACAACATCTCCAGAGCTGCTCTGAGAGTCACTTCATTAGCATTTGACCCTTCCTTTTGACTAATGACATCATACACACAGAACTGTTAAGGTATTCACGGCAACCTGTCAAAATAAAAGTCCAGTTTAATTTGAAGACATTATGCCAGAAATATATTACTATTGTTCAGTAAAATTTACATAGCCTACTACTACTACTAAAATAAAACAAGCATTATTGTTTAGGGTATAATCACACAACATTTCCTCCACGTTTTTAATAGTAAATGCCCTTTGTTTGCCAAAAAATAAACTTAATTTTCAATAATTAAAAGATAAATAAAATTAATGTTTTATGCCTTCATTTGATAACGAGACAATTTTAAATACACAACACAGAATTTCTGAGGGAAAAAATAAGGCTATTTTAAAAATAAATTTGAATGTATGCATTCAAATAATTCGACAAGCTAAAACGCAGAATTTGATAACAATAAAACATGGAGAGAAAAAATAAAACATTTCATAGGGCCCTAAACATGCAATTTTTGTTAAATAATAATAATAAATTATGAAATTGTATAAGTTTCATGATTTTAATTAGTTAGACATGCTTTTTGATTAATACAATTTAATTTAACCATTAAAAAGGAGTCTAGAAAAATTAAAACGGAAAAAAAACGGGAATCCAAAAATTTAAAACGGAAAAAATAATAAAATGGAATTTTATGGAATAAAATGGATTTCATAGCTCATAAGATATTTTCAAGACACAAATTAAGATATTTTTGATGAAATCTGAGAGCTTTCTGACCCTGCATAGGCAGTAGAAAGTCCATCTCTCTTAAGTTCATTGTTTGTATATTCTGTTTCAAATAAATAAGGCTGGGCAAAATTTGCAGTTCTTCCTCTCTATAGAAATCTTCAGACATGTTTACGAAGACACAGGGTTCAACATCAGAATGCCGGCTCCTGCATCGGCATGCATCGTGTTACTCTGAAGAAAAATTGTTGAATAAAGTCATTATTTTCAAAGTATTCTTGTAATGGACTATTTTAATGATGTCATTACTACCTTTTTGGGCCTTGAACGTCTCAGTTGCGTTGCTGTCTATGCAGGGTCAGAAAGCTCTCAGATTTCATCAAAATATCTTAATTTGTGTTTCGAATATGAACGAAGGTCTTACAGTTTGGAACGACATAAGGATGAGTAATTAATGACAGAATTTAATTTCTGGGTGAACTATCCCTTTAAATCCAATAACCTATAATGCAAAATGACCAAAATATGACTTTAACAGATACTATTTTGAGGATGGTACACAATCCCATACAAGAACCCTACACTGAGACAACACTCACAGAGCGCTTACTCAAGGGCACTCTGCCATTCCTCAAAACACACGTGTTGCCTAGCAACCGCTAAGACATTACCATGCCGCTACCACAGTAGTTCATACAGATTTACATGTCATAAATCCATGGAAATTAAACATCATTATCTAAATAAACACACACATGCTAAAACAAACTGTATATGTGAGTGCACACGCTCTGCATCAATAATGCACATGCAAACAAAGAGCTGCAGGTTTTGTGTGTTAAGGATTACATGTGCTCAAACAAACACATGCTTGTTTCCTCATGCCTATGGAGAAACAAATCTGTGAAATGTAAAGTTACCTTATAAAATTATGGACTATTTTATCGATGTCCTTGCTACCTTTCTGGGCCTTGAATGTGTCAGTTGTGCTGCTGTCTATGAAGGGTCAGAAAGCTTTCAGATTTCATCAAAAATATCTTAATTTGTGTTCCGAAGATGAACGAAGGTCTTATGGATTTGGAACAATATGAGGGTGTGTAATTAATGACACAATTTTCATTTTTGGGTGAGCTTTACCTTTAATAAACATTCATGCTCACAGACTCTGATTCGACTGTATTGTACATAAATCATTTAAAAACATGACAAATTACATGCTAATTAATTTAGCAATAATCAAATTTCTATATATCAATATTTGCTGAAAAAATATTAAACTAAATTAAGATTTTTTAAAGACAATTAATAATTTTGTCAGACAAAGCACTGAGTAGATATTGGCTTTAGAAATCAATACAGAGTGCAGCATTTTCAAAATACTTTAAAAATCTTTAATTTTAATTTTTAATAATACATTTTTCTAAATAACGTCAAAATTAGCCAGCTCTAATTATATATACTGTAACAGATGGAAACCATATTAATTTTAAACTTCTTTTCATTGTATTTTAAGTCCATTGTTAATACGACATTAAATTATTTTGAGTATATTTTGTAATAAAATAATATTTAATTTAATTTAATTTTTGAATGTTTTATTATTTTATCATTGTCGGCAAAAACAATACGTTGACCTTGTAAGACTACAGACCAACAAAACCAAGTTAATCTATGTTGGCATGTGTGCAGTGTATTTGCGTTAACAGAATTAGGAGGAACAAACAATAGAGGATTGATTCTAAATGAACAACATTCTCTATGAATACACCATGTGTTTTACTACTTTACCAGAACGTGACCGTAATTTATAATGACTAGAACAGCCTGCGTGCAGCATTAAAAAGAGCATGCAATGCAGCCAAGTGGCAAAACTGATTATTAACTAATTTAATTAACTCAATCACCACACAGCAAGCCTTTCCAATGTAAATACCTTAGGAAACATGTGCCTAAGAATGATAACTGTGATCATTATATTAAAAATATTTAGTCTTCTTGTACACTTACGACAGTTGGCCTCATCAGACTTGTCCTTGCAGTCTACATCCCCGTCGCATTTCCAGTTGAGGTGAATACACTCCCCACTCCTGCACCGGAACTCCCCCGCTTGGCAGTGGGGTTTTTGAGGCTCCGTCCTGCGGCTGCAGCGCTCCAGAGATTCGTCTGACTTGTCTCTGCAGTCGGGGTCTCCGTCGCAGCTCCACGGCGCTGGGATACACTCGGAGTCGTTACAGCGAAACTCGTGCGGCCCGCAGGTGCTGGCCGTGGCTGCCGTGCACTTCTCCTCATCGCTACCGTCGCCGCAGTCATCATCCCCATCGCAGACGAACGTGGGTGCCACGCACAGACGGTTACGGCACTGGAACTCTTTAGCAGGACAAGCCTTGGCATCTGGAAAGTAGAAAAGTGTGCTTTATTAACACAGAGTCTTACAGTCCCTCAAACAGAAATACAGTATGTAAAAAATAACTTGAACAATAAAAAGTTGATAGCTGACCTTTAACTACTGCATGTTAATATAGACATTTTTAGACATTTCAACTTCTCACAAGCATGTTTTTCTTCCTGTGTTTCCAACTTTTTTGCATTATATATAGGGCCCTATGAAAATGAAGACAGAATTGCGGAATCCAGTCCTAAAAATGGAATTTACGGTATAATGTGGAATGTCACGGAATGTGCCAAATTTGAGTGTCTAGTGTCTGTGAATATAGCGTTTTCTGCATGTCTCTGTGTGAATGAATGGCGCAGACGAGCAGTTTTTAGTTACTACACACATACTGAAGCACGCGTGAAGTTTGCGGTATTTTCAGCCTCTGCTGACACAATATATGAATGCACATGAACACATAAACATCATGAAGTGGCTCTTTTACCCTTTCTTTTGAGAAAAAGTTATCATAGTATTATATACAAACAGCAACTTAAAGGTCCTCAGAGGAACCCGTCAAAATATAAGTTTGGTTTAACTTGAAGAAACTGAGACAGAATTATATATTACTTAATGTAATGATAGTACTAATAGTAAATAAAATTATTAATAATAAATAATATAATTTTTTAAAACATTATAATACACAATTAAAACATTTACCAGAATTTATTTACCAGAAAAATGTAAATACACACCACAGTATTTCTAAAAAAATTATTAAATTAAAAAAATTAAATAATAAATTCACTCTTTATAAAATCAATTCATTAGACATTATTATAATTGTTACATTTTAATGAAAACATTAAAATTGAATCCAGAAAATAATGAAAAACATACAATTTGGTAAAAATAAAACTGAATATGAGAAAAAAAAAAAAAAAAACTTATTTCACAGGGCTTTGAAATGTAATTGTCAAACTTTTGTAATTTGTTAAATGTTTAATAAATTGTTGCTAAATTGTGTAAGTTTCATGAAAAATAAAATAGATTTCATAGAGCCCTAAATATAATAGGGCTGGGTTTTGACACAAATTTCACGATTATAATTTACAAGCTTCCAATTCGATTTCCGGTTTGTTTCAATTCAAGTTAATAATAATTATTTTGAATTTATATCAAGTACAGTACAGTAAAAATATACATCAGTTCGTATAAAAATATTCATTGTAAAATATACGTCAGTTTGTAATACATATATATTACCAATATTGAAGGTTAAAGTGAACTGATTTGTACACATTATACTAAAAGTTTTTATAATAATAATAAAGTCACAATATCAATTATATTTCTACTTCTATTCCTTTTTTAAAATATAAACATTTAAACGGTGGCTGTCATAAAAACATCACAGCTGTATATAAACATTATTAAATGTTATATAAACTTTATTTAAACATTGAAGAACAGTAAAGATTATAATGAAGATGTTATATTGTGCATATGTTTATATATTTATTTATATATATTTTTTTCTAGCAGACTAACAAGTCACCAGAATATGTTTACGTGACATTGTTTACAAGCTGTTATATTGGCGTCTTTGCACGGTTGAAACAGTTAGTTTTGGAAAGTTGTACGCTTTCTTTTAACATAACATTGGATGTTCATTCATGTTAATTTTGTGCTGAAAATGGTATTAAATCAAATGAGATGGTCAGTTCACATGCGTTTGCTCTTCCGCTTCCCTTGAACTGAGGCACTACAGCAATCTATCATTCCACATTGAACAGCGCTAAAACAGCATTCATTGTTTGAACACTGAAATAAACAGAACAGAAGTTCAAATCTGAGACTTTGTTTTATATCAAAAGTAACAAAGCACAAAGCCTATTGCGATTTATTAGATGGGAGTCATGCTACAACTGGACTAACTGATTCTTGGGATTTAAAAATCAATATCGTTTCGTAAAAATGAGAATCGATTAAAATTGAGAATTTTTTTTTTTTTTTACCCAGCCTAACTATATAGGCTAGCATTTTGTCATTGTTTATATCTTCTGGTCATTGTACACATTTAGATTTTATTTTAAACTGTATTATTTAAAGGACCTGAAGTTGTCAGGTTACTCTTTTCCCATCATATTTCCCCTTTTTGTAACTGATTTATGATGACATTTCATCATCCAAGAAGTAAAATTATTTAGGACAAGCTAGACAAGTCTCATTTTATAATATATTTTTTTCCTTATGTTTTGTATTCATCAGTTGGAGTAAACTTGATCCAACTTCTATTAAAACAGTGGGAAAAAAGACATGGGTTTCTGTTTAACAATGTCACGTCACCAAACCAGTGAGGTACCATTACAATAAAATGCCTGAATCACACTTCCCACTGAAAATTTATGGCAAATGTAGCATTAGCACTAAGCTATTCTGTGCTGACGTGAGCTCCGTGACCTCACCGATTCAACTGGGCCGTGGATGACCTGAGGTTCACACTTCAGCCCCACACTGGCGGCAGACACTAAATGGGCTTAACTGTGCTGTAGCAAACGCCTGTCCATTCTTTAATGGGGTCACCCACCCCACCGGAATAACCGTCCTGAAGATCTGTAAGGCGACTGGGTATTACATTCACAGAGGCCAGTTTTGTAAAAGGATTTGAAATGGCTTACGAGCATGTGATCGCGTGCGAGTGCGTTTGAGCGGAGAGGATACGAGAGATATCGATCCTGACTTTGTGTGACTTTGCGTCGATAAACCTGTAAATATGCAAACTATTTGCAAAGAGCAGCTGGGGCTCATAAAACACTTTTACCGTCAAAACGGTGACATTATCAAAATTGTATTGCCGGACTCGAAATCAATGTTATTTGTGCTGCTCACTGAAAGGTCATTCTTGTTGTTCATTGCACTTTAGCTGATTTGTATTTCATATTTCCGCCACCTACGCTGGTTGCTTTTGAAGCCAATTACAATAATGCTCAATGAGATATGATGCTAATTGTGTTTTTGCAAAGCTGATTAGCCAACAAGCATCTAAAAAAACAAAAACTAATCAACAAGGTCCATTACGAAAGCAACCTCTGAAATTGCTGTCGGTCACCTAAAGGTCTGTTCAATGAATATTGAAGACTATTGATGTCTTCTGGAATGATCTTCTGACAAATTTGGCATATGTAGATATTAAAAAGCTACTACATTTCTCCACCTTCAAGGTCAAGGCAGCAAAAGGAGCATGTTGTTAAAAGAAAGTAACGTGACTGGATCTTTTTTGTGTGTACAGTGCATGGGAAGGAAGGTTTTGTTTGCTCTAAGCAGGGGGAGATTGAATTGGTTGACCCTTCTCTTCTCTTGAGGGACAAGAAGGGCAGTAGTGAAAATGAAAAGGTGCTCGGCCTGTGATGTAGACAGCAGCCTAAAACAACATCCTCTCAGAGAGGAACAGAACAAACATGGACAGCTTTATCATACGCCAGTGAACTCAGACTGCGCTGTCACATTCCAGCTGGAGTGAAAATCAAATCATCCAGCTCTATACACTTGCACAAGGTGTGAATTGGATGGATAAAATATATTCACACACTAAATAAACCTATACTAAACACTGATTAGCGGTGCTCGCTAAGTGTTACATTGAAGAAGGGATCCGAGCCATTTCTAGGGACAAGAACAGGTTTGTTTACTTGTGCAAAGGATCCCAGTAACTAAATGGTAATGCCCTAACAAGAACATTCTAGAAACTACAACTCATGTTAAAAACATTCACCTTCCTTTATAAAAATTAACCATGGTTTTACCACAAGTAAAAAAAACCTATCACACAACTATCAAACCCAGTGATTGGGCTGTTTTGACACAGAGGTTGGGTTAAATGTTTAACCCAACCTTCTGGGTAGTTTTATTTAACTCAACTATTGTTTAAAGATTGCTATATGGCTGGCTTAAAATGAACTCAAAATGAACTTAAAAAAAAAAAAAAAAAAAAAAAAAAAAATCAGACACTGGGGGCATTACTAGAAGCATCAGCAATAATCAAAAGAAACATTTATTAAGCAATTTTAAACCCTATTGTAATTGTTAGAACAACAAGTGCAGACCAAACCGTAATTTGTAGAGACTTGAAACTTGGAGGGATGGTAATATTTACACCGCCTACCAAGGCTCGCCCCAATCAGCCTGACAGGGGTGTATGAAATCGCTCATAACTCCCAAACCGTTAGTCACAGGCTCAAGTGTCTTATGTTCCTTGGCTCATGGGAGACACAACACATGCCTCAGATTCGATTGTGAGCCTGGCAAAATTTTCGGGTATTTCACATTTTTTAAAAAACATACTTTGGCGAACTAGTCCTAGGTTTTTCGCCCGATTGGAACCAAACCAGTGCAGAAATATTCTCTGGAGGGTGAATATCAAAACGTTCGAAAGGGGCAGGACAACCTAATGCCTATAACTCCTAGACAGAATAAGATATCTTTGCCAAACTCAGAACACTTATGTAAGAGCTCAAACTGAGGTCACAAGGAAAAACATAAAAAAAAATTCACAGAGCTTGGTCACTTGGTGGCGTTATTAGAGGGAAAAACATAAAAGTGGCTATAGCTGCACAACCATGTGCCCTTTCAACATTAAAGACGCGCATGGTCTTGGTCTCAAAAAACATGGGGACACTGGCCAACGAAGTTTCAGCACAGAGTTAACGGAGGCAGATCGAACCGAAACTCTGTGGTCCTGTTCGAATCACAGCCCTAAATGTCTGAGAGAAGTTTGAAAGAAACTGGCCAGTGGGGGGCGATATCACATTTTTAAAGGGCGTAAACGATTGTATGTCGCATAATTTTTCGCAGTTTACATAAATAAAATAACACAGCATGTTTGGTAAAAACATTTAATCCCACCAGTTGGGTCAAAATAACCCAGCATGTGTTCTGTCCAATAATTACCCATCGCTGGGTTGCCAAATAACTCAAGTTGGGTTGTTTTTAACCCAGCATTTTTTAGAGTGTAGAAAAACTGTGGTTATACAAATGGTAATCAATCCACCAAAAAAACTCATGGTTACTACAAGTTTACTATAAAACCAGGTTAATTTTAATAAGGGTTAGCACCCACATACCCCTGAAAACTACTTAACATTTAACATGTTAGTATCCTTAGCTTTTTCATGGGCAAGGACTAAAATGTTCCTCAGAAAATCTAAAAATGTAATTTCTAAGTATAATAACATGAATATTACAACAGAAATATACTGTCATAAAACTGACCACAATTGCTACCAAAAAGTTACAATGCTAAGCTTTTGGCTAACTAATGTCTTTTACTAACTAATGTCTTTGGACCAAACAAATGCCTGAAATGTCAGTACTGAAATAAAGAGACAAACAAATCGATCTGTTTTTTTAAAAACAGTTTAGATAGGTGGATTTCCACCTTTAGCAATGTTACAGAAGCATAAAAGAGTAGCAAACACACGCAGCTCTGAGCCAGATTGACTTCGTCATTCAAAGGCTGCTGATGTATCTCCGCTGTGTGGATTTTGATGCTATCTCGTTTAGAGGTCAGGCACAACAGTGAATAGATTTTAAGAGAGCGGAAAGGAAAAGCTCAAAGCAGGTCAATTGAATTCCACTGACCAACGTCAAATACTCATTCCCCGGGCTAACAACAGACAGGTAGTAGATAGGGCTTTACATTAACAAGATCTCTGTGACCTTGAACCACACACAGGCAAACAACAGAGAGCTGAAAAATATTTAGCAGAACTGAATGTGAAATAAATACATACAGCTTTTATGTCCTTGTGTTAATTGAGAGACCACACTGAATATTTGACCGGAAATAACTGTTGTATAATGTATGACATAAATACAGTATATATGTTATATCATGCATTATACAACAGTTAGTTCCTGTCAAATATTCCATGTAGTCTCTCAATTAACATGAGTACAGAAAAGCTGCATTCATAACAACTGTAAACTAATTAATAAAAATTCATTTTAAATACCTTTTGATGGACCACACTGTAGGACATTTCAACATTCTAAAAACATTTCATGATTTTTAAGTAACTCTTTCCATAAATTGCATAAATGCATCAGTAGGTGGTGACAAGTTAATGTCTTTATGAGTGAGTCATTGAATCATTCATTCAATCAATTTGTTCAAAACACAGATTTGCTCAGGAAATAAACAAGTGGTTGTTTTTACATGCGAGTCACTGAATCATTCACCAATTCTTTTTGAAAACACTGACTCATTCAGTAATAAACATGTAACTGTTTTGCCTGAGTCACTGAATCATTCATTCAATCAATTTGTTCAAATACAAGATTTATTCTGATTCATCACTGTGGGTTTACTTAATAATAACTTATTATTTATTGAACTATTGTATAAAAGCAATACCAAACTTGCAATCATGTTAATTCTCCAAATCTCCCTGAACATTAACGACATTAACATTAACATTTGCACATTAAACTGGAACAGAAGGACATTTTTTTAACACTTTTTAACACTTTTAACACAATACTTACACCAAAGATATTTCAATTTAAATGACCACCCCATATCTGTGAGAACAAGCCACCGGGGGCAGCTTTAAGCGCTGAGGCTCATGCTACGCTCAGCAAATGGCCCGAGGCACTAAGTCAGCACAGAGTTAATGGTGCGTTCACCACTGTCCTCCATCAGCCCGTAATATTATAGTATCCCGTATCAGAGAGAAGGACTAGCCTCCTCCGGGGGGGAAAGACTGTAACCATGATGCACTGAGCTGAGGGAACGAGGTGCCACCAACATACTGAGGCAGCTAAAGACTGTGATGCTTTGAATGAGATCCCCCTCATGAAGCTTTTCCCAGTGCTGACAACAGCGCCTGCAGGCACAGCATCAGGAAAAGAGGATATACTAGCAAGAAAGAGAAATTGAAGAGGACAGGGAATTAGTTCAGGCCGGTAATTCTGTAAGCCCTCAGTGTGGTTTCATTAGCCAGTCACGAGCTTTTAGAAGGAATAAGACATTTTGTTTGGCAACTCTGGTATATGATTCTTCTTGTGTGAAGAAAATAAACCAGTAATATAACTCTGGCAGTGAGCTACCGTTTCATTAAAGTTTTCATTGAAATCACACTGTAAACAAAGGTTTTGATGCACTTCCAACTGAAGCAGAAAATCTTGACTGAATACACTAAAGGAATTGTTTCTTTATTTTCTTAAATAGCCAATAAGCTTTAGTTATGCCACAGCTGTGACCCACTTTGTTATACGCCAGCTTGAAGATGACATAAGTGGGAGGGACATTCTCATTGTAGACAGGATTTGACTGGACAAAAACCTGTGCAGTGCAAGATTTTAAATAAAAATAATGAAGAAAAATCTCAAAAAGCAGAAATAAAGTGCCCCTACGATTTCGCGATGCAGAAAATGCCAACAGAATTGCGGAATTCAGACATAAAAATAGAATTTACTGTATAACGCGGAACGTCACAGAATTGCGACAGAATGCCCAGTTTGGGATGAATTACACTTGAATTACACAAAAGTACACTTAAACCAAAATGCAATATGGACTAGTGTCTAAATATCAAGCCACAAAAATACTGTTTAAATATGAATCCTGGATGTTCTGTGTGTCTCTGTGTGAATGAATGGCGCAGACGCGCAGTTTCGATTACTACACACATACAAAGTGTGCGTGACACTCGCAGTGTTTTCTGCCTCTGTCGTCTCAAAACATGAGAACATGAACACAAAAACAGTCTAGAATTGCACTGAGAGTAACTTCATAAGCATTTTACAGTTTATTTTGAGAAAAACTCTCGTCATATCACATACAAACAAAAACTTACAGGTCTTCACAGCAACCCATCAAAATAAAAGTTCAGTTTAACTTGAAGAAACTGTGACAGACACATATTACTTAATGTAATGGTGCTACTACTACTACTAATACAATTATTAAAACATTATTTAAGAAATATTCACCAAAAAAATATTTACCAGAATTTATTTACCAAAAAAATGTAAATTCACAACAGTATTTTTGAGAGAGAAAAAAAAAAAAAAAAAAAACATGAAATAAAAATTAATGGAAAACAAAATTTGGTAAAAATAAAACTGAATTTGAGGGGAAAAAAAACATTTCACAGGGCCTTAAAATGTATTTTTTGTTAAACTTTCAATAAACTGCTGCTAAATGTATAAGTTTCATGATTTAAATTAATTAGACATGCTATTTGATAAATATTTTTTAATTTAACCATTAAGTAGTGGGAATAAAGTGTTTAATAGGCCTTCATGTGTGAATAGTATCTATTTACAAAATAGTAACAGTATCTGCTCTTAGCGCAAATAGTTTCTGCCAAATTTGAAATGCACATGACCTGCTAAAAGTGAATTTAGTCAGCATATAGGAATATACTAGCTGATAAATGTTATAACACACAATTTTAATTTTTATGGGACCTTTAAGCTGACTTTAATTTAACCTAAAATGTGTTTAATGTGTTAGAATCTAAATGAGCTAGCTTCATCCAACTCAAAGAAATTAACTAATATGTCTAAATCAACCTGTATAATTTGGTTTGTACCAATAAAGGTCATTTTATTGGTCGTATAACCTGATCTGACTTATAAAATCAGAAATAGCTTCTCAAGGTAATAAGTGCAAATTCCTTTTTACAGTGCAGAAATGACTGAGAGAGCAGTTGAAATGGTCTGAATCTCTATTATACAGTTTGGAAAATGATTGACCCCTCTGTGCAACAAATTAATTTAGAGCAGAGCTCTCTGGACAAACCTCTCTGCACCAAGCCTTCAGCTGTTTACGGTGAAAGACATTTTCACACCTGCTGAAGTGCAGCTATATGTTGACCAGGGGTAGGGGGGCATTACCTCTGGGTGGATTAGCAAATGGCAGCACAGATGAAAGAGAAATATCAGGCTATTGTCAGGGGATAGAAGAGGTTCGGCATAACGTTTGGCATTACACGGGTGCAAACACCTCAGCCTATGCAACTGTGTGCTGAGTACAGCCAATATTCCCACCCACATAAAGCACAAAAGGGCAAAAGCTTCCCTGTATAGACGGCATAGCCTGTGCACACAAAACAGTCCGTAACAGAATAAAAAACAGATTTTTAGATATGAAATGAACCAAACGTTCTGACATTATCAAAAAGCAAATGATTCATTAATTTCACTGGGAATCAAGTTCAGTTCCTATTTGATTCAATCAGGGGACTAGCACATATCAGACAGCACATCTCAGAATTCATCAACTTCAATGTCACCCAGGAAATAAATGAACACTAAGAACATCAGACAAATAAATATCTAAATCATAGTGCGTCTTACACTTTCTGCCAGTGCTGTAATTAGAATTTTACACGGATGCATGAAAACAGATTTAATATTTGCCGTAATCACATTAGCTGTTGGTAATAATCCTGCGGATACTGATATAATCAGATTAATAGATATTCTTGTGCAGCATTTAGATCCTCTGAATCTCCCCTGAGGAAATGCTTCAGTAGATACTGTAATACTTCATTATTACAGCCTCCTCAGTGCTACAGCAGAGGCTGAGTGTTGTAGGTGGTGATAGCTTGTGTTTTTCGGTGATGAGAATTTTCACAGCACCCAGAGAAGTGCTAAAGCCTGGGAATGAAAATGGAACGAAAAGCGAACGAAAAGCAAAGAAGCGAGAAAGACAGAAGCTCTGCTGTCCTGCTGTCCCAAATCTTAGTCAGCTGCCTAAGTAGACATCCCTAAAGGGGATGTCTAGTGCTGTTTCATGCATTCTGACATATTTAGACTGTTAAAGAGTTGGACACAACCAGTGTCTCAAAAAACAAGCTGGACGTAAAACAGAGAATTTCTAGAGATAGATTTAGGTTTATAAAAATGACCCCCTTTTAAAAGTTTACATAGGCTTGATTCTTAATGCTGTGTTGTTACCTAAATGATCCACAGCTGTGTTTTTTTTTTTAGTGATAGTTGTTCATGAGTCCCTTGTTTGTCCTGAACAGTAAAACTGTCTGCTGTTCTTCAGAAAATCCTTCAGGTCCCACAAATTCTTTGGTTTTTCAGCATTTTTGTGTATTTGAACCCTTTCCAACGACTGTATGATATTGAGATCCATCTTTTCACACTGAGGACAACTGAGGGACTCATACGCAACTATTACAGAAGGTTCAAACACTCACTGATGCTTTAGAAGGAAACACAATATATTAAGAGCAGGGGGGTGAAAACTTTTTGAATTTGAAGATCAGGGTAGATTTAACTTATTCTGTCTTCTGGGAAACATGCAGGTATCCTCTGTAGCTTCTGAAGGGCAATACTAAATGAAAAAAAAAACTATGGTATTTAGGCAAAATAAGAAAAAAGTACACATCTTCATTCTGTTCAAAAGTTTTCACCCCCGACTCTTAATGTGTTTCCTTCTGGAGCATCAGTGAGCGTTTGAACCTTCTGTGATAGATGCATACGAGTCCCTCAGTTTCCCTCAGTGTGAAAAGATGGATCTCAAAATTATACAGCCATTGTTGGAACGGGTTCAAATACACAAAAATGCTGAAAAAACAAAGAATTTGTGGGACCTGAAGGATTTTTTTGAAGAACAGCAGGCAGTTTAACTGTTCAGGACAAACAAGGGACTCATGAACAACTATCGCTAAACAAAAAAACACAGCTGTGGATCATTCAGGCAACAACACAGTATTAAGAATCAAGCGTATGTAAACTTTTGAATAGGGTCATTTTTATAAATTCAACTTTTATTTTCTCTTGCGGGCTGTGTAAACATCTTTTATGTGAAATATCTTATTCAGGTCAGTACTAAATAAAAAATAACATACATTTTGTATGATCCATCTTATTTTGGTTAAATAATTAACGTTTTGCAGATTCTGCAAGGTGTATGTAAACCTTCAACCTCAATGATAGATGTATGTACTGTAGGGACAAGCAGCAAGACAGCTCACTAGGTTTTAGAATAGAGGGACTCAAATTATTACCCCCACAATGTTCTATATATTAAAGAGGACACAGAAGATTATTTGCTTGTAGTCTTTCCAAGAACAGCAAAAATAACACTCTCACATAAACTCAAAAAACTGCATATTGTACCTACTCCCACACATAACCTTCTACCACACTAAATAACAGACTGGTTCACGTGTTTGTCTTTTCCATCTTTTCTGGTGCTTAATATATTTCTTCCTTCTATTTCAATAGTTTTATCTCTATCTGTGCACTTCAAATCCTCCCACATTAAGATCTGCTGGGTGTCACCAGCATCCCTCGCTTCTCTTATCTGATCTCACAGTCATCTCAAGGCAATGATCGACATTACATGCCTCAATGCTTGACTGCAATTTCCATTCGATCTTAATTGATTGAATAGGCTCTGGTGTGTGGCCAAACTAGCTACACGAGAATGAGCTCACAGTCGAGAACCTGTCATAGCAAGTAAACATGATTACATTTCAGTGCTAGTGGCACACAGCAGACGTGACCTTCTTCTAACCCTGAGTGAGCTGCAAATGCAACTTCATGTTTATGTTGGATTTTCATGAGAGAATCAGTTATAAATATTGAATGCGGGTCAAATTTGAGTTGCTGTTCCTGTGTACACACGCTATTCAAAAGTTTGGAGTCTGTAAGATGCAGTAAGTGTAATATTGATAAGTAATATTACAATTTAAAATAACCGTTTTCTGAATTCGTCCCTGTGATGGCAAAGATGAATTTTCAGAAGCAAATACTCCGCACATGCTCTTTCAGAAATCATATGCTCAAGTAATATTATTATCAGTGTTGAAAACATGAAAACTATTTTCTATTCTATTTTTAATGAATAGAAAGTTCAGAACAACTGCATTTATTTGAAATAGTTTTTAACAATGTAAAAGTTAATGCATTCTTGTTTCCACACAACTATCATGAACTATGCATAAAAGTGTTCATGTGTGAATATATTTAGAGCAAACAAATAATGAGGACCCTGGTGAAAAGAGTAGGAAGAGCAAGAAGATAAAGAAGAGGTGTGGATCGGGTAGAGGAAGAGGAGAGGGAATACAAATCTATTTCTGCATCCAGTTCTGGAGTTCATCTCTTCCTGGAGATGGGAAGTGTTCGACCGCAAGCTTTGACCAAGTAACTCTTCTCCAAGCAATAAAAGAGCCTGCAGAGATATCGAGTCAAGTACGTGCCAGGTACAGATTTTAAGTTAGCGTTTCACATCGTTCAAAGCTTCAGAAAATGTGATAGCCTCTGGATGGAAATATGAGGTGTATATTTACAGAAATTACAGAAATGCTTAAAAGGCAGCTTACTGACATGTTACATGAAGAGAATGCAGTAATTGTGAAGTAAAATTAGAAATACTTTGGTTTGGGGACCATTGATTAGTTTGGAGTAATACGTAAAATTCTCATAATGGTTAAAATTCCAATATAGACGTCTATATACTCTAGAGTTTAACACGTTTCATATTGTAATCTCTTTTTTATTGCTTTCGCATGTTTTAGTATCTCTCCTAATTAGTTTCTGATGGGTCTGCTGAAATCAAGTGGGTGTCTGTGCAGTACATTAATCTCTATGGATATACAATGAGAGGCAGAAGTGGGGACATAGAATGAGATAAAGAAAAGATCTCAAGGGTAATATCACCCACAGCGTGACACAAATCTAATTCTGATAATTAAAATCCAATTATATTACAGCATAAAACATAAACACTCCAGCATTTAATACGAGCTGAGAGGCACCAATAAAAATTATCTTTATTCTTAAAAAGAAAAATAGATAGCCCTTAAAGACATGCTTACATTTGCAGTGACAAAGTGACTGGAAGTCATTCATTTTTAATTGCCATGTACACGCTGCAGATAAATACAGTTGTCATTCTTCTGTTTGAGAACTTAATCTTGTTCCGTCCACATGGAGTTTAGCTGTTCACAAGAATGGCAATCACATCCTATGACCCTTCAGTTGGTGCAGTACAGGACTGAACTAAACATTTAGTGGCATTTTTGGAAAGTGACAGCTTGTGAGATATCTGCTTTTCTTGTCCAGGTGCAGTGCTAGCAAATCAACGTGACTTGAATTAATTGACGCATATTTTGACACCAGATTTTTCTACCGGTCCTGTGCTCTAGGGGTGACCTAAAACATTATGGCTCAGTGAGAGCATTATAGGTATTGTTCACCCAAAAATTAAAATTCCCCCATGTTTTACTCACCCTCAATCCATCCTACACTCTTAAAAATAAAGGTGCTTTAATAGGTTCTGCACAGTGATGCCATAGAAGAACCATTCAGTCAAAGGTTCTTTCTCTTTCTTACCTTTTTATAATCTGAGGACCCTTCTTTCACCACGAAGAACCTTTTGTGAAACAAAGATATTAAAAGTTCTTTATGAAACCATTTAGACAAAAAAAGCACCTTTATTTTTAAGAGTGTAGGTGAATATGACCTCTTATTTCACCTGAATACAATTAGAGTTATATTAAAAAGGTCCTGGTTCTTCCAAGCTTAATAATGGCAGTGAATGGCTGTTGAGATTTTGAAGCCCAACAAGTGCAACCATCCATCATAACAAGTGCTCCAAATGACTCTGGGGGTTAATAAATGACTTCTGAATTGAATTGATGCATTTGTGTATAAAAAAAATATCCATATTTAAAACTTTAGAAACTCTAATCTTTAGCTTCTGCTAACTGTCGTATGAGAGAGTTCCAGCAGATGACGTAAGCGTAGCGTAAGAATATGCTAGTCTTGTACGAAACCAAGTTTTGTTTACAGAAAAGGAAAACCAGTATCCTCTTGGCTCAAATTTAAATCCTCCACCAATTCTCTTTACCAATCCTTGATTTGTACTTCTAGTTCATGAATTTGCTCCTTCCTCTGTGCTTACGCATTCAACACTTCTCACTGGAGATTACATTACATCTACGTCCAACGTCCAACATCCTACGTCATCTGCCGGAATGCCACTCTCTTGTTAACATACACACAGCAATTTGCTAGAGATTATGGTTTATACAATTTTAAATATGGATATTTTTCTTACACAAACACATATCTTCGATTCAGAAGGCCTTTATTAAACCTCAGAGCCATGTGAAGTACTTTTTATGATGGATGGATGCACTTTTTTGGCCTTCAACAGCCATTCACTGCTATTATAAATCTTGGAAAAGCCATGACATCTCTTAATATAACTCTGACTATATTTGTCTGAAAGGAGGAAGTCATATACACTAGCTTGAGAGTGAGTAAACCATGAGTTAATTTTCATTTTTTGGGTGAAATATCCCTTTTAGGTCTGCTCACACCATGAGTTTTGACAGTTCTTCTAATTCTATGAGAATAGCAAATTCCAAGCCACAGCTATAAGGTTAACCACACAGAAAAAACAAAAAAAAACAATATTGTTGGAATCACATTCAGAACCTTTTTTTTTTCCAGTTGACGAATGACAAAAACATGAACAGCCAGTCAGAATTGAGACTTAAGTTCGAGCATTTAAAGCAGATGACAAAACTGCAGTGTGCGGTTATTAAAAACAGAATGTTATCGTCCATTGGTGTGGACGGTAATATGAGTATAGTTATAATTTTTGACATGAACAAGATTTCACACACCCAAAAACTAAAATTATGTAATTTACTCACCCTGATGTTGTTCCAAAACTGTACGACTTTCTTCTGTGGAACATAAAAGAAGATATTTTTAGAAATGTCTCAGCTTTTTTTCTTTGTCCATACAATGAAAGTCAGTGGTCACCAAAACTGTTTAGTTACCAACGTTCCTAAAAATATCATCTATTGTGTTCCACAGAAGAAAGTCATAAAGATTTGGAATGAAATAAGGGCGAGTACATGATTAATTTTCCATTTTAGATGAACACTCTGGATGAACAGGTTTGTGACATTAAATACTTTAAGGCGAGACACTGCATGTAAACAGGGTAAAAAAAATTCACCTTACTTACCCAGTTGATTGATTACATTGATAACATTTTGCATTACATGTTTTCTCAAACGTTAGATTTAAATATGCAAATGAGGCATTATTTAATGAAATCTGTGCTAATTTGTCTTTTGGATGTTTTCTTTCCACTACAGTTTGGACCTTCAACCCATTAGCCACCACTGAAGTCCACTGTATGTCCACTATATGGAGAAAAATCCTGGAATGTTTTCCTCAAAACAGATATGAATATATCCAAGATATATCCAAGATATATCTTGGATCACATGGGGCTAACATTTATTTTTAGGTATATATGCAACCAGCAATTTAACTTCACACGTTTGAGGCTTCAATGCTTTTTTCCCTGGCGTCATGGAACTCCTCCCTCATAATGAGCTACACACCACAACTCTGGCTCAGTGGGGGTTCCTCTCTCTGCCCAAATGCAGTTTCAGAAATTAAAACCTTTTAAACTTTCTTCATAGGGCTTCCACAAGAGCAAAGGGCACTTTGATTGTCCATTTTTTAATGCAGGTTACTGCTAATAACTTATACTTAAAAGCTTCCTTTGCAGTGTATCTGCAGATTAAGGTAATAGAGGGGAAAGAAAGATAGAGAGAGTAGAGAGCAAAAGGACACAGCTGAGTTTGAGGGCAAACAGTGGCTTTCTTCTACAAAAATGGGAATGTGATGTTAAGAGTATTTTATTCATGTCTGTGACTCCCCAAGATATGTTTTATGTAAATCTTCCAACCTTTAGTAGACTGCAAAGAGCTCTGTGGGTGCAGCAGGTTTAAGATGTATGTGTGGAGTCTTGTAAACCAACTAAAAATGCACTGCCGCAACATTCAGCAAATAAAAGCACTAGTGTTGTTTTTAACATTATGTATATTGCTCTGTAAAAAGGCTATTAATTTTTATCCACCCTACAACGTACTAAGAACTGAGAAAAACTTTGAATCTACATAATACCAACAACAGAGGCTTCAGAACAAACTCTGAGCAATGCTGCTGATTTTCAACTTCCCAGTATGCAACTGCAGCATGAATAAATTATGCTGTTAGAATTTTGCTGCTTGCTAACACTATTACACATTGTTATACCATGGAGAATTATTAATTACTTAAAAAAATGCCAAAACTTTTGTCAACTTTTCTATCAAAAAAAAAAAAAGAGAGAGAGAGAGAGAGAGAGAACAGGAATAATTGTGACATTAAAAGTATTTTAACAGCAATATTTCAAAAACAAGCAAACAAACAAAATAATATAAATGTAATAAAAATATAAGTATATATATAAAATGTATATATATAAAATGTATATATATATATATATATATATATATATATATATATAAAAATGTCTACCTTATTATGTCATTTCTGGTTTTAGAACCATAATTTTTTTTTTTCAAATTCAATTTATAAATTTATTTACACTACAGTGAAAAAGTTTTTTTTTAAAGCAAAGATTCATTAAATTATATAAGAGTGACAGTAAAGACAATCTTAAAGTTACAAAAGATTTATATTTAAAATAAGTGCTATTGTTCTGCTTTCATATTCAAAGAATCCTGAAAAAAAAAAAAAAAACGTATCATGGTTTCCACAAAATGTTAAGCAGAACAGTTTGGACCTGTAATGGTAGTATATATATTTACAATAAATCAACTACATTTTAAAGATGCAAAACTTACAAATATTAGGCTAAACGTTTTTTATAACAAATGAGCAAAATCCCAAAAGTACTACAGTCTTCCATGTTCTTTCCTCCGTGTCACATCTGACTGATGAGCTTCTGGTTCACGTAGAGGTGACTGATATGAAAAGGATTTGAAATGTAATTTTTGTGAAACATGATTCTTCAAAAGAAGTTATGAGCTGTACGGCATTAAGAGTAATATGTATTCATAGACCGTGCCTTAACATCTTCAATTATAAATCAAAAGGAGCAGTCCTGCAGGTTATTCTATAATAAAAAATAGAAGTCTCAGGACCAGACATCAAGCAGGAAATCAATTATAATCAGCAGCACAGTGAAATATTACAGTGATGTTAATGCTCTTATTTTCCAGTTCAGCGCGGGACCGTGCGACACGCAAATCACAGCTATAAATCCACAGAGATAAACAAACGCTGTCACGGTGCTAATCATAGTGCTAATAGTCAGAAAATGGAAAACCATAAAAGATCGAGCTAGAGTTGAAAGACGTGTCCTGTATTTCATTATTACATGATTAAGTATAAGAAAGCGTAAGCCCTTAGTGACACAAGGACAAGAGATTTCACTCGGCTGTGCTTGGAGATATGAAAAGCACACGTGTCTAGGCTGAACAATAGGCAGTATAATTACATATTATGAACACAACAGGGCAATTCAATTGTTAAATGTGTATTTTGTGGACATTACTGGATAATGGCCAGCATAGAAACACAATAATCTCTTTACGTCCTCTTTATGTTCAGGGTGTGATCTCATCAAAATATTTAGGTTTTACAATGTGAAGTAATGCACATGCAATTTTCACATTTGAATTTGCAACACTAACCTATCAACATTATTCTTAAACGTATAATAATAATAATAATAATAATAATAATAATAATAAGCGTATGGGTGAGACTTCCAGTTCATTACCCCATATAAATAATACGAATAGCAACGTGTCATAAATGGTAAAACTGTTTGCACTACAAACCAGTGTGTTCATTATTAAGATACTACATTAAAATAATATGGTAAGACACACCTATTTGCAGTACATCTCAAAATAGTTGGACGCAGATGAGACCGGAAGCCAGACCCATAAAATTTACAAATGGCTGCACCCGCTCTTACATAAAAATAAGATGGATAAAGAGCTTCTAATGTCTAATTAATTTAGAGATGCACAAAATTGAAATTTAAGAAGAAAATTAAATCTAAGCAATTCATTGATTGTTGTAATTGCATTTATAAAAACAGATATTATTTCAATCTTTAACACCTTTAAATGTGTCACACTAAAAGCTTCAAATCAAAACGGCTTCTTTCTGTTCTGTGTGACTTCGAGGATAATTAAATTCTTTCATATATAAATTCCAAATGACTTTTTTATTAAAAATCATGGAATTCCATTTATAAATAAATTGGTAATTTAAAAAAAGCCTCACTTAGATAAAGTTACTGAAAAATAACAGCCCCACTGTGGGATTGTGGTTAAATATTAAACTCACTGTCACCATTATACAATTCATAAGTGCATATTTTTTTAAAGCGGTCATCGGATGGCCATTTTCCACAAGTTGATATGATTCTTTAGGGTCTTAATGAAAAGTCTATAATATAATTTGGTTAAAAGTTCTCAACGGTAGTGTAAAACAACACCCTTTTTACCTTCAAAATGAGCTCTGCAAAAATCATCCTATTCTGAGGGAGGTGCATTCCCTTCACAAACAAATGTAATCCACTGCATCTTCAGCGGCTCAGATGTCAGGAGTAAATGACAACCACTATGTTCATTATTACATCCAGCAACACAACACCTCAATTTCTCAGTCTGAGATATTCTTGTCTAACTTAAATCCCTGCTCCTGCATCGAAACAATGGAGGTCGGACTGTTACAGCTGATCTGAAGTAAGAGCTCATGTCAATCAACTATCGTGGGAACAGCCTCTGTCGGTGTGACGCCACACCTCAGGCATCTGAGAATGGCTCGATTTGAAAAAGGGGATATTATTTTTACAGATTAATTAAAAACCACTGCATGGATTTTTGTCACACATTAATGTTCAAACAACATGTAAAAGTACAGTTTGCATCTGTTGTGGCAAAAATCTTTGCTTGAGGCTCTCGATCAATGAAGACAAATTGCGCAGCTGCGTTTTAAAGGTTTATTTCTTGCAAGAAAGGTTCACAGTCAAACAGATTGCTGAGTGTGACAAAGGAGGGAGTTATCGCCTTATCTCTTTGCACACCCAAGGTTACAAACTAAAAACAGCCGTTGCTGTCATATAAGGAAGAAAACCTTCTATAGATCATCCCTTCTCAGCATTCCCTATACATATTTATGCTTTCACCCCGGGGTCAGCTTCATGGCACGTGGGGTCCCCAGTTCCCAGTTGTTCCCTAACAGAGGCCCTTTTTTACCCAGGAGTCTGATCAGCACTTTACCACCTGCTGTTTTCCCCACACCTTACACACAAGTTTGTCACGTAAGCATGCAAAAATCACCCATAAATGAATTTTCCCCAACACATCCAATGACCCCTTTAAAAGTTTTTGGAAAAAGTCTCTAATGCTCACCAAGGATTTCTTTGATCAAAAATAAAGTTATATTGGGAAATATTCAATGTATTTGTTTTCTATTTTTCTACCATTTTAAAACATAATTTATTCCTGTAATGGCAAAGCTCATTATTCCAGTCTAAGAGGATCCTTCACAAATGTGTAACATTGTACACTACCAGTCAAAGGTTTTTGAACAGGAAGATTTTTAATGTTTTTTTTTTTTTTTTTTTTTTTTTTTAAAGAAGTCTTTTCTGCTCACCAAGCCTGCATTTGTTTGATCCAAAAAACAGCAAAAACAGTAAAATGTTGAAATATTTTTACAATTTAAAACAACTGTTTTCTATTTGAATATATTTTAAAATGTAATTCATTCCTGTGATTTTAAAGCTGATTTTTTAGCATCACTACAGTCACATGATTCTTCAGATTCTAATACTCTGATTTGCTGCTCAAAAAACATTTATTATTATGTTGAAAACAGGTGAGTAGACTTTTTTCAGGTTTCTTTGATGAATAGAAAGTTCAGAAGAACAGCATTTATCTGAAATAGAAATTAGGATGATTTCTGAAGGATTACGTCACACTGAAGACTGGAGTAAGGATGCTGATTTAGCAATTTAGCTTTGATCATAGGAATAAATTACATTTTAAAATATATTCAAATAGAAAGTAGTTATTTTAAGTAGTAAAACAATTTCACAGTTTTACTGCTTTTTCTGTATTTTGGTTCAAATAAATGCAGGCTTGCAAACTTTTGATTGGTAGAATAAATGCCATTAATGTAAGTTTTGATCAATTTAATGTTTCCTTGCGGAATAGAATTATTAATTTAAAAATATCTTACTGATCTCAAACTTTTAAAAGGTAGTGTGCGCAAATATTTTATTTTTTGGAATTGTTGAGATTATATATTGTATTGCAATACTTGAATCCATTACACACTATCTCCGTGTTTGCCACGCACATACATTATAAACAAAGACATGAATCACATGGAAAAAGTGCAAAAACAGCAATATAGACACTGCTATACTAATAACAATCAACAGGTGACTTAGTATGCAGTACAGAAACTATTCAGCCATTCTAAACAAACCAGCAAATCTCAGCTGCTCTGTGAATTTAAAATGCTGAGTTTGCTTTTATCCATAACCCCTTCAGCAGCACATCACCAGTTTGTTATGATAATAAAGATCCTGAAGGACTTTAAAAGGCCAAATGCACAATACATAATCTTTCCATAAAGGAGGCAGTTGGAGAATCAATGCTTGTATAAGTTGCATGTCAAAGAGCAAAGTAAATCAATATTGGTTTATAATCTTATAGTAAATTGAAATACCGGAATTTGGCAGCCAGATTATTGTGTGCGTGCGTTTGTATGCAAGAGAGAGTAAAGCAGAGAGAGAAAGTGCGTGTGTAAGCAGAATTTCTATTTTATTTATAGTCATAACGCACATACTCATGCTCACCTGCTGTGACAATCTATCAATGCAACAACTAACCGTTGGGGGTTTGAAAACAAAAACCAGCCCACTTCTTTTTAAGATCCAGAGGATTCTCTAATATCTACCCTGCACATCAGGAGGACATGATGAAAGGAACATCAGCTACGGTAACTTCAAACATCGGTGTGTTTCATGTGTTTCTCACACACACACACGCGCGCGCGCAAGCGCGCTACTTCCACTCCACTCCATTAAGTTCACACACACACACTGCACTGAAGCCTGACTGTGCATTATCCAGACAGGACCTATTTTTAGCAATTTCCCCTTTCTTTCGCTTTCCTCCCTGGACTTACCTGCAGCACACTGCTCCTCATCTGCTCCATTTTCACAGTCCTGTTCACCATCACAGCGCCATGATAACGACACGCATTTGCTCGTCGAGCCACCACAGTCAAACTTCTCTGGTGGACATGTCTGCCGACCTATGAGTAAAAACACAGAGACGTTTAAGAATGTGTATATACAATACAATTTAAACATTTCAGGATTTCTCTCCATATAATGAACTTCTATGGTGCCTGCGAGTTTGGATGTCCAAAATGCAGTTTCAAAGGGCTCTAAATGATCCCAGAGGATGAATAAGGGTCTTATCCAGTGAAACAATTGGTCATTTTCAAAAAAACAAAAAAACAAAACAAAAAACAAGTATATACTTTTTAACCTCAAATACTCATCTTGTCTAGCTCTGTGATACACATGCGTACTCTGTGTAATCCGGGTCAACTTTAAAATATTGCTGTTTTACTTTTTTTTGTAAAGGCTGTTTGACCTTCTTGGCATGTTCAATTTGTAAACACTGGGTCAGTACTTCTGCAGCGATGTAGGATGATCGCTGTATATAAGTTGTAATTTTTTTTTCCCCGTTTGGCTAGATAAGATCATTATCAGATGGGATCATTTAGAGCCCTTTTGAAGCTGCGTTTAAACTGCATTTGGAACATTGAAGTCCACTATATGATGATAATTCCTGAAATGTTTTCCTCAAAAAACAATTTCTTTACGACTGAAGAAAGAAAGGCATGAACATCTTGGATGACATCTTGGTTTGGGTCTATAGATCTTTAATGTTTTTACAAAAAATTCTAATGCTCACCACTGATCAAAAACATAGTAAAACATTAACATTGTCAAATATTATTATAATTTAAAATGCGATTTTAAAGCTAAATTTTCAGCAGTCTTCAGCCACATGACCCTTCAGCAATCACTCTAGATTTGGTGCTCAAGAAAAATTATATATCAGTAATGTTGTAAAATTGCTGATTAATATTTTTGTGGAAACCATTTTTTTTCCCAGGATTCCTTAGTGAATAGAAAGTTATTAGAAAACAATAATAACCAACTATATAAAACTATAATAAAATGCTATATACAGCACTGAGCATTTATTTAAAATAGATTTTTTTGTAATAGACAGTAAATGTCTTTTTTAGCCACTTTTGATCTATTTAAAACATCCTTGCAAAATAAAAAGCCATTTCTTAATTTCTTAAAAAAAAAAAAAAAAAAATAAAATAAATCAAATGAAAATAATACAAATTTTAACATTTTTGTAATTTGTAATTTTTGATGTAAAACTTTTGCATTTTTTTTTTTTTTTTAATTAAACCTTTTTTTTTTTTCAAAAATACACTGTATGGGTCAAAATTATTAATTTTTCTTTTATGCCAAAAATCATTAGGATATTAAGTAAAGATTATGTTCAATGAAGATATTTTGTAAAATTCCTACTGTGAACATATCAAAACTTAATATTTGATTAGCAATATGCATTGCTAAGAACTTCATTTGGACAACTTTAAAGGCGATTTTCTCAGTATATTGATTTTTTTTTTTGCTCCCTCAGATTCCAGATTTTCAAATAGTTGTATCTCTGCCAAATATTGTCCTATCATAACAAAGCTTTCAAAAGATGTATAAATTAAAAAAAAAAACAAAAACAAAAAAAAACTGACCCTCATGACTGGTTTTATGGTCCAGGGCCACAAATATGAAATGACACATTTAAATAAACCACATGAAGAAAAAAAAAACAAAAAAAAAAAACATTTAAATGTACAATAATAACTTTCAAACCACTGGTAAAATACTAATGAACACGTATAAACATTGTTTTGAACATAGCACTTTCTTAACTCTGACCCTGAAAGTACTTTAAGGTTTTTAACACTAAAAACCCCAAAAGACACCTAATACAATTGCAATAATACAATCAATTCTAATAACACAAGAAATAATTGTTGTAAAATTGTTGCACTAATAACTCCAGAAAACAAAATGATTAGAAGGCAAACAAATGCTATAAAAGTCATGTGATGCACAATAAAGAAACAATGAGTTTTTCATCTAGAATAAATACAATTTTTCTTGATAAGCTCCATCAGACAAACACACATTCAATAAGACGTCTCCACTGGCCGTACTGTTAACCAAAACCGAAGCCTATTGAAACATTTTCAAGCTACATCCCAGATCACACAGCATTCCCAAGACAGCTCCATAAATTATACATCTCTACATGTCTGGGAACCCAACTACAAATCAATAGCAGCCAGACTGATTTCTCTCACTCCCATTCTTCAGTCTTTTGAGTAATTTTCAGTGTATAAAGGAAGATTCATGAAGACCTTCTCACCTTCTCTGACATCTCAAATCTGTGTCTGCAGCCCATTGTTGCCTGAACCCTATCTATAATCATAAGAGTGAATGGCATGTCTCTCACTGGATTCCACTATTGTATGGCCTCCTCTAAAGAAATGGGAAAAAGACAGCTGTGAATCTCATTTGAGATATCTCTTCATCAGCACACGACCATTGTGGCTTTGCAAATTGAGGCCCAGTCCTCATCCAGGGAAGCCATATTGGATCTGAGACTGTCTGAGAAAAAATATTTAAGGCCAGAGCTTAACCTAACACCACAAGGCTTGTTGGTGTGCGACTAGGGAAATGTATGTGACTGAGCGGGTTTGTTTGAACAGCGTTTTTATGTGAGTGTGCGAGCATGTGTGTTTCTGGCTTTGTCAGCAAGTGTCTGAATAAACTGAATGACCCATTCTAACTGTCTGGCTGACTGCTAGAGATAGCACAGCCTCATGGGAAACGCAGTCTGTCTTATCTTCTCTCTCTCTCCTCGCTACCCCTGAAGACTACGGTGCCCACAGGGCTTTTCATTCACTGCTCATAAAGCCCTGGTTTCCTCTAGTTCACACAGCAAATACTCAGAGAATCCTTATGAAAACATTAAAGGTATAGTTTACCAAAAAATAAATTCTGTCATTAAAGGAGAAGTCCACTTCCAAAACAAAGATTCACATATAATGTACTCATCCCCTTGTCATCCACGATGTTCATGTCTTTCTTTCTTCAGTCGTAAAGAAATTATGTTTTTTAAAGGAAAACATTTCTGCATTTTTTCTCCATATAATGGACTGATATGGTGCCCCGATTTTGAACTTCCAAAAGGCAGTTTAAATGTGGCTTCAAATGATCCCAAATGCAGTTGTAAATGGTCTTATCTAGCGGAATGATCGGTTATTTTTTCATCCTGGGGTAAAAAAAAAACCCCATCCTCGGGGTCAGTACGTTTTATTTTTTTATTTTTTTAAATTTTATTCAGCAAAGATGCATTAAATTGATGAAAAGCGACAGAAAATATTTTTATATTTATTAAATTCAATTAGCTAAATAAAAGCTGTTCTTTTCAACTTTCTGTCCATAAAAAAAACAAAAACAAAACAAAACAACACAAAAAAGAGTTGCCATCACAGGAATAAATTACATTTTAAAAACATTAAAACAGAGAATAGTTATTTTAAATTGTAATAATATTTCACAATACTATTGTTTTTACTGTATTTGTGACCAAAAATGCAGCCTTCCTAAGCATAAGAAACTTCTTTCAATAACATTTAAAAATGTTACTGACCTCAAAGTTTTGAACTATAGTGTGCATTTCTTTGAATTTTATTTCTATTTACATTTTCAGAGTAAGACAAGACGAACATTTGGCATTAAAAAGTATATAAATTGGATTATTCTTATTAAAATAACCAATCGTTACACTAGATATTCTCGGCTGGGATTGTTTACAACCACATTTGGGATCGTTTGAAGCCGCATTTAAACTGCATTTTGAATATTCAAAATCGGGGCACCATATCAGTCCATTATATGGAGAAAAATGCTGAAATGATTTCCCCAAAAAACAATTTCTTTACGACTGAAGAAAGAAAGACATGAACATCTTGGATGACAAGGGGTGACAAGTAAATTATCTGTAAATTGTTGTTATGGAAGGGGAGTTCTCTTTTAATTACCTCGTGTTGTTCCAATATTTTTGATGACGTCCAAGAGCTTTCTGACCCTGTATAGACAGCAATGCAACTGAAACATTCAAGGCCCAGAAAGTTAGTAGGGACATCCTTAAAATAGTCCATGTAACATCAGTGGTTCAACTTTAAGTTTATAAATCCTCAGTTTAAGAATATAACATGCTAATATATTATAATAAAACAAGAAAATCATTGCCACTAGCAAATATTACCTCAAGACCTCGCTCTGATTGTTCTGTAATTCTAAGAAGCATACGAATAACACCCACACTGCTCTGACAGATGAACGTTCAGTGGATTTAACTGTAAGAAAGTGATGAACTCAACACGTTCTCTCAGGCAGTGTGAGCCAGAGGTCAGCACAGACTCAAAAGATGATGAGTTCAGACTGATGCACTTCCTGACGATTAGAGACACTCTCAAACAACCACGCAAGGCCTGTGGCCCTAAACTCAGAGAATAACCGTAAACTGACTGACAGAGGAATAAACTACAATAACAAAGCAGAGATGCACACAGTCAACATCAAGCTTAATTTGAAGTGCAAAGCTGAGGTCTCAGAGCACAAATTCATGCGTTTATTTCTTTATGAAGACAAAGTGAGAAAGCAGTCCACTCGCACTCTACGTACAGTTCAACTTTTCTTGACCGCAATGCTATTTCTCCTGGGAAAATGAAGTTATGGAAGAACCACAGGGAGCGGATGTGATTAGATTAACATATTTATCTAATAATGTAAATGAATTTCTTGGTCCGGGTGTAACATTGTTAATCTAAGCTGGGGAAATGAAATTTCTCAGATGCGCATCAGCACGCTCAAAGAAATAATCATTAGCTTTGCACAAACCACATTATATTAGGGAAGCCGTTTCAGTCAATAATGTCCGAGTGATGAGTTTCACAGTCAACTAAATTCAGACCTTCTTGTGAGTGGAGAATAATATGTGTGTCTAAGTGGGCACTGAAGCGTCTTCCATTACTCCTTTCTCATTTACCTAAATGCATCAGAAGTTTGCATAAGCCTATATGGCTAAAAGCATCAGGATACCCCACAAATAATAGACTGACTATTCAATATTCATAACTAACTTATAAAATCAAGTGTAGTTTTAAAAGTATTTTCAACACACTGAATGTTTTTCTTGACAATCTTTGCTTTTGTAGATATATATAGACAATGATATATATTCAGTAATACAAAGCGTTTTTGAACTTGAAGATTTTTAATGTTTTTTTTTTTTTTTTTTTTTTAAAGAAGTCTCCTATTCTCACCAAGCCTGCATTCATTTGATCCAGAGTACAGGGGAAAAGAAAAAAAAAAACAGAGAAATTTTGAAATATTTTTACTATTGAAAATAACTGTTTTCTATTTGAACATATTTTAAAATATATTTTTCTCCTTTGATTTAAAGCTGCAAAAAACAAATATTTCACAATATTACTGCTTTTGCTGTATTTTGTATCAAATACACGCAGGCTTGTTGAGCAGAAGAGAATTGTTTAAAAAACATTAAAAATCTCACTGTTCAAAAACTTTTGACTGATAGTGTATACACAACTGTTCAAATGTTTGGGGTCAGTACGTTTTTTTTTTTTTTTTTAAATGAATATTTTTATTCAGCAAGGATGCATTAAATTGATGAAAAGTGACAGAAAAGATTTTTATATTTATTAAATTAAACTAGATAAATAAAAGCTGTTCTTTTCAACTTTCTGTCCATAAAAACAAAAAACAAAAAACAACAACACTGAAGACTGGAGTAATCGCTGTTGAAAATTCTGCGTTGCCATCACAGGAATAAATTACATTTTAAAAACATTAAAATAGACAATAGTTATTTTACAATGTAATAATATTTCACAATACTTTTGTTTTTACTCTATTTGTGACCAAAAAATGCAGCCTTTGTAAGCATAAGAAACTTCTTTCAATAACATTTAAAAAATTAACAGATCTCAAAGTTTTTAACTATAGTGTGCATTTGTATAATGTAGTGTGTACATTTTCAATTCTGGATACATTTTGCTACATCAATTCAAATTCAGTAACTGAATTTGAATTAAAAAAAAAAGCACTTAATACACATCTAAACAGCTCACAACCCTGTTTAACTGAACTACAGTAAATGCACTTGCTGATTGCAAGGCCAGACCCAGACATACAATATCTATTCCTGAACTTGACTTCTCTTCCCCAGTATAGCACTAAACCTTGTTAGGATGTGTGGCTGTTGTGGAAGAGTTTGAGTAAGTTAGCTATAAGAAGTTGTGTTAGTCCTTGGGAAGGTCATTTTTAATCAGAGTATGAGCCTCTAGGCCTTTCTATGGATATACCTTTATCACAAATGCTGACGGCTGCACACTCGCATGCCGCCCAACAAGAAGAGGCAGCTCTATCGACATGCTTATCGACAGCTTTCTGGAGAACCCTTTTGATCCACAGATACAGCTCTGTCCAGCACAGTCAAGGCCAGCAGCATTCTGCACCAAAATCCCAGAGTTTCAAGAGGGATATAGCAGTTGAAGTGCACTTTTTTTTTTAATGATACTAAAACATTTTTCTCATAGCCCAGCATAATATGCAGAAACAAGTATAACAGTATAAGAAAAACCTCCATTATCCATTACAATAATCTCACAAATTTTTAGTTAAAATAAATTTACAGGCCTTTGGGCTGTTATTAGGTTTAGTAATTACTTATAATGCAGTAACCCAAAAATGAAAATTCTGCCATTAATTACTGATCCTCATGTTGTTCCAAACCCGTAAGACCATCATTCATCTTCAGAACCAAAATTAAGATATTTTTTATGAAATCCAAGAGCTTTCTGACCCTGCATAGGTACTCGCATGAACGTGTCAAAGAAGTTGTTGAATAAAGCCATAATTTTTTTTTTCTTTGTGCACAAAAAGTATTCTCATAGCTTCATTACATTAAGGTTGAATGGACTATTTTAACAATGTCCTTACTAGAAGTCGAACAATGTATCGGTTTTCAAGATTAATCGGCACCAATAGTTGACTGGCAGAACTCTCAGTTATCGGCAAAAATCCATGCTGATAGTTTTTTCCCGGGTTGGGTCCATTGTTGGAGCGGCTGAGAAGGTTGTCAATATACAGCAAAGTCCATATAGTCTTTGTTATACAGCACAATAGCGGCCTTTAGTGACGGAAATCACTGACAGCACGTGCCGTTTGTTTAGACACGTGACACTGCGCACTGCACAGAGCGGGACACTTCAAAGGCGGATTTAAAACATAGACAACGAAACGGTGTGTACAAGATACTGTACTGCATGTTTTCATGCCATTGCTAAGCGATGAATTTGTTGACTAGATGCTGCATTAGTGGAGAAAGGACAGCAGTATACATTTGCCCATTTGTTGATCAAATAAAGTCTTGTAGACCGCCGCTTGAATTGAACGTGACGCGTCCAGTGTGTGTGAGATACCGGATAGCTGCGAGTTCTTCTAGACGCGGCGCTGCACTTTTGTTGTTTGTGTGACTAACATATTTTTATATTTTGATTAGATAACCACAAATGTTCTAGAATAGAAGCAGCTAAATTGTGAAAGTACACAATATCCATACGTATGTAATTTCAATACTGTGGCCTTTGTGTAGATATTTAAAGATGGCCATCTTTAGCTTGCTTGTTGATGTAATGGTGACACTTACAATATGAGTCCATTAAGATTGATAAACGCTTTTACTGATATATTTTAAAAAGGTTAGTTGGTTTTGTTAACATTAATGAACAATGAACTAACTGTAATGATATAGATAATTAATATTAATATTTCTTATTCATTTACAAAGGATGGTTCAGTAGGCTACTTTTTTTTTGTTTTTGTTTTGAATAGTAGAGCACTATTTATTTTCCGTTCAGCATCCAATTTAAAAACTATCAGTCGATTAATCGTTATCGGCCAGCGTGGTCTAACCTAGTTATCGGTATTGGTAAAATCTAATATCGGTCGACATCTAGTCCTTACTACTTTTCTGGGCCTTAAAGGAGAACTCCACTTCCAGAACAACAATTTACAAATAATTTACTCATGCCCTTGTCATCCACAGCGTTCATGTCTTTCTTTCTTCAGTCATAAAGGAATTGTGTTTTTTTGAGGAAAACATTTCAGCATTTTTCTCCATATAATGGACTGATACTGTGTCCCGGTTTTGAACTTCCAAAATGCAGTTTAAATGCGGCTTCGAACAATCCCAAATGCGGTTGTAAACGATCCCATCCGAGAAAGAAGGGTCTTGTGTAACGTAATGATCAGTTATTTTAATAAAAATAATACAATTTATATACTTTTTAATGCCAAACACTCGTCTTGTCTTACTCTTTTTTTCTGTTCGTGACAGTTAGGGTATGTCGAAAAATTCCCATCTCATGTTCTCCCTCAACTTTAAAATCATCCTATATCGCCGTTTTACCTTTTTTGTTAAGAGTGTTTGATCTTTGATCATCTGCAATGATGTAGGATGATTTTGAAATGATTTGAGGGAGATAACTGTCTTGAGTCAGAATACACAGAGTTCAAGGACTGCAAGGCAAAGACGAGCGTTTGAGAAAAAAAGTATTTAAATAGTATTTTTTTTATGTCAATAACCAATCGTTTAACTAGATAAGACCCTTCTTCCTCAGCTGGATCATTTACAACCGCATTTGGGATTGTTTGAAGCCGATTTAAACTGCATTTTGGAAGTTCAAAATTGGGGCACCATATCGATCCATTACATGAAGAAAAATGCTTTTCCTCAAAAAACATAATTTCTTTACAACTGAAGAAAGAAATGCCACTAAAAACGAAACAGTGTTAAACAAATATAAAGAAACAACATGTGCAAACATGCTAATATTGACAGTCCTTGTTTGTCACAGAGAGGTAAACAGAGGTCAGTGAAACCCGTCAATCGACAGTGCTACACACAAAGCCTGAATAACCGATCTGAGGAGAATCAGGATGCTCTTAACCGTCTCACTCCATTGATCCACTTGTCTTCATTTTATTGACACATTTGCCACTGAACATGGGAACATAATTCTGATTTATGCTACAAAAATGCACTTTAACAACCTGGTGATGCAGACTTGTGTGTGTGTGGCGCTATGCGAGTATAATGACCAGCTCAGTTTTGACCTGAATCCATCTAAAACCCAAACGGCCTGATCCCATTAGCAGGAATGCTGGGATCTCTTCAGCATTCTGTCCACGCAGCTCCTGTGGGGCTGGGCTACTATAATCTAAGGGTGCCTGTACTATATGTTAATGTGATTTTGATTAACTGCCTCGCTAATGTCCCTTCACTGAAAGGTGGGGAGAGGGGGAGAAATTTAAGAGTTTATCATGGTGAAACCTCCCAGTCATATTTAGCTTTGTATGGAATGAGGGAGTCTGATTAATTCTGATGTCCTAACCTGACAGGAAATTGCTATGCTAATCAATTTGTCTGGCGACTCTTTAACATTTAAAGAGGGACTGAGTGGAGCTAAGGGGAGGTGTTACATTTCTCTTACATACTATACAAACTGTACATCACTGTCAGGGAGAAAGACATGAGACGATAAGCATGCTTTGTAACATTGCATCCTTTGTTGAAAAAAAAAGTATACTTTAACATACTTTTGAATGTATTTATGAATGTAAACTGAATGTAATGTTTTGGACAGTTAACTGAATGTTAATTGCAATTAAATAAAAATGTATTGTAGGGTCATTCCGTGTCATATCAACCAAAACAGCTTCCCTGGTCAAATTTTTGATTTTGTTGATATTCTTTCTGTAGAAAGGCAAACATAATGTTGAAATCCAAAACAATGTCACAGATGTATATTTACTGAATAATCTACTGTTTTGTAGAGGGGGTCAAAATGACAATTTTAACTTGAAATTTGGAGGCAACTTTTTTGTGGGGTCGGAGGGCCCAATATCAATAGGACTGAACCATATAGGGCCTTTAAAATGAAGATCTCAATAGAAAAGGATATTTTTAAGAATTAGAATGCAGGACGTTAACATATCTTGAATACTTTTAGAGTTACAGGCATGACAACTTTAGAAAAAAGAATATTTATGGCACTCAGACAGATGTGTTCTATGCAATTAATCTGATAGAAAGAATGAGACACATTCCTCTTTAAAAGAAAAAAGTATTAGCTGAATGCAAATTGACCCACATTTGATTTTTGACCACTGAAAATCTGAACAATTTATTAGTTTACTCATGGAGCCGCATTTAGATCTCCATATCTCTGGATCTGAACTATCGAGGGCCTTTAAAATAAAGATACCAAAAGGAAAGTTTGCTAAGAATCAGAATCTAAATGAATATTAAGATATCTTTAATACTTCTTGAGTTACAGGCACGCAAACTTGAGGCCAAAAAAAAAAAAAAAAAAACCCACAAGAAGCACTTTTTTCCATTTTCAAACTGTCACTGTTGGCATATAATAAAGCAATGATTGCTAAAGTCAACAGATTTTACTAATAGACCTATCAATTTCTTTGTAAAAATGAAATGATGATGCTGCCAGCTTTCTAAAGTCATTTTTACACCCCTCTAATTTGGCTCCAAATATTAGGTGAAAACTATCATTTTGACACCCTCTACAAAATACAGGATTACTCAGTAAATATTCATCTTTGAGACACAATAATTTGGCTTTCATCACTAAATATGTTTGTCTTTCTACAGGAAAAAAAAAAAAAGATACATTGGACTTTTGACTTAAGTATGACTTCTTTAAGTAGCACATCTTTATCTCATCTTTAAAAAAAAATACAGTATGGTTTAAGTTAACTGTAGAATGTTCTGAATATACTTCTATTTTAATTTACAGTTATTTACATTAATATAATACAATTTACAATAATATAAGTAATTTCTACTGATCCTTATATGCGACGTATTTCAATACATTTGTAATAAAGTTGGATTTTAGAAAATTTCAAATATATTAAAAATGCAATACTGAACAACAAACTACAGGTAAAATTATTTACAGTTTTATATATGCTTTAGTATGTTAGTCAATACAACAAACTAAGTTTAAATCTTTAAAGGAGAAATACTAACACGTTTTAGAACGTACTTTAAAGTAAAACATTAATTTTGACAGTACTGAAAAAGTGGATTTTTAAAGGTTTTAAAATAATAACATTACAGTTGAACCACTGATGTCACATGGACTATTTGGAGTATAATGATGCCTTTACTACCTTTCTGGGTCTTTAACAAATTAGCTGCATTGCTGTCTATGCAAGGTCAGAAAGCTCTCGATTTTATTAAAAATATCTCCAAAGTGCTCCGAAGATGAACAAAGGTCTCATGGGAATGGAACGACATGAGGGTGAGTAATTAATAACAGAATTTTCATTTTTGGGTGAACTATGCCTTTAAGTATAATAGGTAAAAGTCATAAAAGCATACTATCTTTAAACTTAGGTGGTGTTTCATTTCATAAACATTATATTCTTCAGTACAGTTACGTATTAAAGCCTTACAATGTTAAGTACAAGTTCACATTCAGTACAATAAAGCATACTTCATTTTCACAAAGAAACAATTGCAATTAAGAAAAAATGTGACTGTTCTAATGACTCATAATGCAGCAGGTTTCTAAATATTTACATATGATGTTCACACAATCAAATCATAATTATAAACTCATTAAAGTTAAATAGCTTGAAAACAAATACCACTGGAAAGTGTTTCAACACATCTTGAGCTCCATTCCTTAGCAAATTACTGGGCAATCAAAATTCATAAAACACACCACATTTCCGTAAGTCACACTTTTGGACAAAGAGAAATAAATGTGGTAGGTTGAAACAGAGTTGACAAAAAAATCTATAAACAGGGTTTTTTCCCCTAAGCTGTGCAGCAGAATAATTAAAACATGCTGAAAACTGGTGTGGACGTAGAGCTAAGCTATAGTAATATGTCTCCATGGTGCTTTGCACCAATTAAGCTAATAACACCAAATCAATACACACTCAATACTATTTGGGTGAAGGGGAAAAGACTTGTGATGTGATGAGCAGCGATCCTTCTTGGACAGAATTGTAAATGGTATTAAAACAGCTTGACAGCTTTAAATTGCTAATGCGTGATTTTAATTAACTAAACAGTTTATCATTTCATTTCTTTATTTGACCCAAAGTGATAAGGTGAGCAGCTGATTAAAATTATAACATCAATTATGCCTAAAATGATATAAAAGTAATAAATTGATGAGAGGTAGAAAACTGTGACAATTATGTTCATTCAGGCAGGGGAAGAAGATTAAAATGGAAGGTGAATCCACTGTGTGAGTGTGCCATATTCTATAGGAGACGGAGGAGAGGAGAGAACTGCCATTTATATCAATAAAACTCCCCTGTGTCTCCACTTCACTTCACCACTCAACCCATAAGGGAATAAATCTGATACAAATCAGAGTGAGATGGATAGAAATGGACAGAGATCAACAGAGCGTTGGGGGAAGATGAAGAAATATGGCAGAATGAAGGGATGAAAATGAAGACAACACAAGAAAGAGAGAGCAAGCGCCATGCACTCGTGACAGCAGGAAAATCTGCTGGCGGGAATGTTTTATACATTTTGATGGCAATCCGGTATAATACAATCAAGAGTGTATCAGAAATAATATTAGACCACACAATCTTACTAAGTGGAGGAGATGAATGGATGGCGTTTTAACACTGAAATAGATAAGAAAGGCTATTATCACTCAACGAAAAAAAGTATCATGGCCTTACCATGTTTTGGATATGTACCATACTTATATATTGACATACACAGACTCACACGCACTGTTTAAAGGTTTGGGTTCAACTTGTTTTTTATAATTTATTTATTATTATGGTAACACTTTACAGTAAGCTTCATTAGTTAACATTAGTTAACTACATTAGTTAACATGAACTAAGAATGAACAATACTTATACAGCATTAATTAATCTTAGTTTCAGCATTTCCTAATGCATTATGAAAATGAAAGTTGTTTGTTAACATTAGTTAATGCACTTTGAACTTACATGAACAATGAAAAACTGTTTTATTAACATTAACAAAGATGAATAAATACTGTAATAAATGTATTGTTCATTCATATTAGTTAATACATTAACTGATGTTAACAAATGACACCTAATTGCAAAGTGTTACCATCATAATTAATATTATTTTTAAAGTACTTAATTTATTCAGAAAAAAATACTGAGTTCACAAAAATACAACGATATATCAGAATGATTTCTAAAGGATTGTGACACTGATGATTGGAATAATGGATGCTGAAAATTCAGCTTTGCTATTACAAGAATAAATTAAAATTAATATATAATCAAACAGGAAACAGTTATTTAAAAATTGTAATATTTCACAATATTACTGCTTTTATTGTATCGTTGATCAGATCAATTGAGACTTGCAATACATGCAACTTTAAAAAAACAAAAAAAAAAAAAACACTAAATAAATAAATAAATATAAATATATTGCATATATATTTATGTATGTATTGACATTTTTATGCAAAGAGTGACTTTTCAGATTTTTTTACATGAATTTTTAAAAAGGTTGATAACCATTCAGAGCAAGTTTGTGAGAAGGCTAAATTTACAGTAGTACACTCAAATATTCCTATTCTACCCAGATCCTAACTCAGAATGTTCTTAGAATAAAACTGAATATAAATAAATTATAAAAAAAAAATAATACATTTATAAAAAAAGATGTTTTCAGGATTCTTTAATAAATAAAAAGTTAAAAAGAACAGCATTTATTTAAAATAGAAATGCTTTGTAACAATATCATTTATGCCATTTAAACTACCAACATTTAAACATGTGGTCTTTTTTTGAAAGAAATTAATAATTTTATTTAACAAGGATGTGTTATATAACTAAATAACGGTGTTTTAACTTTTTATTAATCAAAAAATCCTGAAAAAAGCAGGTTCCAAAAAAAAAAAAAAAAAATTATTACGCAGCACAACTGTTTCCAACATTGATAATAAAAGTAATAAATCAGCATATTAGAATGATTTCTGAATGATCATGTGACATTGAAGACTGGAGTAATGGCCGATGAAAATTCAGCTTTGCATCACAGGAATAAATTATATTTTAAAATATATTACAATATAAAACCATTATTTTAAACTGTAATAATATTTCACAATATTACAGTTTTTTTCTGTATTTTTCATCAAGTAAATGCAGCCTTGAAGAGCATAAGAAAATTCTTTAAAAACAACAAACATTAAAAAAAAAAAAAAAAAAAAAATTAAAATCTTTCTGATCCCACACTTCTGAAAAATAGAATAGAATTGCAGATAAAATAAAATTGTGGATAACTGCAAATAAGAAAAAAAAAAATATTATTTTCATCTGATGCCATCACTGTACTAATGTACCACCTTGGCACTTTACATAAAAGATGGGACAGAAAAACAAAGAAAGATGCTGATGAAAAAGTGGGTGGGCAGGGGTGTGCGTCCAGACAAAAAGAAGTGCGTCAGATGCCACTAATAACGCCTTTGCTGTTAGCCGACGTGCTGATCCAGCACAAACGACAGTCTAAAACACATGTACATGCAAAACCACATTTACAGCTTCATTAGTCTGCGGTGAGACATTTAAAGACACACTTCTCCCCAAACACGTACCATATTGAAAACCGGGGATCTAAACCATGGAACAGAATAGATTTTAGGCTACTAACACACACTAGCCAGCGATCTAACAAAACAGCACGTTGTGATCGGCTACCCTCGTCTGTGTGCACACACAAGCACGCCCCTAAATTGATGTCTAGGGCAAACACATGACAGAAATCCTATAAGCTGTAAATCGATAGTCTCGGTCTTGCTTTAATTACACATTCTCTGGCTCTCAAGCGGGTCTCTACAGATTTGGCCCACTGGAGGTATAATCTTAACAATGAGGGGGGGAAATACAGTAGATTATTGCACTGGGGGGACATTTCTGAACAAGCTGACATTTAAACGACACATTTAAAAGGAATTAGAAATCATAATGTCTGGGAAAAAACAAGGAGGAAAATTAGCAGAAGAAATAGCACAGTGCCCTATGGATGTATTCAATAATTCATGACTAAATATTGCTTCAAGAGGACAAAAAACACAGCTTAATATATTCTTACATGCAAATAAAGATGATCTGAATACAAATCTCTGCGGTCTTCCAAAATATTGTTTTTCTTTCTGAATTCTCAAATTAGTTTTAAAACACCACGAGAGCACAAAAGCATATTTGAATCGACAATCAGCTTTTTATAATAAATGTTAAATGTGTTGTCCTTGTTTTTGACTTACAAACTGAAGAAGCTGTTTTTGATTGTGATGTAGCAGCACTTCAAGCCACATGTGTGAAAAACAAGTCAACCCTTCTTCTGTTGCAATCACGCCTGCGTGCGATTCATACTACACTCCCATGAATCATTAATGTGGCAGACCAGTTTTGAAAGTCAAATGGCATCACTTCAAATGTTTGGCACTCAACTTGGGTTTATAAGCATTGGATGCTTCCCCAATATATAGGTTTGTAGGCAGTCTCTGGCTGTATGCTCGGGTCAAGCGCTGTGGCTCGCTCTCTGATGGCCAGTGTGCAACAAAGCATTTTATGAATCGAGCCAGACGTAGATGATTCCCATCTATTGAAATCACCCAAAATGAACCCCGCTGTCCTGTGCCAGAGGGCATGTAAATAGGATTCTACATTTGGAACATCTCTAGTGAATTCGGATTTAAAGAGTGCAGATTCGTGGATACAGCAGACAGTGGAGCATGTGATAAGCAAATCTCTGCTTTATCAAAGAATTAATTAGCAATAAATCAACACTTGTTATATTACAGAACCACAGCTGTAACACTCAAGGACACTGCACACTAAAATAAAGGAGATAGTATTTGCACATGTAAAAAAAATGACACACTTCACTTTAAAGCGCTCAGTTAATTTTAAAATGAAAATAAAGTTTTGTGACTCACATGACAAGTGTATAGACGCAATAACTTGCTGTTATATAGCCACAAGTGTTGTTTTCTTCATAAAGGTAAGTCTAAGCTTCCTTCCTGTCTTTTTTGAAACATTCAGTGGGTGACTCAACGACTCAACACTGAAGGCTGAATTAATGAATGCGGCTGTCTCTTTAAAGGTCCACAGAAGTGCCTTGAAACGCGCAGCGTTATTCTGACATGCTGACATAATTTCAGCTGAAACAGGAAAACAGGCTGGGACATTATCAAGCAGCTGTGAACAAGTGGCCGATTTCAGCCATAGTTTCAGCATCTATTTAGAGTGCAGGGGGCGGGACACTTCAGATTCTACTGAGCATTTGATTGGACAGTAAGTTTGATGAGAAGCTGAAGGGCAGGGTGATGTCATCCATAATGGCAGAAGTTAGAAACTGTGAGTTTTGAATGCTTACACAGGGCTCGACATTAAAGGGTTCATCGGATGCCCATTTTCCACAAGTTGATATGATTTTTCAGGGTCTTAATGAAAAGTCTATAATATACTTTGGTTAAAAATTCTCAGTGGTAGTGAAAAACAACAGCCTTTTTACCTTGCCAAAATCAGCTCTGCAAAAATCATCCCATTCTGGTCGAGGCTGCTTTAAATGCAAATGAGCTCTGCTCACCCGCCCCTCTCTTCTCTTTGTGGAGTGACGAGCCTGTTTACTTTAGCTGCATTTAGCCGTTAAAGTTGTTTAGCCGCTAAACTTGCTAACTAGCACATTATTAGGAAAGGCGATCGCAAAGATTCATAAAAAACCCTTATATTCACTTCTGCTGTAAGTGAAGCCGGATCACGAATGATTCGCGCGAACATAGATGGATATATGTAGATCGGGAGGCGCATTCCCTTCACAAATAAACGTAATCTACTGAATCTTCAGCAGTTTAGATGTCAGGAGTAAATGACGAGTAACTTTTTTACTCTGACAAGTAAATGACTGATTTACTTGTCCAAAGAACAAGCACATGTCAAGACTTAAACTCTTGTAAATGTGAATATTGTCATCACTTTGGAACACACTAACTTATAGTTATAGCTATTATAACGCTTATGCATTCATATTAAAAGCCAAAAAAAATTCAATTTTGATTTCATGGGAACTTTAAGAGTGCTAATTTGCTGTAGGCTCTTCTGCAGCACTAATACTGACATACACTAGAAATGAAGGCAGTTGCTGTTTATGAAGGGCTGATTGCTTTAATTCACCAGCAACACAATGCTGCTTTTTTACAAACAAGGATGAAGAATAAGAAAGAGAAGATAGAGACAAGTGAAAGAGTGGGAGGATGAGCACATTACTCTTGTCTTCAAATTTCAGTCTTTCAAAAACAATGTGATGTTTTATACTTTTTTTCTTCAATGAAACAGTCTTCATACAGTACTACACACGAAGGACATACATGCTGGCTATGAAGAACTGACCTCAGACAAAACATTTTTCTCCCAGCTTGTCCACATTTGTCTAATTTTAAGCTATACAAATGATTTGTGTTATGTAAAATAGCCTAAATGTGCCTAGAAGCAACAATGTACAACAATGGAATGGATTTAATATATGCATATGGATATAATGAATGCAGCCACTAGAGAAAATATTACTGATTTCATGTTTTTTGTTTGTTTGTTTGTTTGTTTTTTGCATTATCCATTATTACTGTATAACATTCATATTTACGTATTTAAGAAGAAGAAGAAGAAGAAAGAAAGAAAGGACTGTGCAAGTTCTATTAGATTTTGCTATGTAGGAAAGTCTTTTTTCTTTTTCTTTTTTTCCTATTGTTTTTCAGTATTCAGTTAATTTACCTAAAATAATTACCATTTTATTCAAGAAAACTTGAAAAAATATTTTTTAAACCATGCTTTTATAATACGTACCATTGATGACTGTTATTAGTTAATTAACATAAAGAATTAAAATTGCACTATAAGGTGATACTTTAAAGGGGTGATAAACTGTCTTTTTTATTATTTTGTACTGTCCTCTGAGGTCATTATGAGCTATTTTCTGTCCTGTTTTGACCCTCCTCATCTGAACGTTCCATTTGAATAGGCGTGGTGAATTGTAGACTCGGAAATAAACGCCCACTGCTATGATTGGCTAACAGTTGTGTATGTTTGACAGCCTACATCCTTCACAGATGGGCGCTGCTGTGATTTATACTCAGTACATATCAAACGATCTGTAATAACAGACAAAGCAATAGTGACCAAGTAATAAAAACACGACAGTACTGTCAGATCCAATATAGTAGGAACAGTCATTTAGTTTCAATCCTTCTGAAAATCCGGCTGTTTGCAAACAAATCTGCAGAAAATCTACTGTTGCATCCGGAGCCTTCTTTATGGTTTGGTTTCTGTGTAGACCTGCGTTTGCCTCTCGTTATTTACCTACTCTATGCGTGAATTGGTGGGCGGGGCTTAACAGGCAGTGATGTAGAAGCAGGCATTGATCTGTGGAGGCGGAGTTTAGCCACACTATTACATCATAGAGTGGCACATTCCACAGCCAGTCATGTTTGGCAGATTGGCTTCAATGTAAGCCATTTTTAGACTAACAAAAAAGTTTTAAGTTCTGAAATTTACAGGATGTTTTTATAGTACAATGACCTCTCATGTCAAAAGATCAAGGGAATTTTGATTTCCCAGTTCATGACCCCTTTAAAGAGTCAGATTATTCATCCAATAAACAGCTTACATCATTATCAAACCATTTAGCAGTTTTGTAATGTGAAATGTTTGCAATGAGTATCATACTATACACTGACCTTTGTTTTTACACAGATTTCAAAGAAATCCAGCCACATATATCAAACTGACATCACACCATAGTGCTGATTCAATGGAAACCCTGTGCAAGACGGTCATTAAGACCTAAAGAGACTTGAAATGCTGGTCTGGCCCTAGGCTGAAGGCACTCATGGAGGATCAATAGGGAACTGGTGAGATCAAGGGTCACTAATTACGAGCAAAAATGAAATTGACGGAATCTCACAAAGGATGTTCAGAGAGCATTTTTAGTAAGGCGGATATCTAAACCCAATCTTTTTCTGCAGACCATGTCCAGTGGGGCACAATTAACCACGCTATCCATCCATCACATTGATCAATCTAGGAGTGATCTGTGTCGAGGCAAACACAGCAGATGTTTACTCTCTCGAGATTACAAGGGGAGTCGACAGCTTCCTGTTTTTTCTGACCTCTGTTGGCTTTTGTAAACTTGTAAAGGTGACATGTTTAATTATTTATGATCTTCTCCTACAAGAAGATGTATGCATACAAAGGACATTTTAACTCAATGCACACTCACAAACGCACTCATGCCTGTCAAACTGACCATGCAAGTAAGCACAGAGCCCTGAAGTCCACGTTTCAATGTCTTCTACCAATTAAATGTGACTGCAGGAAATAAAGCCTCTTGACCCAATCCAACCAGTCCTTTGAACAGCGTGAGCAGCCCACTTTAAAATCCCAGAGTGCTTCACAGCCAGTTAATGTCACTTTGACATGACCTGCTCTCATGAGACGCCTCAGCCTTTGATAGGTTTAGTTCAACACTAATTAGTCTGACAATCTGGGAAAACATAAACAAAAGCAATGCTGATTAGTTAATTATAAGATATAAGAGAGTTCGAAGTGCCATTCTAATATGTAATTGTGCCTTTGTTTTAGACAAAGTGGATTTCTAAATTGGTCGCTGAATTGGTTTATTCCTCTACACAACAAGCCCATACCAATTTGCACGTGCCCTGTCACATTTATAAGCCAAGTGGATTTTGAATGCAGCTTCCAAAAAAAAAAAAAAAAAAATTTTAAAATTAAAATTGAAAATATAAATGAATAAAATTGTAAAAATAAATATAGTTGCAAGCAGTAATTACTGGGAATGAAGCGCTTAAGGCATGTAAGCACATAAGGAAAAAGACATGCATATTATTTAGCAAGCCTGTAACCACCCAAATCAATGATTAAAAAATCCAGGTAATTTACCATAGAAATATGATACTTTTTAAAGTTTACTGTGGTCTAATGTCCTTAAAACTTTGCATGCTTGTTTAGAATCACATGTTGCATGTGCTCACCAGGTTTCGTGAAGTTTTGAGTTTTCCTTTAGGCTTTATAGGATTTTGGGTAAATTTGGACAGGCCCATTTTCTAAACGACCCCGTTATAGTTTTCTAAATTTTTTTGATAATTATCGACCTAGAGAGTCCAGAGAATTGTACTGCAGTGTTTTTTTTTTTCTAGACTGAGTGAAAAACCTAGGACTAGTTTGCAAAAGTAGGTTTTTTACATCTTCTCAATCATTTAACAAATGATTTTATTGACGGCAGTGGTTCTAGATGCAAAGTTGTCCAGAACGAGGAGTTCTAACATATGATATGAATATTGCATGTATGTGCCAAAAAAAGGTGCACTGTACAATCATTCTACGCCCTTGAAAAATGCGATATCACCACCCAGTGGCCGATTTCTTTCATATTTCTCACAGACCTTTAGGGCCATGAGTCAAGCAGGCCCACCGAGTTTCGTTCCGATCGACCTCTGTTAACCTTAAAACCGGTGCTCAAAATTCATCAGCAGGTGGCAGCCATGTTTGTTTTTTTTTGAGATACGCAAATGTCCTTATAGACACTTGTGGCACTTTGTACCATGACCGTGCATAGCAATTTTCATGTTGATAGGACAAATGGTTGCATAGTTATAGCCACGTGTTTTTTTTTCCCCTCTTATAATGTCACCAAGTGGCCAAGCTTTGCAACTTTTTTCCTGCTACCTCAGATTGACCTCTTACATAAGTGTTTTGAGTTTGGCAAAGATATCTCATTCCGTTCAGGAGTTTATTTTACTAAAAGTGGTCTTGCCCCTTTTGAACATTTTGGTGTCGCTTTGCAACGGTGAGTCAAAAACTTATTTTTTTTAGAATTGTTGATATTCACCCTCCAGGGAATCTTTCTGGCACTGGTTTGGTTCAGATCGGGAGAAAAACCTAGGATTAGTTCGTAAAAGTAGGTTTTTCAAAAAATGCAAAATACACAAATGTTTCACCAGGCTCACGATCGAATCTGAGGCATGCGTTTTGAGCCAAGGTTTCAGACGACATAAGACACTTGAGCCTGAAACCGACGGTTTAGGAGTTACGAGCGATTTTGTACTTTTGATCGCTGTAGTATCCCTGTCAGGCTAATTGGGGCGAGACTTGGTGATGTTGTAGGCGGTCTAAGTACTACCATCCCTCCAAGTTTCAAGCCTCTACAACTTACAATTTGGTCTGCACAATAATTTATGTGGAGATTGCTGATCCTTGGCCATTCAATTACAATAGGGTTTCAGCACTACACAGTTGAATCCCTAAATAAAACAAATATATAAAATAATTTGATCAAGTCTTATTATTTGACCTGCACATGTTCTCAAAAACATTGAGCTGCGTTCATAGGAGTTTTATTCTGGCCTGTGTCAATTCCTGATCCCATAGTCTTCTCTTCTACCAACTGTTTCCAGTTTTTGCTATAATATCAATAACGTAGAGAAATAATTACAAAACAACTTGGCTCAACAGCTTCACCTTTTGTAGTCAGCAGTTGATTCCCGGTGCTTGAGCTCAGTCTGATAGTGAAAAAAATGAGCACTGATGGGCGCTAAATTAAAACGCCAGCACAACCCGCGTGACTAAGAAGCAATCAGGCTGTGCTGATGCCCCGCTCTGGCAGCCGGGAATGGAGCGCGTGGCCGGGAGACTGAGGCTTGCTCTTGGGCTGCAGCAGTGCTCCTGGAGTGCGGCCACATGGGAAATTACTTCAGGGAACCGCTGCCTGAAGCATGAAATTGAACCCATCCGGTGCATCTGACTGGATCCCTTCGTAATATTTAAAATAATTATGTAGCAAAACTCCTGTGCAAGGTTATAATAGGCCCAGGCCTTTGTCTCTCTGGCTAAGCTTGTCACCTATCAAAAGAAAAACAACCGCGATAGGGTCTCACAAATGATAAAATGTCACAGTGATAATCCAAACTGACAAAAGCCCTGACACAAATTAGACATTACACATCAAAAACGAAAAACACAGTAAAGTATCTGTAGATGTACAAATTAGACACGTCAAAACAACAAGTATTCTTCTAAAGCCACTGTAATGTTTAAGGCCACAAAAGTTGCTCTAACAACCTACTTTATACTTCTAAGTCAAGTGACTTTAATCATGTAAATAAGTAGTAATAATGTGTATTACATTTATTAAACAACTCTGAACAAGTGAAAAGCAAATGAACTCTTATGTCATGTTCAGCCAACAAGAACAAATAAAATCAGATCTTACCCTGTAACATTTATACGAAAACAATAAGTACTGCATAACAAGGGTAAAATTCACTTCAAAAGCCAATTTGCGGAAAAGAATTATGCTGAAGCAAGAGATGAGTACATTCTGCCTGTCTGTAATGTATGCCATTTAGTAGCTTGCATGTTAAAGTCTTTTGTAGTTTCTCTTAGTAGCACACAATGCATTTCAGTCTCAGTTTTTAATTACAAAAGCATCTAATGCAATGTCTATCTCATTTGTTTTAAATCCAGCAGTACTGGGGGAAAAAACACCAACCAATTTCTAAAGAATCCAATCAGACTCATGATCTTGTTAACGTGAGATCAATGGAGAATGACACATTTTAGAAAGCAACAGAACAATAAAGTGAAAAAGTTGCATTGTATCGTATCATATGGAAGTTAATTTAATTTTAGCCAAAGCAGAATGTGAGAATGCTGGAGAAGAGTTTATATAGCATATACAAAAACACAAATTTACGTATTTGAGTGTAACTAAAGAGAAACAATGCCACACACTGATTGAGGAGATTGTTCCCAGAAGCAGAGGTCTTGCAAGCATGTTGAACGTTTTCTATTCTTATGCGTTTCTTGGAAAAAAGGTTTACAGACACGTTTTTATTTGCTCACCTGGAAGCCAATTACAGTCCAATGTCAATGCCTAAGGCAGTCTGTTTTTGTTTGTCTGGATTCAATCAACACTGAAAAGTCTGCAGCACTCAGCTGCTAAGTTCCAGAATGTAAGTGTAACTTGTTTGAATGTTCAACAGTTTTAAAGCATAGCAAAAAAAAAGAAGATATATTTTCTTACTGAAATATGAATTATGAATTAACATGTTGCTAAGTGGTTGCAAAGTGCGGAAAGGACATTGTTAGGTGGTTGTTTGATGTTTAAAACAAAATAACATTGCCTTTTTTTCAGAATTGCATGATACAAACTCGCAATTCTGACTTTCCTCAGAATTGTATGATGTAAACTCGCAGCTGCGAGTAATAATGTCAGAAATGCGATATAAACTCATAATTCTGACTTTTCTCAGAATTGTGAGATATAAACTCGCATTTGCGAGTAATAATGGCAGAACTGCGATATAAACTTGCAATTCTGACTTTTCTCAGAGTTGTGTGATATAAACTCAGTCGCAAATTATAAAGCCAGAATTGCGATATAAACTCATAATTCTGACTTTTCTCAGAATTGTGAGATATAAACTTGCAATTGCGAGTAATAAAGCCAGAATTGCAATACAAACTTGCAATTCTGACTTTTCTCAGAATTGTGAGATATAAACTCGCATTTGCGAGTAATAATGTCAGAAATGCGATATAAACTCATAATTCTGACTTTTCTCAGAATTGTGAGATATAAACTCACAGTTGCGAGTTAGAAAGTCAGAATTGCAATATAAACTCGCAATTGTGAGTTATAAGGTCAAATTTTGAGGGGCCTGATATGTTCTCAGAATTACGAGTTTATACCTCACAATTCTGACTTAACTGATTTGCAACTCACAATAAATTCACAACTCTGAGAAAAAAAAAGTCACAATTCTGAGGGAAAAAGTCAGAATTGTGAGTTTACATCTCGCAATTCTGAAAAAAGGCAGATTTCTGAGCCACTAATTGAGCTCCTCACAGTCTATCATAATTCACTATAACAATATTTCTTGTCCAGGTCTGTATGAAGAAATAAAGGTTTAACAATATAGAGCAAACAGTTTGACCAAAGACCCTACAGTATATGCAAATCCATCCTTCAACAGCTGGAGGGGCCAAGAAATGACCCTTCATCCAACCCTAATTTTCACACACACAGCACTGTAAACGTGCCTTTCAAATACACACCCGCACACACTTCATCAAGCTGATTAATTACCACCCAATCACGGCAAGGTACCCACCTCGTTTTTCATAATCATGCCAGCATATGATCCCAGATTTGGTTTTGTACAAGCACCTGAGTCATGTCCACACGCTTCTGTTTATTACTTTTTAATGCAACTATAATGACTGCCCCGCTGTTCCCATTGATCAAGATATCCCATACTGAGAAACCACAAAGCCGGGGCCGTTTTTCAATATTACTCACTTAATATTAGCAGGATGAGCACAACATGATAGTTTGCTGTAATGGCACGCCAGTACTTACATTCTGCATTACCAGAGGGAGGCTAACATTCAGGGACCTATTTGAGACACAAAGAGGTGTTTGTGTGAAGAAACCGTGAAGAACTATGATCCATGTGACTCCGTGTGACTTTCAAAGGCCTCTACAGAGGTTCTCCTTCTATCAAAGCCAAGCGTAGAGCAATTTTGAAAAGCAATCTAACACAGGCAAGGGGATATTGGAAGAATGTGTCTGGATACCATTGCAAGCTTTGACCTTGGACTAATGGGAATACATGCATGTATGTGTGTGCACTGTATGTCTCAAAGCTATCCGAGTGCCTTTACCTCAAAGCATTTGATCAGCATTTAGACAAGCATGTGGGCTGATTTGGATAGACATTAACAAGCAAATCAAGCAAAAGTTTCTGCAACAACCAATCCAGCGGTGGAATCCACATCGTACTTGAGACAAATGGCAGTAATACACAGAATTTCACACGTGTCCATCATATGGTGACGGTCTCTGTGGGTGGGATCTCTAAAACTAGCACAACCTGCACTCATTTATGACACAGTTGTCATTACCATTTTATTTCATTTTTTAAAGACATGCAGAATAAAAACATGCTGAAGGAGAGAGGCAGCAGTAAGGAAGCAGGAACTCTGATCAAAATTAGAGAACACTTACAGTTACCTCCAAGTTATTGGTGTTAATCTGGTATCTGATGCCAGTTTCCTTAATTATTTGACAAATCCCCATTGGCAGCTTTTCTCCAATTTTCACTCAGATTGCAAGATAGCAGGACTCTCTTAGGTGACCAAAACCCTGTGACAAGAGGTTGTCCAGATGAAGGTGAAAGCGATGACCCTTTTCTCCACTTCAAGAAAAGGTGGTTTTCCAAATTGGTGATTTGTCGAATATAGCAGGTTTACAATGACACAAATTCATTTCCCCCAAAAAGACTGGTTGTCCACATAAGACAAATGCATGAAAAGACAGGATAATGCAAAGACTCTCAATAAGAAATCGGTTCAACACTGCAGCTGGAATTGCTTGCCAGTTCAATGCTGAATATGGTAAGGGTTCATCCACACAAAGCCAGAGCTTCCCTATCCAAAATGTTTACTTCTCATTCTAAAAGAAATTCTGTATAAACAGTGTCGTTGTGTGATGTAGTACGTAGTATACATGCCAGACCAGTATGTGCTGTAATTCTACCACAGAGATATACTAAAAACAGAGAAGAAGACCTGGAGCATGCGCATAAACCTTGCGCACTATATACAAAATACATGTATTAAACTATTTAATAATCTGTGTTTGTGTTAGCTAATTAAAATACAGTCATTTATTGTTTGTTCATGCTGTTGTTGCTGTTACATGATGTAGCGGTATCTGACTAAGGTCGAGACCATTGTTTCACAAATCATTGTTTCATACGGATTGGCTGTATACACGAAAATGCAAGGTTGTCTTCCGATTTATCCACCCTGGGACCTGGTTTCAGGCTCCCAAAATGCCGGATCCGTCTGGACGAAATGGCAACATGCTACAAATTTTTTGTGTATACAGCTAAACACGTCTCCATGCGAACAGGCCCTAAGAATCTGTCTCGACATGTTTAAGAGAATAAAAAACACAATTAATGCATCGCAATGTGGGATATAGTACTGCACACAATCTGTACTTTTGTATACTGACCATTTTGGCAATGTTGAAAGTCAACAAGATATTTCACACATATGGATGCATAAATTTGCATACTGTTTAAAATGATCACACTACATAGCATGGTAGTATACATTTCCAAAAATAGCTAGGTCTCCCTCATCCTTTCCTGGCCATAATGTTACAGCCAGAGGAAAAAACACAGGCAATAGTTGATCAAGTTTTTCGATCTGATCTTGCGATCACTGAACTGGAAGCTCCACTTTTATTCGGATGTCAAGAAGTAAAGGAAAGTGAGACAGAACTGCTTCAGACTCAGAAATCAAGTAACAGCTGAATCAGAGCACAAGGAATATGTGTAAAAATGTGATTTGCATGTGATCTGAGTGGACAATATCAATTACTAGTACACAAGAGAGTGAGTATGCCAGGGGGCGTGAGCATTACTCCTGCCAATTAGCAGCTGGAGCCTATTTCGGCCAACGGCAAATTCACATCACATGGCCAGTGAGAAAGGCTTAGTCCACAGCTTAAAATGACAATTACTGAGATTGCCAAACAGCCACAGGCAATCCTTTGTAGAAAAACAAACTAAAAAGAACTGTATGCATGCGCATAAAAGTCAAAACTGCACTAATATTATCTCAGTTTATGTGCATGACAAATAGGTTTAGTACAACAGAGAAGACCGTCTAAATATATAGCGTATATACACAGCCTTTGAAAGTAGAAACCTATAGGGTGAATTCGAAAATAATCCAATTTGAAATGAATAATAATGGATCCAGAAGCATTATCTGCCAAACAAACACATTTTAAATGCTATAAATATGAGCTTTCCAGCTACTTTATCAGTTATCATTCTGGTTTAAAACAAAGTGTCAAAATATCAGATCTGTTCACTGGGTTTTGCAGTACAAATGCACCCTAATAGACCCTCTGCTGACTATTATGCTGTTGAAATTAATCAAACAACAATATTAACGAGAAACGAAAGCCACTCACCACTCTTCATGTATTTATTTGTTTTTAATAACTGCCTGTTTACTTGAATAAATACTTGGAAAACCTTGATGCAGTGCTTGATAAGTGAAGAAATACTTCAAGGCTACACAACACTGCTGTAATTTAATTAGTTAACATTTATATTTGCATTGCCGTTCAAATGTTTAAAAGTTTTTGATAGTCTCCTATGTGCACCAAAGCTATTTATTTGATTAAATATGCAGTAAAAAGTCATATTGTGAAATACTGTTATAATTGAAAATAACCGGTTTTAATTTATTTATTTTAATGTTTAATTTTAATATTTAAAAAATGAAATTTATTTCTGTGAAATTGAATTTTCAGCAGCAATTACTACAGTTTTTATTATCACATAATTCTTCAGAAATCATTCTAATATGCTTGAAATGGTGATTTTTATTATCAATGTTGAAAACATATGTGCTGCTTTTTTATGAAACATATACAATTTATTTGTTAATGAAAAGAAAGTTCAAAAGAATGCCATTTATTAAAATCCTTTGTAATATTATAAATATCCTTACTGTCAATTTTGATAAATTTAATGTATCCTTGCTAAACAAAACTGGGCAAAAAAACTGACCCCAAACTTATGGCAATGTATCTTTAACATATAAAAAAAAATAAATAAATAAATAAATAAATAATTTCCCATGGCACTAAACTAAACTAAACTAAAATAAAATAAAATAAAATAATTTCCCATGGCACTGAAATGTAGACTTTTTGATACAAAATGATCAAAATCAGTTAGCAAAATATAACATGCACAAACTCTCATCCACTCAGGTTACTTACTGCAGGTGGAGTCTGCTTCATCTGAACCATCTGGACACTCCGGTTCTCCATCACACCTCCATCGGGCCGGGACACACTGCCCATTCTTACATGCAAAGTCTGTTGTTGCACATGTCTTTTTTGCTGTTAAAGAAAAGAGACAAAGGTAAGTATAGAAGTATATACATCAAGGCTGTTTACTAAGAGGTCAAAGGTCAGTTCAGCTGTGCCTGCTTTTTCACATCAATCTTAAGTAGAAGGTGGAATGACTTTTTTTCCAACAACAGTGAAACAAACTACACTACTAAATCTAGTCTGCAAGAGATGCCATGCCAAAATTAGATCATTTGAGAAACACTAGTAGACTTGCACTTGATAACAACCGTTCTGCTGCAGAAATAAAGAAGAATGTTGAGCAGTAAAAGACTCACGCTTCAGATTCAAATAACAAACGGCACGCGATATGAGGCTAACTGCACCGTGTGTCTGTGTCGTTCCTCTTGTTGTGTTTATAGTTTAATTGGGAAGAGAGTTTGAATGAATTGAACGCACAGCTCCAGCGGGAGCAATTACAAAGGCCCAGGTACACATCACTGTGAATTTATGAACCCATACTTTTGTTTGCGTATGTGTGTGGATAAAGACTGCTTTGCTTTAAGTCCTGGGGTAAAAGAGCCTGAAGGGAGAGCGACTGATGATACTGTCAGCTCTCTGGGAGGGAGACCAATAAGAGCTTTATCAGTCAGAGAGGACACAGTGATTTAACACTGTTCGCACGTTCGGATTTTATCATGTGCATCAATTGAACACATGCAGTGCCTGGTCTGTGTAGGTGTGCTATTCGCGAATGCCAAATATTAATTCTGCTTTCTTTTCTCGCAATCGATACGACTATAGTAAATCCTTTAGATGAAACAACATACTTCATTTTATTGTAACGGTAACATGAAACATTCAGAATCCATGTTATTTCCATAATCTTATGTAACAACATCCAGACCAGACAGCACGTTATTTGCAAACTTATTTTCAGCTGTTCCTTTTAATAGTTAAAGGAGAAGTCCACTTCCAGAACAATAATTTACTCACCCCCTTGTCATCCAAGATGTTCATGTCTTTCTGTCTTCAGTCGTAAAGAAATTATGGTTTTTGAGGAAAACATTTCAGGATTTTTTTTTTTTCAATAATGGACTTCACTGGGGCCTCGATTTTGAACTTCCAAAATGTAGTTTAAATGCAGCTTCAAATGGCTCTAAATGATCCCAGCCGAGGAAGAAGGGTCTTATCTAGTGAAACGATCTGTCATTTTTTTGGAAAAACAAAAATTTGTATGGGATTTATCGGGATTTATCGCATGAACCAATCACAGCTGAGCATAACCAGTCATATCCAATCATATCGCGATTGAGGGATTGGCTCCTTTCATGTGACTTCCCCCATTCATTTTCTATTACCACCCTCAAACTCAACGCACTGCTTTAGGAAGTCTGTTAAAACTCAATGGGCTTACGGGAGGTGAGAGAGACACGGACCCCCGCTGTAACTTTACCTGCTGGTTTCGCTGTTGTACAATGTTTCTTAAGAAAAACGAGTGATTTATACACTTTTGTAATATTGGCATTGTTTTTTTTTTTTTGTACTACAAATTTTTTTCTTATCCAGTTTTGAGAAGGCGCTGCCTCCCTTACCTCCTCGGAAGAAACACCCGTGACAGCAGATACTAAAACTAAATAAACATTGATTTACTGACATAAAATATAGGCTTTAAAAACCTTAAAGGAAAAAAGTCAACCAGATAAGAGAAAATGATGAAAACCAACCAAACGACAGCAGAACATTTTCAAACAGTCACTGAGTAGCAACAGACCAGACCAAAAGAAATATTCTGTGACACTCTTCTCTGGAACGATGAGCAAATCCCAGGCCCTTGGCTCTCATCAGAACAAGAGGATTTTATTTAAGTCTCCCCTATCTTCCCAGCCAAGCTACCTTACACTGAAACAAGCCAAGAGATTTAGCAACTCGCACATCATAGGGGCCATGTCCCTCTGCCCCTTATCTTCCTTTGGAACCAGAGGCAGTATGTTATGGGTTGAGCACCTCCAAAGACTACAGAGAGAGGTGGTTAGTGAGCTCTGAGCAGCGCTTAATTACCCAAGATCCGTCACCAACCTTATCTCAAGGACAAAGCTTGACTTTGTCACACCCTTCATTCCTTTCAAGCTGAACATATTATTAATTTTCTTCAAGGTGAAGTGTGTAATTTTGCTCAGTGTTAAAGTAAGCCATTTGTAGGATGATTCCAAAAAATATCAAAAACCAAGAATTACATAGTGTTCTGTAATTACTTGTGATTAACTGCACCTAAAATTTAATTTTTTAAATAAATATATTTGTCATTTGCTTCACACTGAAACGCCTGTAGATTTACGTAGAAAGACAGTATATTTTAAATTGTTTAATGGCAAGTATCACAGATACCAGTAACGTAACTGATGTTATTTACGGATTGATTTTGGGGATAAAATAAGTAATCATACGCAATCAACACTGCAATAATTTTTTTGTGTTAAAATCACTTTTTTTTACATAAACCCATTTTAATATCACATTTGTGACCCTAGACCACAAAACCAATCATAAGTAGCATGGGTATATTTGTAGCAATAGCCAACAATACATTGTACGGGTCAAAATGATCAATTTTTCTTTTATGCCAAAAATCATTAGGATATTAAGTAAAGATCATGTTCCAGATATTTTGCACATTTCCTACTGTAAATATATACAATTTTATAATTTAAAACAAAATTTGATTAGTGATATGCATTGCTAACAACTATATTTGGACTTTAAAGACGATTTTCTCAATATTTAGATTTTTTGCACCCTCAGATTCCACATTTTCAAATAGTTGTATATATTTTTGCTTAATATTTATTATAAAAAAATAATACATAATTTTCCTGAACAACAGCAGGAGCAGGTATGGAATGCCTGTTTCCATCACTGAATAAAAAATGTTATTGTGACTTTTTATCTCACAATTCTGACTTTTTTCTCAGAATTGTGTGATATAAACTTACAATTGCGAGACATGAACTCTTAAATCTGACGTTATTCTCTGAATTGTGAGATATAAACTCCAAATTGCATGTTATAAAAGTCAGAATTGCGAGATACGAATTCAAATCTGAGTTTTTTTTTCAGAATTGCGTGATATAAACTCACGATTATGAGAAATTAAATCAGAATTGCAAAATAAAAACTCACAGTTCTGAATTTTTCTTGCATAAGTGAGTTTATCTTGCAATTCTGACAGTTTTTTTTTTTTTTTTTAATCGAGTTATAAAGTCTAATTTTGAGAGGATAAAAAAAGACTGATATGTTTTCAGGATTGCGAATATGTGACCTTGGATCACAAAACGAGTCATAAGGTTCAATTATTCAAAACTGAGTTATACATCATCTGAAAGTTTAATAAATAAGCTTTCCATTGATGTATGGTATAGGATAGGACAATATTTGGTCGAGATACAACTATTCGAAAATCTGGAATCTGAGGGTGCAAAAAAAAAAAAAAAATCAAAATATTGAGAAAATTGCCTTTAAAGTTGTCCAAATAAAGTTCTTAATGTATATTACTAATCAAAACTTAAGTTAAGTTTTCATATATTTACAGTAGGAATTTTACAAAATATCTTCATGGAACATGATCTTTACTTGCCATAAAAAAAAATCATTAATTTTGACCCATACAATGTATTTTTGGCTATTGCTACAAATATACCCCAGCGACTTAAGACTGGTTTTGTGGTCCAGGGTCACATATAAATCTCACAATTCTGACTTAATATCTCACAATTGTGTCTTATAAAGTCAGAATTGTGAGATAAACTTGCAACTCTGAGAAAAAGGTCAGAATTGCGAGTTTATATCTAGAGAAAAAGGTCACAATTACCTTTTTATTTTTTTATTCAGTGGTGGAAACATGCTTCCTTAAGTACGACAGGAAAAATGTTGGGGAAAACAAATCTTTTTATTTTTATTTTTGCAGTTTCGTTGGATGCCTCTAGATGCACAGAACTACCACCGCAGTGGCTTTCAGTGAATATATTGGCTCGCAGTAACATGCTTAAAATTAACCACAGAAGCAAAAATCATTGCTTGAAGTATTGCCAGATGTTGCTGACTTGGAGGATGGAAGGGAGCTGATGTGTAAACTGGGGGTTATGTTGCGTCGGTTTGAGAAAATGGGCCAGCTCAAGTGTTGGTTTTACTAATTTTCCTGTAGGACTGCCAATGCAGGCAGGCAGCTTCAAGCACCCACTCATGGGATGTGCTGATTAAAAGATGGTATGTATTACAAGCAGCAAATACTTCATTATGCACATACACATACATAATCAAAGATTGCATATACAGTGCCATGATTTGTGAGCCATACAAAAATCATAAATCACGCACAAGGCTGCGCAAACAATAAGCGCACACGTGTCATATATAAACATTAGGCTTGTCTCTGTGCAAATGTTATTTTTCTATTTCCCTGGGACTTCCAGGAACTGAGTGTGCATTAGTGTGTAGAAACAAAGCAAGAGATGTACGTGTGTGTGTGTGAGTTTTCCGCACAGGTAGGCAAAGCCATGACATTCCCAAGGTCCCATGCTCGAAAGACCACACTGATTACTGACGGACTGCTGATTTGTGATGGTTAGCGGTAGGTGACCTCTTAGTGTCCGCTGCCAGCGTTCCACAAAATGGCCAGTCTGCACAGGACACAGCGCAGCTCAAGGTCAGCATCCTTCAATTTTCACAAACCATTTCCTCCAAGACTTCACAGACAACAAAGACCGCAGTCTAAACACACTTGACACCTTCAGCTTCCTGAAAACAGCCAAATTACCAATGCAATTTTAAAAAGCAGATGGGAAACTGTCATTCCATTTACTTCAGCATGGTCTAAAGAGCTACTTAAACACAATGAGCTATGCACTTTATGGCTTTATTTGCTTACTTTGTGCTAACAAACTAATGGCTGAAGGTGGTTACGACTTGAAGAGCTTTTCGAAGCCATACTCATTTATAAGGTTCTAAGAATCTGACGCTGGTCTAATGCTTGTTAAGTTTGATGTAAAATTCAATAGTCTAAGCAGCTGGAAGAAATAAATTAGGGACACTAGATCAGAGGTCTATAGCGTGCTGTTTGGGGAGGCGCTGTGATTGACTGGCTGTGGTTTATGTGGTTCTGAGTACTCGTTTGAGATAAGAGAGCCCACCTATTATAGGATAAGGCAATCGCAGAGCCATCTTGAGCAGGGCTATAAACATGGACAGGTCATAATCGTAAATGGAGTCTGTGAGAGAGGCGCCTCAGTGGGTCACCTTTTTCTGCTGGGATCTCTCTTTCTTTCTTCACTTGTCTGTTTGAGCCTCACGGTCTTTTTAGATGAAATCGTATAACAGTTCAAGCACAATGCTGACATGAAGAATGAGCAATTGGACTATTTTAACAGTGTTCTTACTACCTTTCTGGGCCTTGAACTTGTCAATTCAGGGCTCTATGCTTAATTTTCTTTTTTAGGAGCACTTAAATTTAGGAGCACCTTCTAATGAATAATCAAAAAAACTGATCAAAAAGTAGATTCCCATTACAAGGTGATATTTGACTCCTTAAAGTGATTTACAGGGGAATTTTGTTTTTACTTTTCTAACGGCATTTTTCTTAACTTTATTAAAAGTATGTCATCTTTTATGTCATTTTTTTAATGATATTTTTTTAAGCTTTTTAAAAAAATTCTAATAAAATTAAATCAAATCATTAAATAAGTTCCCATTCAAATGAAATCAGTATTAACAAAATTAATTTGTACTACAGAGGTGGCACAGAAGAACACAAAAGTGGCTTGTAGTTGTATTTTCATAAGTTTAATGAGGCTCAGAGGTGGCATGAGTGCAATCAAATTCATAAATTCATGTTGAGATTAATGTTTTAAATATAACATTTTGAATACAGAAATATTAAATGATTTAAATAACTGAAAAGATACTTTAAAAATAAAACTAAATCTGCCAGTCGGTGGCAGCAAGTCACTGATTTAATTACTGAATCATATAATTCATTTGATTCGTTCAAACAGCTGATTCATTCGGGAAAAAAAGAAAGTGACTGTCTTTATGAATGGGAAATTGAATTATTGACTAGATTTGTTTAAAAATACATGTTCAAGCAAGCTGTGTTTGAATGGAGATGCACAGCAGCTCAGTTGTAACTTGTTTCAGACTATTTTTGATGATGTAATAAAGCAAAATCAGGCAATAATGTTATAGTCAGACAATGTAATCATTTAATATTAACTTCTTGTTTATTTAACTGTTGTATTAAATCAGTATCTCATTTACAAACTCCCTTAAAAATAGAAACCTTTGAAGCTCCCCTCAGCACAAAGACAAATATGCTGATCGGTTCGGTCGCACGCAGTAGTTTTGGTGACACAGTAGAGCCCTGCAGTTGCATTGTTGTCTTTGCAGGGTCAGAAAGCTCTCAAATTTCATTAAAAATATCTTAATTTGTGTTCTGAAGATGAACAAAGGTCTTACAGGTTTGGAACGACATGAGGGTGAGTAATTAATGACAATTTTCATTTTTGAGTGAACTATCCCTTTAAGGGAGGAATAAAATAATTAATCAGTTTTTTTAGAAATCAAAGAATAAAAGGTTTCTGTACAGGGATGTAAGGCCATCAATTCTTGATTTACACACAGAAAGACAAGCATAAACAGAACCATGTACAATTCATACGCTAGTAATTTTCCTCCCACTACAGCCTAGTTCTCTAGGGATTTACTACCTGTATTGTCACAGTACTGTGTTTCTGAGAGTCCACTTGTTTAGTAACCTATACTTATGTAGCACACACAAACTGTGAAAGGTGAAAAGCATTGCGAAGGTCTTCGCGCATGCTGAGACCTACGTGTGAGCATGTGTAAGAAAGAAAGTGAGGAGGATAAAGCATGTCAAGGGAATCAAAACAGTATAGTAACAGAAAAATATGGGTAAGGTGAGAAAAAACACCACCCCATAAGTAACTATGTAAAAATGCCTGGTTACACGTACTATACAGTGACATGCAAAAGTTTCGGAACCCCCCCTAAGTGACTGTATAATTTTGCACAATTGAGGGATTCAAACACAGCTATTAACAAAGGTGCATTCACTGATGAACCTTCGAAAACATGAAAATGTTTTAATTTGAAGATCAAGGTAAATTGTACTTAATTTGTCTTCCGGGAAACATCTTCTGTTGCTTCTGAAGGGCAGTACCAAATGGAAAAACTTATATTTTGACAAAATAAGAAAAATTTGGACATCTTCATCCTGTTCAAAAGGTCTTCACACCCCGGCTCTTAATACATTGTATTTCCATCTGGTGCATCGGTGAATGTTTGAACCTTTTTAAATAGTTGTGTTTGAGTCCCTCAGTTGTTCTCAGTGTGAAAAGATGGATCTCAAAATCATACAGTAACTGCTGGAAAGGGTTAAAATATGCAAAAGATGCTGGAAAGTTATAAAATCTGCAGGACTTGGAGGATTTTTCTGAAGAACAGTGCTCAGTTTAACTGTTTAGAACAAACAAGAGAACAGCCATCACAAAAAAATAAATTAAAAAAATATATATATAATCGATCATCCAGGTAACCATACACAGTATAAAGAACCAAGGGTTCCCAAACTTTTGAGGAGGGTTATTTTAATAATTTCAGCTATTTTTTGTCTTGTGGACTACATGTAAACATATTTTATGTAAAATATCTTACTCAGGACAGTACTAAAAAAAACAAAAAAAAACATGCATTTTGTATGTTCTCTCTTATTTTGTTAAAATTATTCACATTTTCAAAGATTCTAAAAGGGGTTCCCAAACTTCTGCATGGCACTGTATGTGAAGGTGTCTGTGCATTGACTGGTCAGTTCACCCACTGCCAATGAACTACAAAGAGTGCAGATGTGAGGAGACCTACACAAGAAAGTCTGACACCCTAAAGAGAAAAAAGCTTTTGAACACACACAGAATAAAACATCAAATGCCAACCAACATGTACAGAAAACACCAAGGAATGGCCATAGAATTAATTCATGAAACGGTACAGACCTAGCAACACAATACTAATAAATCTGTCAATTTTGCATATTAATTGCCATCACTTTACATTCCATTTTTTTTCCAAGTTTGAACTTACGAAAAGCTGGTGCAACTCTACCTAGACTTTTGCTGCAAGCGACCTAATGTCACAGTACATTTCATCTTCTTGCATACTGTAAGTGGTGGTCAATCTCTTTTTCCCATAAATATTAAATGTGAAAAAAAACGCATCTACAATTCTCAGTTCTTGCTGTGAGAATATCAACACAGCGTCATGAAGTAAAACACTGCAATACTTTGAAATATTACAGTTTTTCTCCGTATCTCTAGTTTGCACCTAGAAACTTTGGTATCTACAACTCTGCGAGTGCACAGATGAAAAAAGCTGGAATAAAATTAGAAATAATAAGCAAACAGCCTGCAAAGGTAACAACAAGATTAAGCCTGAAACCCAGGTGGATTTCAAAGAGCACAATTGAACTCCTTTGAGGAAGTGAGGAGATAAAGCCCTGTGAGCACAGCTTTACACTGACGCTTCACAGCTCAATACCACACACTAATCTGCTTCCACTGCTTCTGTATGCAGATTGTGTGAAAGCGCCTTCATCAGACACCTCTCTCGCCTTTTTATTTAACACTTCAAGGAATTCGAGTATGTCTGTGAAAGAGGTAAGACGGAGGGAGGCAGTTTTGACGGTGCACGCGAACTCAAACACTCCCGAGTCAATAAACTCCCACACGTGAAAAGCTTAAATCGAGCATTTTGTCTGGTTGGAGTTTGTTCTGGAATCGCATAATGCCTTCTTAAACAGGAAAAAAGATAAATGCGGTGTGAAACTAGGTCCATTTGAAAGACCAAGTGGCACAGGGACGTCCCACTGAATGGAGCATTAGGGAGCTGGAGGTAAGATGTAGTGCTACTGCTGCTGTCAGCAACTTGGCTGGAAATAAAAGTTTTCCTGAAGTGCTGATCCAGGACCAACTTCTTACAACTAAATGCAGCTAATCCATGCAGAAATATGCAAAACTGGACTTATGTCCTTACAGCAGCAGTTCAGAATGTCAGCAACAACCCCAGCGGCATTATATATGAGTGGAGTAAATTTTTAGGGTTTTTAAAGTTTTTGAAAGAAGGCTCTTATGTAGGGGCTGTCACGATTCCTTGATTTGAGTACTCAGTTTTAAAAAAATCCTGAATTGCATTTTGCCCATGTTGAGTAACCGGCAAAAAATTGTAAATTATTATTACCTCATTGTTATTATATATGTATTTTAAGTAATTTTAAAGGCTATTGTTCACCTAGGTCTATTTTTATTCCTACAAACAAATTTAATTATAATTATCCGATTATTCGATTAATCGTCAGAATAATCGAGCGATTACTCAATTACCATAATAATCATTTTTGTAGGGTTTTTTACATTTTTGCAAAAAGGCTCTTAGGTAGGGGCTGTCATGATTCCTCGATTCAATTTGAGTACTCGATTTAAGAAAAATCCTTCATTGCATTTTGCCAATGTTGAGTAACTGGCAAAATAATGGAAATTAATATTGCCTTAGTGTTATTATACATGTATTTTAAGTAATTTTAAAGGCTATTGTTCACTTAGATCTATTTTTATTGCTACAAAAAAATTTTATTGTAATTATCCGATTACTCAGAATAATCGACTGATTACTCAATTACCAAAATAATCATATTTTTAGGGTTTTTAACATTTTTGAAAGAGGGCTCTTACGTAGGGGCTGTCACAATTCCTGAATTCAATTCGAGCACTCGATTTAAAAAAAATCCCCTATTGCGTTTTACCTGTGTTGAGTAGCCAGCAAAATACCGGAAGTGGTGGATTTCATGGACAAGAATAAAAAAAAATTATTAAATTGTTTTCCAAGGCTGCTTAATATATTAAACCAATATAAAGTCATAAACATAATGCTACTGTAAGTTCACAGTAAAGAGCCCAGTGGAGCATCTCAAACTCCATTTATGCTTATTGTTGTGAGTTTGGGTTTATTATAACGTTCATCTGGGAACGCAATGTGTGCCACTTTATCAGGTTTATAAGGTAAATCATTTATATACCTAGCAAAGACAGGACAATACATCAATATCTTCCTCAATATGCTAACTGTTCATCGCAATTTCAAAATAGAAGTTTAAACCCTCACTCTGAGTTTACATGTTACACGTGTCCACATACTCAAAAAATTAAAGTGGCTGTAGCATTTCTGTTGTAAAGAAATGGGCAAATATTAATGATTAAGTGGACATTTGAATTAAATGTTGTTTAGTCAATATTAAACAAGGATCAGATCACGCAGTAAAGTTTTGCTGCCCTCTGCAGGCATTTGTTATAATGCGTAACGTCCGTTTGTGCATAGTACATTACGTATTTTAACAGTTTTGCTCAAAATCATATTTACTAATTATTGCTATTATATATGTATAATAGGTAATATTTAAATCATTTTAAAGGCTGTTGTTCAAAAATGTATTATAATGATCTCATTACTCGATTAATCGTCAGAATAATCAACAGATTACTCGATTACTAAAATAATCATTAGTGACAGCCCTACTCTTATGCTCACCAAGGCTGAATTTATTTGATCAAAAATAAAGCTAAACGTTTTCCAAATATTTCTTCTTTAAAAACACTAAAAGAATAATAAAAAAGAACAGAATCAATAACCAAATCATTAAATTCCTTAAGATTCCCATTCCTAGAGCAGATTCTCATGGGATGGACTGTAACTGATATGACCTGAGAGAACAGAGAAAGACCTATTGATGGGAAATTCAAAGGGAAGAAGGGGTGAAGGAGAAAGCTGTTCCTATTAGCCTGTTTTATGTTTGTCTATTCCTCTCTGGCTGTCCTTTCCTTCTCTCACGCTCTATTTATCTCCATTGATTTCTGAACTGTTGATGTTTCTCCTCAAACAAACAGAAGCACATCAAGCATAATCACACAGTAACTATTAGTACACAAATATTTACACTGGCCAGTGAATTGGTCCCTTTACTCCGAACATCACTTCCTGATTTTCACTTACTCTAAACTTCTCATTTCCCTCGGTCATCACACAGTCATATTTCATATCTAG